>NC_143143.1:64925984-65229015 GCF_059928025.1 Delphinapterus leucas | reverse complement strand
ATAAACATTGCTGTATGTTACAGTAAAGCTGTCCGGAGAGAACACAAAAATGATTTTGGCATACTATTAGAGAAACCATTTGTAAAACTCAAATGACCACATAAAGCTTATCCAGGAGTCTAGATTGGTTTTGTTTTATACCATATGGGGTGAAGAAAATAGAAATGTCAATAGAGCTCATTGAGGGTGCTCTTGCCAGCTGCTGAAAAATAGAAGCTGGCTACTCTTGGAATTTGGTTTAAAGCTGGACAGATTTGCTTTGTTATAGGGTCAAAGCTTTGTCTAAAGTCCTCATTTCCTTTAAAAATTGAATAAAATCTCTGTATACAGATTCACTGTATGTACCTTTATTGCTTCTTGAGGGTTCTTGCTGTATAGACAGTCCTTCTGAAGTTGCTGCTTTATTTGCCTAATTGACTCATTTGTAAATGAGCAGAATTGTTTTGTTGATGTTTTTCTAATATAAAACTCCACACTTGGTTTGTGCTATAACCTTGAACTTTGATTTCTAATGTCAGTCACACTTAAAACTGTGTGGAATAAGACGTTTGCCACAAAAATAAAATATGGAGTCCTCTACCTACCAGAGCCTTTTTGGTTTGACCGCCAAGTTTTAGTCAGTTTAAAAATTGTTCATGTTGTTTGGATGGCATCAAAAACCAGAAACCACTTTTAATGGTCATTGTTTAAGATGCCTGATTTGAAGTCTTGCCCAAGATGGACTGATGTTCTGGCAATTTCCTTCTGTCCCAAATTTATGTGAAATTTTGACCTGTAACTAAACAAAAAGGGTCCATTCATAAGAAAGCATTATTATATATAGGTCTTTAAAATTGTAGTTGAAATTGTTAGCTTTGTTAGCAGTAGTGTTAACAGAATAAAAGGTCCATAAGTTGGTCCATAGATCAATATATATTTAATCCTGTTAATTGGAGGCTTTTTGGTCTAGTTGTTTGATCAGGAGCCTGGTTACAAAAATTCCTTATACAGAGTACAAGTGCAGCTGCCAGAGGGGAGAGAATTGAGGCTCCTTGCCCTTTCATACTCTGGCATTCAGGACTAAGGCAGGAGGACCACGTGGGTTCTGGTTGGTGAGTGTCCTTGTCACGAAAACATTTGCCTTACAACGTCCTGCTCACTGCCACAAAAGGCTCTACTTATAGTTACTTTTCTTCTTAGTTAAAATGCTCTAAAGATGTGTCACATTATATTATAAACATGGAATGGGAGATTGGTGAGATATCATGAAAAACAAATTTTGTCTTTTACATGGGCCTCTGTCTTGGTTTGAAACATCCCCAACATTTCCTACAAATCAATTTACTTACAGAGGGGTCAGCCTTTTAAAAGAAATATTTTCTATTTAAGAAAAATAGTGCCTTTTGGGTGTTGCAATTCAGTGGAACACTGAAATACAGCGTCGTGTAATTTAGAGTTAAGAGTGGCAACAGTTCATTTGTGTGCTAAGATTTGGAAAGCTTTTTCATCACTACAATCTTAGAGGATTGACAGTACAGGATATTTTGTTTAGGGAAAGGATTATTTAGACTTTCAAAGAAGAAATGGCTGTGTTGTGGGTCTTTTGCTAATTCACGAATACAAATTTGCTTTGACAGATAACTAGGTATTGCCTCCTCAACTAAAAAAGCAATATGATGTTTGTATATGCTGTTCAATTTAAGTTTTCTGTTAAGTAATCATTTCTCATTCCAAAGACAGAGTGCAAAAAACTTCAGCGCTGCTTGGGAGTCTTATTTCAACTGCAGATTATTTTCCCCATTGGAAAGCTGACTATTTTCATTTTAGAAAAATGGGTTGTTTGAAGATGAAAGTCTTTTTATCTTTTTTCACAGTTTATTTTGGTTATGTGTTCATACGTTCTTATTAAATATTTCATATACTTTATTGCAACTACTTTGTTATTTCTACGTTTTAGATTAATGCTGAAAAGGAAAACTTGATTTCATTGTTCATCAAATTAAATAAATTAAGAAAATAGTGGTTTGTGTAGAAATTGGAGAGAATTGTGTTTCATATTTGGTTGAATCACAACAGTGCTTCTCTTGTTGTGAAATGTAATTAAATGCTTTGCCCTCTGGTACTTGATTTTTGTGTATCTGAGACTTATTAACATAGTGCTAACTGCTAAGCATACTGTTCATCTTGTTCTGGGCATTGGAGTTTGACTTTTTAAAAAATTCTTGAAAATATGTTCTGTGCAACTATTCATACCTCTCTTACCTGCAAATTTTCTCGTAAGAACTAGGTTTGGGGTGAAAATTTACATTATTTTCTCATTTGCTTTGTATGGTATGAAGGATTTGTAAAGCTTCGCTTAAAGTGGTGTGTATTTGTAAACACTATCATGATATTTTCAATCTTATGTGTAAATTTTATTGCCTGTTTTTGGTGACTCTGACATTAATAGAAGAGAAACTTTTCCATTAGGTTTAAACCTTCCCCCCCACCCCCCATTTTTTTGTTTGCTTGGTTTTTTTTTTTTAGCTTAAAGGGTTAGAGAAATCTACAAGATGTATTTTATAAATAAGCAAACTTGTAAACTTTTCCTGAACTTTAGTGAAACAGTTGGTAAGCAAAATTTGGAGGTGTGTTCTGTGTTTCCACTGCAGTTTGGATGTATAATTATTAGTGGCTTTTTTTTTTAATGCAACACTGTTAAGTGAAATGTAGTTTCTAGCTTTGTGCTCCAAGTTGTCAAAGCATTGTTAGTGGAAATTCCATTAGGAAACTTTATTCAGAATTTCAGAGAGGTAACAGTGTAATTAGGTCAGTCTTAACCCACTGGATGAAAATCTAGGGCTGTGTATGGAAGTAAGCAAACATACATTTTGGGCGGAAATAGATAAAAATAAGGATGCACGAAAGCCTTAATCAAACTCAAAGTCCCTTTTATTGGATTCCGTCATTGTGTAGAGGTGTGGGTCAAGGTTTAAAAATAAATCCACTCATCAGTTGAAGAACACTTTAAAAATGTGTAAAGAAAATGTAAAATTGCTGCTAGTCAAATCTTCTGGGAAGAATTTCTGGCAGTGATCACTTTTAAAAATTATTTCCCACTCTTGCAAACATTTAAATTGTTTTACTGGCAGTTCTGTAGTAGTCCAAACTTTAGAGACCAAACACAATAAAATAACTCATTGCCAATGTGGCCACAACAGTGCCAGCAAATACTGCCTTGGCTTCATTCAGCAGAGATTTTTGTTTATATAGATAAAGTCTTGAATACTGTTCAATAAACTTGTCACGAAATAAAACAGGCTGATGCTTTTAATGCTTTGACTGTACATGAGTACTCTACTGAGCTATACCATCAGGTATTTGGGGTTTTTTTAAAAACTCCTGAAAATATTTTGTGCCTTTGGAAAGGTGGCTTTGGTGATCTTGGAGGTAACAATTGTTGCTTATCCTTGTCTGCTAATGCTGAAGTGTGGAAAGAAGAGGATACCTGGAACTGCAGGGAGGAATCTTGACTCTAGGTCAGATCTGTGGTATCCACCTTTTCAGACTTAACATGAGTTTTGCTAGCAAGTCACTTTGTTATGTGGACTCAGAAAGAACTGAAAGCCAGATACTCCTTTTCACAAAAGGAGTTTTAAAGGGGGCTGTGAATTGTTTTTTAAAAACTGATTACTTTAGGAAATGGGAAAACAAATTTTCAGAATACATTGTCAGTTGCACATACCTCTAAAGCTTTGTTTTTCTTTTTTGTTTACTTATTTGTTTTTGCATTAGTATGTGAGGTATTTGAGGTGGGGAAGAGGGGAGAGGAATCAAAAATATAGCTGCTGTCCGACATTGATGCTCTGGTTTTGTCCTTTCCACATTGGTTCAACTTCTACTGAAAAAATTAGCAAATAAAAAGTTTCTGTAAACTCCGCAGAGTCTCTTAAAAAAAAAAAAATCTGGATTGGACTTGCAGAGAAATTAGTGGGTTGTTCCTTTTAACCAAGACTCTTGAAAAATGTTTGTAACTTTTATCTTTATCATGAAAGTTTTAGCCTGTATTTGAGTTTGAATACCGAATTTGTTTTAGAGAGGTTTAGACTAGACATAATTAATTCCAGGTAGTTGCTGATCTGTTTTTAAAATTACGACAGTTTGACTAAGCATTTGAAAAATCACAGAGTGAAATCGGCTGCCTAAGGATATCCAGAATGGCGTTTACCATCTTAAAAGGGTGGCCTATGTGCTAATATGTCTCCGTTTATTGCTCAGGAGTGATCACTCAACTTCTGTAATTCATTGTTGTCTGCTTTCCATTGTTTTACATCAAGTAATAGTCTATCAGTTTTGTGCATCGCCACCGTTCTCCTTACCCCCCAAAAGTAGAGCTTTTACGGGATATGGTAGAATCCAAACTTATGGCTATCCTTTTTAATTAAAAAAATTGCTTGATATCAGTTTTGTCTTTTTAGCATAAAATCTTTAGATCACACTGACTTACTGTAAAATGTTCTGGAAAGAGTGTATTCTCGTGGTGGCACAGTTCTCTGATGCTGTAGTGACTTTTCTGGGAAAATTCTTCTGTTCAACAAATAAGCAAGCTCATCTCTTATTGGTGCCTGCTCATGTAAATCTTAATTCTTCACTGTGCTATTCCTTGGTGCCTTGAGCTATTTTTGTGCCAGAGGATCTCACAAGCATCCTAGAATATGGGTCGTTTTCTGGATCAACATAACTAGCAACAAGCAACTAAGGTGGCAGCTGCTTTTCTACATATTGCTCTACTACTGAAGGGGCAAAAAGCCATCTGATGCAAACATTCCAGCCCCAGGGACAGAGGGCAGCACTCTAAAACTCTGAGGACAGGGAAGTAGTGTAGTGCTCATTAACCATATTCCTTGAATTCTGTCAAGAGTCCCAGGAACCTCTCCCCAGCAAAAATGTTGACCATTAGGTCGTAGAGACTAAGCAAACACCAGCTGTAGAGAAGTGGTTAAATAGCACAGCAGAGCATTGGAGTTGGCACCCTAGCTGTTCCGGACATCTGGACTGTGATTTCAGTGACTTAATAGTTTCATGTCATTTTTCCTAGTCAACTGATGGCCTGCCATTTCATGTTGAGAGAAGGAGGAGGTGACTATTTGGGGAAAATAGAGCTATGAGAACATAATTAAATATGGACAGAGTTAAAGATGTTGAATAAGCATAACACATCCCAGTATTACAATGTAGCAAGCTATGCTGTGTTCAAACAGACCGCCCCTTGGTGTTTGATTCCCTCTCTATTTTGATGGTCTCAGTTTTCCCCTTTTACCTGCTTGTATAGTAAGCCTGCTGGTAACCAGCACTATGAGTTTTACTTAGACTGAAGCCGCCTCACTGGTGTCTCTGTAGCCCTAACCTCCTAATTGGGGTGGGGGTGGGTGTGAGTTCACTCACAGCTCTTGATTAGTGAAATAAGATTTGTCACTTACGCATTAGTGCTACACATCAAATGTAACAACCACATTGTACTGCAAATCACTTGTTAGTCCTCGAAGAGTGGGAACGTCTTAAGGGTAAAGAAGTTCAGCTACTTAAGGGGTCTTAAATCGTACTAACAGGTGCTGTTGCTAATTTCATTTTTCTTTTGTTCCACACTTCCCCACACGTTGGGGCGTCATGTCCTTTATACATAACTCCTTTCTGTAGTGTGGGCCCAGCAGGATCCCTTGGCTATAAATCTGGCTTAAGTGGTGGAAAGACAAATACACCTCTTACTGAAGTAGATAATGCTGATTACCTTTGCTTCTGTGACCAGTGAATTGACAGGTTGGAATTGGAAACATCTGTTAACTCCAAACTTTTAAGACAATTTCACATGGATATACAGCTTAGCCATAGCTGTAACCCATGCTAATTAAATGTTTTGAGTGGTGTTGTGCACCTAGCACTTAACACATTGTGTTGGAAAAGGAAATTTAAAAAATGCCTGTTCTTCAAGACTTTAAAGTCCTAAATGATGCAAGTAAGTGCTCAGTTGTACTTATACATGTTCAGGGTATACTCATGACTCACAGGAACTAGATAAAGGGTTTCCTGGCCAGCTGCTGAATGGTCAGACAGAAATAAGTGTAATGGAATCCTTAGGTGTAAGCTGAGGGAAGGTGCGATCTCTAACCAGTGTTCTTGGGGACACAATACTGTTAGTTTAGTAAAATGAAATGACTGTGTGAGGGAGCACAGTAGCAGTATCTAAAATTGTGCCTGTCCTGAAAGCTCTTAAAGTTGTCCCATAACAGCGTAGCTTGAGGTTCTGGCAGCCTAACTGGTATGACTGAGCTGAATGGTCTACAGAGCAGGTAGGCAGGCAAGGCAAAGGTTGGTTCTAGGGATGTCCTGGCCTAGCAGAGGGACAGAACCTTTTATCTTTTTAATAATCTTTTGACTAGCCGCCAGATAACAAATGCTCTAATACGTTCATAAACAACTCAGAATTAAGTGAATTTCCCCATCAATTTAACCACGTATATGCATAGTTGTCTACCTGAAATTCATTCCTTTGTGGTTTTAGATCAATTTGACACAGTTTTAGCTTTTCCGTCTGAAATGTCCACCTTTTGGTTCTTGTTCTTCTAGGCCAACACTGTCCAATAGAATTTTCTCCAATGGAAATGTTCTCATGTGTACTAATATGGTAATTAAATTTTAATAGCTATGTGTGGCTAGTGGCTACTGTATTGAACAGCACAACTGTAGATTCACAGTGCAGCAGCAGATTTCCTCTCCCAGGTCTGATCTTTGGAGATCTTGTTAGGCAGCACTATCCAGTAGAAATAAGAATCACTTGACGTCACTTAAAATTTTCTAGTAGCCACATTTATAAAAGGTTAAAAGGAACAAGTGAAATTTAAGAATACACTTAATACAACATTGTAAAGCAACTACACTCCAATAAAAATTAAAATATATATATATATTTAACCCAGTAGATCTTAAATGTTACAGTTTCAGCTTATACTCAATATAAGATTATTGAGCTATTTTACATTTTTGTTTTTGTACTAAGTTTTCAAAATTCAGTGTATATTTTACAGCACATTGTGATTGGAACTAAGCATTATTTCAAGTATTCAATAGCTGCGTGTGGTTAGGGGCTACCCTTTTGGACAGCACAGATTTAGAATATTTAAAAAGTTATTCACTGCCATTTCTCTCCTAGTTTTGCCGCCTCTTTCAGCTGTTTCTTCACTCTTGAGTATTCAAATTTTGTTGCATTCCTCCTAACCTTTACCCCTCCTGTTGTGTTTGCAGGTTAGTTTTGTTTTTGAGAATTTGCCTCAGTTACCTTTTTTATGGGCAACACTGGAGGTTAACTAGGTGACAGTTTTATATTGTAAAATTACTAATCCTGCACTAGAAGCAGCCACAGAAGTAGAATCTCTCCCCTCCACTCTGTACGCCATCCACAATGGCAAGTGGGCAAGTCATTGTGTGTCTGTAACGTAGCGTCTTTATTTTTGAAATCCTCTCTCTTTTAATTTCTCAGCTTTCCTAACATATTGAATTCTGAAGATCAACCCATCTTAAGATTTCCCATGTATCCCAAGTAAATTTATTCCAGTGAGGGGGCTTGCGTTATCAGCAGTAGGTTGGTTTCTTTTCCAGGGGCTCTGGTCTGCTGCTTTTGTTCATTAACTCAACACCTTTTGTGCCATTGGTCACACTGCACACTGGAGATGCACAAGTTCTTGTTGATGCCCTTGCCCTGGAGATGGTAAGGAAGGTGGTCCAGTACTGTTGTCTTAGACACTCTGCAGGCAATAGAGAGGCAGGTGTCTCATTTAAAGAACATAGATTAAATATATAGATTCCACCAGGGCAGGATGAGGGCAAAGGTGGCTGCCCAGTAGGTGTTCTTTGAAAATTTTGGTAGAAGTCACATTTTCTACTTTATTTGCTGTATTCATGCTTGTTATTTGAAGTTTATTCGTTTGATTCCTTTGCCTTGGCAGACAAATAGGGAGAATGTGTGGTGGGTGCAGAATTATTTTTGATCTGTGTGCAAGATTAGTGTAGATCATGGGAAGAGGCCACATGAGCCTCACTGCTCTTTTAGTGGCCAAGTGGACTTCAGATTGAACTGGATTACACAAGGTGTGAGCTGTTGGTAAAATGGATGGAAATCACATCCTTAGGGAAGCGAGTTGTGGTTCATCCAAGTTACTGTGTGTCCCAGGGCTAGTTATTTCCTTTCTCTGTCTTCAGTAGTAATGGGATTAATTAACAAAATGGGGTGAAATTAGATAATCTCATTATATTCAGTTTTAAATTTCTGTGATTCTGTGAACCCAGCTATTTCATTTCTTTCTGGAAATCTGTAGTTAATTTGAACCTTAAAAGAGAGACCAGTGGAACTAAAAGTTTTGGTCTGGCTACTGCTTGTGATAGCAGTTCCACACTTGAGCTTGAGAACTTCATTAGGAGAGAAAAGAGGGAAGGGTCTTCATTTCCCTTTTTGGAGGCTGTTCCTTTCCTGCCATTTAGGTCCTCTGGAGCAGGTAGACTGAGGCATTCCTCCTGGGTGTCTCGTCAGCCAACAAGTAGATGATACCATACAGTAAAAGGATCCGTTTATGAGCACTGAAGAGAGGAGCAGTTAACACATGTAGGGCACTTACACTGGGTCAGGCAGGGGGCACTTTCCATGGTTAGCCCCATTTAATTCTCAAAATAATCCTCTAAAGTTGGCACTGTTATTATCCCCACTTTACAGATGGAGAAATCCAGGCAAAGAGAAGCAAAATAACTTGCCCAAAGTCTCATTGATAAGGGGTGAACAGAGATTATTCAGTCATCATCTGTCTGCATGACTCCAGAGGCAGAGCCCCTCCTTTCCTCGTTTCCTTCCTCTCCCTGACTTTTGTGGGGGGAGATATGGGAGGCCAGTGGCAGCACTCTTCTGTCATGGGTCCCGAGCTGGCTGGGGAGGGGGCTCCAGCCTTGTGCCAATGCTCCAAATGCTTATTTTGAAGTAAGAAGGTGGCGGCTTTGTTTAAGCACATTCAAAGTCACGAGGGGAAAAATGTCCACTCAGATACAGTTCTATCTTGGTGGAAGGCCATGTGTTCCTTCTTGGTTTGCTTCCTTTCCCATATCTAATTCTCTCCTCAAGCTAGCTTCCCTTTGGAGAGTTGCACACAGGTTGGATTTGTCCATTTTTTGGATAAGTCTTTTTGGGACGTTGGAGCTGGATCAGTGGCTTCCAAACTTTTTTGACCATTGTAGAATACAGCGGGATGGGAAACCCTGTGACCATTTACTATACCGTTATTTTCCCACTTTTCACTTTTTGTGTGAACATGCACATTTTAAGCTTTCTAATATTGCCAAATGCTGCATGGCAGCCAGACTTCCTAGTATTATATGGATCTAAATCAAATTATTGCTTAAGATTTTCGCTTATAAACACGTTAGTAGCTCTTAGTCAGATGTATGAATAAAGAATGTGTAGTTTTGTAGTAAGGATTTGCATATTGGATTCAGTTCGTGACCTAAGAGGACTGTCCTTGAGGCTGCTGATTTAAATTTGGGGAATTCCTGAGTTATAGAGGGAGAGGCAGGGGTAGAAATACTTTGTCTACCTTCATCGTGTCCCTTGAGGCAGAGAGGGAAACGAAGAGTGGTGGTGATGGGTGTAGTTTGTCTTTTTCAATCTTATGAGAAAAGAGTACTCCGTTGGGTGGTGTTCTCCTATTGGGAGCTTATGGAGAATTTCCTGATGGGTTTTCAAGATTTGATCCAGCATCTCAGCTGCTCCAGTGTGCCAAGGCAGGCAACACGAGTGAGGGCGTGGCTTTGGTTTGTGAATGAGTGATCCTGCCATACAGATGGGTGCTCTGTTCCTCCTCACAGCCTGGAAATGGGGTTGAAGTCTGGTGCCTTGCCTTGTTAGGCTTTTGGGAATGGAGGAAGGCAGTGTAACTCCTGAACGTGAACAACTGAAGAGTTTCAGCTCAGTTGGCACTGAATTGGATCCAACTAGATCCAGGAGGAAAGATCTGTTCTTGGATTTATAAGAGCCAAGATTGAATCTCCCGAGGCAGTAGAGGGGAAGCCAAAGAAAATGAAGGGTGAGTTACTGCCTATTGGCAGTGAGATTCCCTATCAACAGTCACGTGCTAGTCAACTGGCTAGCTGGGCAAAGGGAAGCCCTGATTTTTAGCATTTGCCCAATTTCTGTGGTTTAAAACTTAACGAGGCCACCTGCTTACAAAATTCCTTTACAATTCTCTCTTGCAAACTGTACAAGCCTGCTCTGGCACGCTGCTGCAAGCCTCCCTCAGGTGTTTTGAATTCCCATTCTGTGCTCAGGTCTGTTCTGTGTGACATAGGAGATGCTGAAGCAGCGTCTTTTCTAAAGAAGCTTGTTATTTCATTGACAGGAGCTAGAAACATTGACAGGGTACAATTGTGGTGTGGCTTGAGTATAGCAGTCCAGAATGAGAAGTTGTTGAGTGCTGGAAAGATCATGAAAAGGGGAGCATATGAGAGCTAGGCTTGAAGGATAATAATAGCTAACACTTACTGGTGATAATAGTATCAGGCTCTGTACTAAGCATCTTGCATACAATGTTTATGTCAATCTTCAGAAGTAGATAATATCCCTTACTTTACACCTGAGTAAAATTTTTGCCCAAATTACAGAGATAGGACATCATTCTGGTGAGTGTGTAATAGTATCTCATTGTGGCTAGAAAGGAGTAAAGCCAGTACTTGGAGCCTGGTTACTTCACTGCAGAACTCATACTCTTGCCCACTATATCAGATTGCTATTAAATATAAGAAGGGAGGTTATTTCAGTAGAGAAGGGTGTTAACTACAGTCTAAAGTCTTAAGACTAGGTGGGAGTCAGAATAAGCGTCTGGTCCTCATTTTACTTAACGATGTATATGTCTCCATAACCAAATCACTTCTTCCCTCTCTGCCTTGAATTGAGGAACTTGGATAAGATGATCACTCAGTTCCTTTTAATTTCTGACATTTTGTGAATTTTAAGTTATAAAAATGAGAGTGTATATAGCTTCTTTAAGGAATACTGGAGAAAGTGCCCTGCCAGGGTATGAGGCTTGGGAAGCACTAAGGTTGGCTGGCGATGGGGGTAAGCAGAGGAAAGCGGTCTACAAGGGCGAGTGAAGGGAATGAGACTCCAAGTGGTAGAAAGCAAAAGCAGGAAAGGTTGGTGCTGAATACTCAGTTGTTTCCATTTGCACTTTCCCAGATGGAAAGGTGTGGATTGTGGGTGCAAACAGAGTTAACAAGCTAGGCTTTTGTATTGAATATTCCTGGAAAGCTCACTTCTCCCTTGATGGCTTCTGCAGCAGGCCAGGGCTAGATTTGGGTTATTTCTGAGAATCCTTGGATTATCACTCCTTTCTTTTAGCATTAGTTCAGCAGTTATTTATAAAGCACCTGCTATGTATGAGTCACTGGAATGGAAATAAGACAGATCTGGTCCATCCCCTATTGAATTTATATAATCTGGTAGGGGAAATAGATAATAAGCAAGTAAGTTACACATTTTGATAGGTTTATGAGAAGCTGGGTTTTGTTGGTTTGGAATCAGGGAAGATCTCTGACTTCAACATAGAAAAGAGATCGGAAGGGACTGAGAGTGGAAATGGGGAGACCAGATGGAGACTATTACAGACATCCAGGCAAGACACGCTGATTCAGAAGAGAGTGCACAAAGACCTGGCGAGTATTAGCCAGATGTCTCTTACAAAAATAAATGAAAAAAATTTCTGAGACTCCTTTTATTGAGTCACTTAAATGTAATATTTAATAAACTTCTGTAAAGCTCCAGTCCTATAAAGGATGCTGACAATCCCATGAGATTAATGAGACTAGATGAAAGGTAAATGAGGATGGTGTAAAGTATGTACCTGTTAAAGGGATAGGGGACAGAAGAGTGACATGAACTAGTTTTAACTACAGAAGATTTCCAAACAGAGGTAGGTTTGGAGGTAAATTTTAAAGGAGATAAATAGGATTTAGGAGATACTAATAATCTCATGCATTAGATGATTTAAAGGGAATATGACTCAAAGGATAGAAAACTGCACATTATAAAGATTTGCTTATAAGAGTCACTAATTCCAATGAGAAAGTAGAAGTCAGATTTGTGAAAAAACAAAACTGTAGTTATCCAGGAAGCTCTGACCTCTCAGAATGAAATCTAGCTCCGTGTGCTCCTGGGGCATATGTGGGCCCACAGCATTCTGGTTGGGGTTTTAGTCTGGGCAGAGAAGAAACTGAAAAAAGATAGAATAGGACCAGCTGTGGAGAAAGTGGTAGAAATGGTAACAGACTAGAAAAGAATAGTCTATTAGAGATAGAGGCTTAGCACAGGAGGAAGCTCCTGACCCTCTGCATGTATTTGGCCCCCACCAAAAGCATCTCTTTCTGGGATCTTTCAGAAGTTATGGAGTGAGGGGAAGGGCAGCAGTTCCAGTTGTTGCCTGTAATCTTACCACCACAGTTAATTACTGCTAATGCTCTCATAGTTCACAACATTTTTTTTTTTTTTTGGCCGTGCTGCGTGGTATGTGGGATCTGGGATCAAACCCGTGCCCCCTGCAGTGGAAGCTTGGAGTCTTAACCACTGGACCACCAGGGAAGGCCCACAACAAAGTCTTTATCAGGGATAAACCTGTAGCCCTCCATTTAAATTTTTCCCCAACATTTTATTATGAAAACTTTCAACATAAGAAAAGTTGAAAAAATGATACAGTGAATTCCCATGTATCCACCATTTAGATTCTACAGTTTATATTTGTTTTACCACATCTATCCATTCAGCACACCATTTTAATTTTCGGTGCATTTCATAGAAGTTGTGAGCATCAGCACACTTCACCCATAAATATTTCCATATGCCTTATCCTGAATATTTGTTTATGGGTTTGGGGTAGGGGTTGATAAAATTTACATGCAGTAGGATGTATATACCTTAAGTGTACCATTGGATGAAAATGACAAATTCACCTGTGACTCACATTCCTACCTAGGTAAAGGACTTTCACATTCTCCCTAGAGTTCTCTTCTGCCTCTTCGCAGTTAATACCTCCCCCTCCCCTGGGGGACAGGGGAAGAACAACCACTATTCTGAATTTTTTCACCATAGATTAGTTTTGCCTGTCATAAAACTTTATAAAGTGTAACTATGCATTTTATGCTTCAGGTTCATCCATGTTGCAGATATTAATAGTTTGTTTCTTCTTTTGCTGAGTAGTTTTCTATTACATATACAAACATTATGGTTTGTTTATCCATTATTGATGGACAACTGGGCTGTTTCAGATTTTTGGCTATTATGAATAAAGCTGCCATGAACATTCATGTACAAATCTTTTTGTGAACATAATGTTTTTATTTATTTTGGATAAAAATCTAGAGTGTAATTGCTCTTGGGCTAGATATACGTTTGGTTTTCTAATAAGCTGCCAGACCGTCAAAATGGTACATTTAGTGCCTTCACTAACAACGTATGAGAATTCCACATCCTTGCTAACATTTGGTATTGTCAGTTTTTTACTTTTAGCCATTGTGATGGATATGTAGTAGTATCTCATTGTGGTTTTAATTTGTATTTCGTTGATAACTAGTGCTATTGATCACTTCCTTTGATTATTTCCAATTCATATGTTTTCCTTTATGAAGTATCAGATCAATTTTTTTGCCCATTTTTAAATTGACTATCATTTAACATTGAATTCTAGGAGTCCTGCATTGTAGAAGAGTACAACTTCTGCATTACTGCTGGACATTAGTTCAAATGGAAAAGGCATGAAGGTTTGAGTTGAGCAGAAGCACACTTACCATTTATTCAGTAAATGGTTATGAGTACCAACTAAGCATTAGTATTAGGGATACAGAAATAATACCTAGCCCCAGTTCCAAGGAGCCAAGATTATGAGGGTAGACAGACAAAAGTAAAAATTCTGATGTAGTGGTTTCACCGTTAAGTCACTAAATATTTACTGAGTACCTACTATAGGATAGGTACTGTTGTAGGTATTGTACATATAGAGGTAGGCGAACCAGACATAGTTCCTACTCTAATACAGCTTATTTGTTTTCTGGAGTGTATGTGGGGGAAGACATTGTAGAGCCCCTGAGATGGGGAATGAGATTGATGTTGAGTGTATGTGGATCAGAAATGAAACCTGGCTGGAACGTACTTGCATGACTAGATGATTAGTTAGGTGATGGTCAGGTCTTGCAGGGCTTTGTAGACCATGGTAAGAACTTTGGATTTTATTTTGAGTGTTTTGGGAAGCCATTCCAGAGTTTTAAGCAGAGAAGCGGCATGAGCTGGTTTCTGTTCGGCTAATAAACGCTGTGAGTGTGTATGTGTGTGTCCGCGCGCATGCACGTGCATGTGCAAACACACACATACAGAAAAACTGGTGAAGAAACCACTGCAGTCATCCAGAGGAGAGATAAATCCAACCTGGGGAAGGTGGGCAAAACTTCATATAAGAATAATGTCACAGCATAACCATGGATGACAAGGTATTTGCTAGGCAGAAAAGTCAGGTATCAGCGTGTGTTGTGTCTGTGTGTTTGAGAAATGAGAAATAGCTTTGGATGACTAGTTGGGTGGATGGTGGAACGGCAGGAGGTAGAACAGTCTAAGAAGGGCTTTGAAGGTTGAATTACAGGTGCAGGGTCATCGTATTAGACAATTACTTAGTTCTGTATAGATGGGCCCTCTGGAGTTGTGCCACAAGGTGGCCATGCTAGGGAGTTAGGCTTTGAAACTAAGGGCCATGAGCAGCTACTATACAGGGCTTCTATTTAGAGATTTTCTGGAAGCTGGCGTCAGGGATGACTAGGTAAGGCACTGGTATGGGTGAAAAACCAGGGAGGAGGCAAGAAACAATGGGGCCTGAAGTAAGGTAGAAGTTGTTGAAGTGAAGGTATAGAGGCTTTGGAGTTAGAATGAATTGTCATGAGGACATGAGGTGTGGATTAGGGCAAAAAGCTAATGAGTCCCTTTATAAAATACAAAACAAACAGTATAAAATATTGAAACAATACAGAAGTGTATAAGAGTGTGTAAAATTCTCACCTTTATTCCATTCCTCTGAGGTGTACCTAAAAGTTGCATTTATTTGGTGTGTCTTCCATTTTTTGTGTGTATTTATTTTGTATATGTATTTAAATCTATTGTATATACACATACAATTGAAGTTTAAAATGGGGTTATAGTCTTCTTACCATTTTTTTGCAACTTTATTTTTTCATATGATACCAGTATACTTCTGCCTTAATTGTTTATTTACCCGCTACTTGGCATTCCATTGACTAAGTACCGTAATTTACTTAGTCACCACCTAATTGATAGACCTTTAAGTGGTCTCAGGTTTTTTACTGTTCTGAGCAATGGTGAAATGATCATTCTTCTTTGTCTCTGTACTATGCAAACACTGCCTGAGAGAATGTGTGAGGTGAGAAGCATGGAGTCGGATTATGACGGGGGAAGTTGTGGTTCTGTTCCCTCAGGAGTATGTATTGTGCTCTGGATCTGTCCTTGGGGAACCTCCAAAGCAGTGATCAGGCTGGTCAGAAGTCTAAAAGCCACATTCTAGTGGCAATATTCAAAAGAACTGGGGCTATTTCTCCAGATTTTAGCTTGCAGTTCACTGCTTCCAGGTATCAGATGGTTCTCAGAGGGAGACGGAATAAGGCTTTCTTGGGGAATTTTAGATGGGAAGAAATAGGAATAATGCGTAGAAGTGAGAATTCAACAGACTTGGGTTAGTTTGGGTAGGACTTTATGGAGCAGGACTTTCTGATGATTGGATTATAAGAGTGGTGGGTTTTCCATCATTGGGTGCATTCAAGCAGAGACTGAGGTGCTATGGAGGGGACAGTATGTGAAGCAAGTTGAACTCTAAGAATCATTCCAATTTTGGTTGATAACAGCATTCAAGACAGAGACCATGAGGCACTAAGATGGGAATAGCACTAACTGGGCAGGGTTGGGAGAGGGATTGACTGAGGGTCAGTTTAGGGGAGGTTGAGGCTGGAGGCGTCCTGGGGTATAGTGCTGGGAAACCTGGAATGCTGAGTGAAGCTGGGTGAGAGATCTGACGTCGTCTGCACTCTTGGTACAGATGGTCGCAGGCGTATCGGTCGGGGGGACATAGGGTTAGTGAGGAGTCTGAGGATAACTGTTATGGTGACTTAGGAGGCGGGGTTTATATGAGAGTCATGGTGATCCATGCAAGAAGGTAGTGTTTCTAGCAAAAGGAATGGATGGAGAACCTTGGTGCTGTTTGATTGCCAGTCAGTTTGGAGATGGCTAAGCTGGGAGCAGAGGCTGGAGATGGCCTTTTGGATTTCATGCAGCAAATATTTATTAGGTGCTTGAGACAGAGCAGTGAATAGAACAGACAGATATCCGTTCCCTCATGGAGGTTACATTCTAGTGGGGAAGACAAATTACATAAATATATATAGTATATTAAGACAGTGATAAATGCTAAATAGAAAAAATAGGAAATGGGTATGTGATGTATCAGTGGTAGTAGGCTTGAAATTTTAGAGTGGCCAGAAAAGGAGAAACTTTTCCTTCAAACTGGAGAAGATTATTTTTTTTTAAATTTATTTTGGGCTGCGTTGGGTCTTCGTTGCTGCGCGCAGGCTTTCTCTCTAGTTGCGACGAGCGGGGGCTGCTCACTGCAGTGGCTTCTCTTGTTTCAGGGCACAGGCTCTAGGAGCACAGGCTTCAGTAGTTGTGGCTCGCGGGCTCTAGAGTTGCAGGCCCAGTAGTTGTGGCGCATGGGCTTAGTTGCTCCACGGTATGTGGGATGTTCCCAGACCAGGGCTCGAACCTGTGTCCCCTGCATTGGCAGGCAGATTCTTAACCACTGTGCCACCAGGGAAGCCCAAGAAGATGATTTTGAATAGAGACCTAGAGAGAATGTGAGGGAACAGCAAGCCGTGTGGGTTATATGAGGGAAGAAAATTCTAGGCATTGAGGTAGAAACAAGCATATTTGAGGAATGACAAGCAGACCTGTGTTGCCAGAATGGAGTGAGCAAGAAGGTGTTAGGAGATCAAGTTAGAGAGATCTAGATCTTTCAAAACCTTGTAGGCCAATGCAGAGTTTGGATTTTTTCTAAGCAATGGGAAATCATTATTGGGTTTGGGTAGAGGTATGACATGACCTATGT
Organism: Delphinapterus leucas; assembly: GCF_059928025.1. Lineage (NCBI taxonomy): Eukaryota > Metazoa > Chordata > Mammalia > Artiodactyla > Monodontidae > Delphinapterus > Delphinapterus leucas. The sequence continues at coordinate 65,211,826 of NC_143143.1, read as the reverse complement.
TTTAACAGGATCACCCTGGTTGCTGTATTGAGAGTAGCCTGTTGGTGTGAGGATGAGGGAGTAGAGGTGAGGATGGCATAGGATAAGGGAGACCTGTTAAAAGAGGGTAATGCAGTAAGCCTGGTGAGAGATGATGATGGCTTGGACTAGGTAGTGCAAATAGTGAGGAGTTGGGGCTTCCCTGGTGGCGCAGTGGTTGAGAGTCTGCCTGCCGATGCAGGGGACACGGGTTCGTGCCCCGGTCCGGGAAGATCCCACATGCCGCGGAGCGGCTGCGCCCGTGAGCCATGGCCGCTGAGCCTGCGCGTCCGGAGCCTGTGCTCCGCAACGGGAGAGGCCACAACAGTGAGAGGCCCGCATACCGCAAAAAAAAAAAAAAAAAAAAAATAGTGAGGAGTTGGACCTGAACAGCTGATTATAGGCTAGGAGAATCCGTGTCGGGGATCATAACTCTGCCTCAAGGTGTAGGGCCCCAGGGTTAGTGGGAAATCATTGGAGGAAGAGACTTTGGGGAGCAGAATCTAGATCATGGCTGTATTGGGGGCAGTATTGGGCTTGGAACTTGGATTAGGGTCTGGTCTGGGGCCAGTAAAGGCATCAGAGTGAGATTCATTGGTCTGTGAGAAGATCAGGGTTGGAGTCTGGGTCTGGGGAATGTTATTAGGATTGGGACCAGTTTTGGGCTGAGGACTAGTTTGGGGTCAGAGTTGTTGTTGGAGGCCAGTACACTTTTTCTGCATCTTCCCGTCATATTCTTGGACCAGGGTTGGTTGTAACCACCATCTCCCATCCCATTGAGCTTACCCAGGGGGATTGGAGGAATATGGAAGCTATAGGGCCTTCTCTTCCTTGGGTGTCATGGGGGTAGACACAGGCTCAGCCCTGCCTGGTTGAAGCCAGCTGACTTTACAAGTTGGGACCTACAGTCAGGGAGGGGTGAGGAAGGTGCTTGATTCAGGTCTTTTTCCCCCCAGATGGCCCACTGTGTGACCTTGGTTCAGCTGTCCATTTCATGTGACCACCTCATTGACAAGGACATCAGCTCCAAGTCTGACCCACTCTGCGTCCTTTTACAGGATGTGGGAGGGGGCAAATGGGCTGAGGTAAGAAGGACTATGGGGGATAAAGTTGTGGAGGGAGGCTAGGACTCTTTTGGGTTGGAAGGTGCATGACTGTGATGCTTATTGGCTTCTGCCCACAGCTTGGCCGGACTGAGCGAATACGGAACTGTTCGAGCCCTGAGTTCTCCAAGACTCTGCAGCTTGAGTACCACTTTGAAACAGTCCAAAAGCTCCGATTTGGCATCTATGACATAGACAACAAGACACCTGAGCTGGGGGATGATGACTTCCTAGGAGGGGCTGAGTGTTCCCTAGGACAGGTATGCAGAGCCAGGGATTAGAATCCTTCAGACACAGGTCAAGTAAGAGCGCTGTCAGATAAACCAGACTGCTTGGAACTTGGAGGTTGGGGTCAAACAGGACCTAGCCTTGTCTGAGACCTTGGTACCCCACCCACCCCTGCTCTGCCCCAGATTGTGTCCAGTCGGATACTAACTCTACCCTTGATGCTGAAGCCTGGAAAACCTGCTGGGCGAGGGACCATCACGGTAAGGAGGAACTCTGCTGGGGTTTGTGGGTGGTTGTATACTTATATCCATGAGGAATTCATGAGATGGTACAGTCTCCTGCTTCTTCCCCTACCTAGGTCTCAGCTCAGGAGCTAAAGGATAGTCGTGTAGTGACCATGGAGGTGGAGGCCAGAAACCTAGATAAGAAGGTGTGTGTGGAAGGAGGCCTTGGGAGTTCAAGAATTAAGTGGACAGGGATGGTGTGTTGGAAGGGGAAGGGTGGGAAGGTCTTTCATAGTGGTTGTCAGGTGCCTGAGTCTAAACTGCGGTCTCTGTGATATTGACAGGACTTCCTGGGAAAATCGGATCCGTTCTTGGAGTTTTTCCATCAGGGTGATGGGAAATGGCACCTGGCATACAGATCTGAGGTGTGAGACTCTTGGGATTGGGTATGATGGGGTAGGAGAGAATCTCCTGGGGCTTGTGATTACCAGGGTTTGGAGCACAGGGCTAAAGAGTCTGCATATGGGTAAGAAGAATGGCAGCTCCCCACATGCCAACGCAGAGCTCACTAGAGGCCTTGCCCTCCACCTTCAGGTCATCAAGAACAACCTGAACCCTACTTGGAAGCGCTTCTCTGTTCCCCTTCAACATTTCTGTGGGGGAGACCCCAGCACACCCATCCAGGTGAGGAGCTTGCCTCCTGAGTGGACTGAGCAGGGGCAGAGAGCCTGGGGAGGGATTTATTCTCACCTGCCACCTGCCTCCTGGTCTTTATATACACACACACACCTTCCCTCCTAGGTGCGATGCTCAGATTATGACAGTGATGGTTCACATGACCTCATTGGTACTTTCCACACCAGCTTGGCCCAGCTGCAAGCAGTCCCAGTGAGTGCTGGCTCAGGGTTATTGAGGTGGGCCTAGGGGCTGCAGCTCCAGGAAGAGAGGGAGGGCAGGGCAGCTCCAATCCTAGCTAATGCTCTAGAAGTTTCCTACTCTAATTTTTCTTTCCTTACCAGGCTGAGTTTGAATGCATCCACCTTGAGAAACAGCAGAAAAAGAAAAGCTACAAGAACTCTGGAACTATCTGTGTCAAGATTTGTCAGGTGAGACAATAGCCCATGTGACCCAGTCTCTGACTTCTAAGCTCCGTGACCCCAACCCCTTCACTCCAGCTATGACCGTGGTTTCATCTACAGGTAGAAACAGAATATTCATTCTTGGACTATGTGATGGGAGGCTGTCAAATCAACTTCACTGTAAGTTGCTTCATCAGGGGCAGGAGCACAGATCCAGGGCGCAAGGTGGCCTTCAGCTCCCCTCCTCTCCTCCTCCCAGGTGGGTGTGGACTTCACGGGCTCCAATGGAGACCCTTCCTCACCTGATTCCCTGCACTACCTGAGCCCAACAGGGGTCAATGAGTACCTGACAGCACTGTGGAGTGTGGGCAGTGTGGTTCAGGACTATGATTCGTAAGTAACTTTGTCTCTTGCCCGTCCCCACTTCCTGCAGATGCCTTAGCCTCTGGGCTCATGGTCCTCTCACTGCTTCTTCCCCCATTCACTGTCTTCCCACAGGGACAAGCTGTTCCCAGCATTTGGATTTGGGGCCCAGGTACCCCCTGACTGGCAGGTGAGTGTTTTTTTCCCCTCCCCTACTCCTGTTTTTAGTTTCAGGGTCCTGATTGTGGGGGATGTGGTAAACTTGCTGCTTGGCATCCCAGAGTTGCAGGGATGTATCCTTACAGGCATGTATATAACAAATGCTCAGGACTAAATACCTCCTGTATGTTGCTTGGTACATACCATAATGCCCTTTTTCTTAGCACAAAAGTGGTCATGGGGAAAGAACCTCATTTTTTTTCTTGCCCTCAGGTCTCCCATGAATTTGCCTTGAACTTCAACCCCAACAACCCCTACTGTGCAGGTAAGTCCCCGATCCTCCAGCGTAAGGTATATCTGTCCATATCTAGAGAGGCAAGGGAGAATGGGGGTGGGGAGATAGACACCTGACTCCATTGGCCAGAGGAGTGGATTTTAGAGCTAGGCCTCTGGAGTCAAATCTTCATCCTGCCACTTGCTAATCATATGACTTGGGGCCAGTTGCTTAGCTTTTGTGTGCTTTGGCTTCATAATAAGACTATTGAGTATTTAAGAAGATGCATATAAAGTTTGAAGCAGTAAGCCTGGCATATACTAACTGTTCTCTAAACTATGAGAGCTGTTATATTATCATTATTATCTTTGCCTAGAAGTTCACAGGGCATCAGTGGAAGCCTTGGTGCCTCCCTGCAGCGCTATTCAGGGTACTTTTTGCCCCACACTCTTTTGTCTAGAGAGGGCCAAACCCAGTGTTTCCCTAGCACCCACACAAGAGCAACAAGCTGAAGTGGAAAACTTGACCTGACCTGATCTGACCTGGGTTTTTATTTTTGACATGGGTTCAGACTTAGAGAAAAGTTGCAAGAATAGTTACAGGGATTCAGGTCACTGGGGATCCGGGGTCAGGGCCTGGGTCACAGGGGCTGTTGTTTACCTTCATCCACATTCCTCAGACATGGACATTTTACCACATTTGCTGTGTCATTCTCTCACTCAGATTTTCTCTCTTCCTCCTCTCTCTCTCTATATATACACATTTTTTTTCCAGAAATGTTTGAGAACTGTGGTGAATAATCCCTGCCCCAAGTTTGCCTCCGTGGCCCCATCGACTCTGCACTCATCAGCATCTGCATGGCCCGTTATCCCCGAATCCTTCAGTGTTCCCTAAAGTCAGAGACATCTTCTTACATAACCACAGTGCAATTCTCAAAATCAGGAAAGTAACATCAGTACAATACTATTACTCAGTCTATAAAATTTATTCAAAAATTTCCAGTTGTCCTCTTTTATAGCAAAAGAAAATCTTGGATCACACATTTCATTCAGTTGTCTTCCAGAGTTCTTCATGTCTTTCATGATATTGACATTTTTTAAGGTTAAAGGCCAGATCATTTGTAGAATGTCCTTCAGTTTGGGTTTACCTGATATTTCCTCATAATTAGATTCAAATTATGCATTTGGGGCGGGAATACCACAGAAGCCATGCTGTGTATTCAGGAGGCACATGATGTTGATTTATCCTCTTACAAGTCATATTAACTTCCATCACTTGGTTAAGGTAGAGTCTACCAGGTTTCTCTACTATACAAGTACTGTTTTTTTCTTTTTTTTTTTGCGGTATGCGGGCCTCTCACTATTGTGGCCTCTCCCGTTGCGGAGCAACAGGCTCCAGACGTGCAGGCTCAGCGGCCATGGCTCACGGGCGCAGCCGCTTCGCCGCATGTGGGATCTTCCCGGGCTGGGGCACGAACCCGTGTCCCCTGCATCGGCAGGCGGACTCTCAACCACTGCTGTTTTTTTCTTTATATGTAATTTAAAAAAATTCTTTTTATGAAGTATAGTTGATTTACAATGTTGTGTTAGTTTCCAGTGTACAGCAAAGTGATTCAGTTTATATATATATATATATATATATATATATATATATATATATACAGTTTATATACACATACACACACATATATATCTTTCTCATATTCTTTTCCATTATGGCTTATTACAGGACATTGAATATAGTTCCCTGTGTTACACAGTAGGACCTTGTTGTTTATCTATTTTATGTATGTAATTTGTATTGGCTAATCCCAAACTCCTAATTGATCCCTCCCCTATCCCCTTTCCCCTTCGTTAACCATAAATTTGTTTTCTATGTCTGTGAGTCTGTTTCTGTTTTGTACACAAGTTCATTTGTATCATATTTTAAAATATTTCACTTTTTATTTATTTATTTGGTTGCGCTGGGTCTTAGTTGTGGCAGGCGGCCTCCTTAGTTGCAGCTCGTGGGCTCCTTAATTGAGGCCACCAGGCTCCTTAGTTGTGGCATGCGAACTCATAGTTGCGGCATGCATGTGGGATCTAGTTCCCTGACCAGGGATTGAACCCAGGCCCCATGCATTGGGAGCTCAATCTTAACCACTGTACCACCAGGGAAGTCCCTGTATCATATTTTAGATTCCACATATGAGTGTTATTAGTCTTTCTCTTTCTGACTGACTTAGTGTGATAATCTCTAGGTCCATCCATGTTGATGCAAATGGCAATATTTCACTCCTTTTTATGGCTGAGTAGTATTCCACTGTGTGTGTGTGTATGTGTGTATGTGTCACGTCTTTTTTTTAATTCTAATTTTTAATCATTTTTAATTAATTAATTTATTTTTATTTTTTGGCCGTGCCGCGTGGCATGCGGGATCTTAGTTCCCCGACCAGGGATCAAACCCATGCCCCCTGCAGTGGAAGCACAGAGTCCTAACCACTGGACCGCCAGGGAATTCCGTGCATTTCTCTGATAATTAGCGATGTTGAGCATCTTTTCATGTGCCTATTGGCCATCTGTATGTCTTTTTTTTTTTAATAGATGTATCTATTTTTGGCTGCATTGGGTCTTCATTACTGCATGTGGGCTTTCTCTAGTTGTGGCAAGCAGGAGCTACTCTTCGTTGTGGTGCACGGGCTTCTCATTGCGGTGGCTTCTATTGTTGTGGAGCACGGGCTCTAGGCGTGCAGGCTTCATTAGTTGTGGCTTGTGGGCTCTAGAGCACAGGCTCAGTAGTTGTGGTGCATGGGCTTAGTTGCTTCACGGCATGTGGGATCTTCCCAGACCAGGGCTCGAACCGTGTCCCCTGCAAAAGTAGGCGGATTCTTTTTTTTTTTGCGGTACGTGGGCCTCTCACTGTTGTGGCCTCTCGCGTTGCGGAGCACAGGCTCTAGATGCGCAGGCTCAGCGGCCACAGCTCACGGGCCCAGCCGCTCCGTGCCATGTGGGATCTTCCCGGACCGGGGCACGAACCCGTGTCCCCTGCGTCGGCAGGCGTACTCTCAACCACTGCGCCACCAGGGAAGCCCGTAGGCGGATTCTTAACCACTGTGCCACCAGAGAAGTCCCTGTATGTCTTCTTTAAAGAAGTGTCTGTTTAGGTCTTTTGCCCATTTTTCGATTGGGTTGTTTTTTTTGTTACTGAGTTGTGTGAGCTGTTTGTATATTTTAGAGATTAATCCCTTGTCGGTCGTATCATTTCCAAATATTTTCTCGCAGTCTGTAGGTTGTCTTTTCGTTTTGTTTACGGTTTCCTTTGCTGTACAGAAGCTTGTAAGTTTGATTAGGTCCCATTTGTTTATTTTTGCTTTTATTTCTATTTCCTTGGGAGACCGACTTAAGAAAACATTGGTACAATTTATGTCAGAGAATGTTTTGCCTATGTTCTCTTTTAGGAGTTTTATGGTGTCCTGTCTTATATTTAAGTCTTTAAGCCATTTTGAGTTTATTTTTGTGTATGGTGTGAGGGAGTGTTCTAACTTCACTGGTTTGCACGCGGCCGTCCAGCTTTCCCAACAGCACTTGCTGAAGAGACTGTCTTTTCTCCATTGTATATTGTTGCCTCCTTTATCAAAGGTAATTGACCATAGGTGTGTCTGTTTTTTTTTCCTTTTAATTAATAATTAATAAGTATCCTTTGGGAGGATACTTAGAGGCTGTATAAATATCCAATCATTCATCAGTTTTTACCCTCTAGTTTTAGAATCCATTGATGATCCTTGCCTGAATCAATTATCTCTGATTGTCAAATGATTCTATAATTTCTCCTTCTACATTTATTAAGGAAGAACGTTTTCTTCTCTCCCATTATTTAATATCTCTGTGGATTCTTTTGTTATTAAATGGGTTATAATTCATTATTTTATTAAGTGGGTTATAATCTGATGCTCTCAGCACTCCTAGATTTGTTCAGGGGATTCCCCCTAATCTGGGTTTTAATTCAAGCTGTGATTTAGGGCATGTGCCTTTCCTCTCTTTGGCCTTAATTTTCTCATCTGTAGGAGAGGGTTAAGAACTGTGGGTTACAGGGATGATTGAATGAAATGCATCCAGGTTCCTAAATCTCCTTGGCCAGTATAGAGTGATGTCAGGACTAGCTGAACCCTGACAGGCCCAGTATTTTATGGTATTCTTTGCCTTTCTTCTCTAGGCATCCAGGGCATTGTGGATGCTTACCGCCAGGCCCTGCCCCAAGTTCGGCTCTATGGCCCCACCAACTTTGCACCCATCATCAACCATGTGGCTAGGTTTGCAGCCCAGGCTGCACAGCAGAGGACGGCCTCGGTGAGGGTCATGGGAGGTAGTGGGTGGGGAGAGGGGACTTGGTCAGGGCCTCCCTTGTAACAGGAGGCTTCTTGTCAGTGTGGGAATATGTGGCTGGAATGTTTAGAGGGTCTGCCTCAGTATATGAACGAACTTGCCCTTAGCAATACTTCGTGCTGTTGCTGCTGACCGATGGTGCTGTGACAGATGTGGAGGCCACACGTGAGGCTGTGGTTCGTGCCTCCTTCCTGCCCATGTCAGTGATCATCGTGGGTGTGGGTGGTGCTGACTTCGAGGCCATGGAGCAGCTGGATGCTGATGGTGGACCCCTGCGTACACGCTCTGGGGAGGCAGCTGCTCGTGACATAGTGCAGTTTGTGCCCTACCGCCGCTTCCAGAATGTGAGTAGGGACAAGCTTGGTGGAGTCTGTCCACCGAGAGGTGGAGTTTAGTCTTCCACCTCTCCCTGATGTGAGTGGGGATACTTACCCTTTCATCTGAGCCTGGGGCAGGGTCGGGTGTTGGATTTTGTATCCTTTCTGGGGTATGAAATGTAGACCTGGGGAAGCTGTCATGGGTCATCACTGAACTTGCCCCTCTTCTCCTTGGCAGGCCCCTCGAGAGGCACTGGCGCAGACTGTACTTGCAGAAGTACCCACGCAACTGGTCTCCTACTTCAAGGCCCAAGGTTGGGCCCCACTCAAAGCACTTCCACCTGCAGCCAAGGGCCCTGCACAGGTCCCTCAGGCCTAGATTCCCTTGGAGGGGTAGACTGTGGCCAGTCCTCAGTCCTGTGTTCCTAAGGTCCCCCAACCCTGAACACACATTCCCTAGTGCTAGCACTTTATGTTTTATACTTTTATGCTTACTTTTATACTTGCTATAGCCACCCTTGATGTCACCTGCTTGTCCCTGGAGCCTCTCATTCAATAAAGATCAATGAAGACCACACTTTGCTACCACTCTGTGTTTCTGGGTGGGAATCTGTTACTAGCCACGTTTACTTCTCCTCTCTGAGCTTATTTGTTGACCTTAGGGATTGTTGAGTGAAGGATTCATCTGATATAATAGCCCCACTCAAAGAAATTGGGTATTCCTGGTCACATATCTAGAGACACTGACTCTGTTTTTGAAAATGCAAAGACTGAATGTAAGCCAAACACCTAGCCTGCCCTGCCTCAGAGCAGAGCTGAGCTGTGAACACAGACAAGGTGGAAAGTGCTAGGGGAGGGGTGAGTTTTAAGATGGAGCAGGAGCTATGCTAGACTTCCTGGAGGGATGGAGCAGTGGTGGTTCTAGTCCTAAAAATAGGCTATAAGCCTAAATTTTTTAATAGCTAATTTTTTTTCTTATTAGAAAATAAATATGTATATTCATTTTAGGAAAAAATAAATATCACCCAAACTCCTATGTCCCAATAAAATATTTGGTGCATATTTTTTAATACTTTATGCATATTTTTAGTGATACATGTTTTTTTGTTTTACAAAATTGGGATCATACCATACATAACTATTTTAGTATGCTTTAAATGTTTTTAAAATGTGTGCTAGTTAGTACAAAATTATTTCAAATATAAATATTGTATAAAATAGATTATGGAGCAGGGTATATTTTCTAGGTCTCACAGATTTTTCCCTAAATAGATATTATACTGTTTGCACTTTGTTTTTATTATATTTTGGGTATTTTATCCATTAGAACTTACTGCTGACCTCATTTTTTCTAATACTTGTCTATGAGTGTACTATAGCTTATTTAGCCAATCCCTAATTTATCAAGATTTGGGTCCCTTCTAGTTTTCTTCTGTTATAACAAACAGTGCTGTAAGGAATATCCTTCTACATTTATCTGTGCATTTACAGGAATGTTTCTGAAGGATTTATTCCTACAAGTGAAAATGCTCAAAAGATAGGAATATTTAACATTTTAATAGATATTATAAATTGCCTTTCATAACAATTTTTTACCCATTTTGTTAATCTGACAGGCAAAAAAAATCTCATTTTTAGTTTGAATTTATTTATGAAGGCTAGGTATCATTTTATATGTTTATTTGTCGATTGTATCTCTTCTGAACAGCCTTTTTTTTTTTTTTTTTTTTTTTTGTTTGCAAGGCAAATTTTATTGCGCTACAGTTGCAGATTATATAGACTAGAAAAAGGAAGGTTGCCAGATGGTGGTTTACATTATCTACAGACTGTCTCGGCTCAAGGTTAACTTCCCTGGGAGGAAACCCATAAACCCAGAATCATCAAAAATAACCTGCATGTGCAGGGGGGAGACAGCTTTGCTTGTCTCATTTTACATTCTTTCTGATCTCTGGGCCCTGGTGATTTATCTCCCATGGAATGGAACAAGGAGGGGAACAAGTAGGGACAGTCCCTTCGAGCAGCGGCAGCATGCCTGGCATGTCCTTACCTGCTCTCAAGGCTGACTGCTTCCCACAGGTCCCCCTTTTTTATTTTTTAACTTTTGCTGCAAAATAATTCCATGAAGTTTAGTGCCGAGAGTAGTATACTGTTGCATGAGGATACGAAACAGACATGAGAAGATTATTATCAATAATAGGCAAATTATGGCCAGGGTAATAAATCCTGACAACCTTCCAGTAATCCAAGACTGAGGGTTTAACCACTTTAAATGATCCAGTAAAGTTTGAATTACATCTTCTGGCAAAACATCATCAAGATGTGTATTTTGTATATCCTGAATTTCAGCATTTAATTTCTTAAGATCAAGACTAATATTATTATCTGACCAAACACTCAGCAGATGCATTTTTACTTTGTCCCATTCCCAAATACAGTCACTGTACTTTTTTTTTTTTTTTTAACATTGAAGGTAGGGCTTTACTTGTTCTATTTTTGTTCCCTCCATATTTTTTTTTTTTAAACATCTTTATTGGGGTATAATTGCTTTACAATGGTGTGTTAGTTTCTGCTTTATAACAAAGTGAATCAGTTATACATATACATATGTTCCCATATGTCTTCCCTCTTGCGTCTCCCTCCCTCCCACTCTCCCTATCCCACCCCTCCAGGCTGTCACAAAGCACCGAGCTAATATCCCTGTGCCTTGCGGCTGCTTCCCCCTAGCTATCTACCTTACTACGTTTGTTAGTGTGTATATGTCCATGACTCTCTCGCCCTGTCAAAGCTCACCCTTCCCCCTCCCCATATCCTCAAGTCCGTTCTCCAGTAGGTCTGCGTCTTTATTCCTGTCTTACCCCTAGGTTCTTCATGACATTTTTTTCCCTTAAATTCCCTGAACAGCCTTTTTATAGATTGTTGTTGTTGTCCTTATAGCCCTTATTCTGTTACAGTTATTCAGTTATTCAGTTATTAATACATGTTGAAAATATTTCCTCCAAGGCTATTGTCTTTTCAGTTATAGTATCTTTTGGTCTATGTAACTCTTCAGATATGGAAATTAAAAATTTTTATGTATACCAACCTAGCTTGCTTTTTAAGAAATTATTCATATATCATTATTTACTTTTCATGACATTAAACATTCCCTTATATTACCATTTCTATCATCTCCGTATTATTTTTGTAGTGTACTTTGTCTTCTTAGATACTATTTCCAGTTTTTTCCTTCATGAACAACAGTAGGATGGACATCCTTAAAGTATTAACTTAGATTATACCTAGGTATCCTTTGGATCCATGCTTAGAAGTGGAATTGCAGTGATTAAAAAGTATAAAAAAACTTAAGGCTTGGGGCTTCCCTGGTGGCGCAGTGGTTGAGAGTCCGCCTGCCGATGCAGGGGACACGGATTCGTGCCCCGGTCTGGGAAGATCCCACATGCCGCGGAGCGGCTAGGCCCGTGAGCCATGGCTGCTGAGCCTGCGCGTCCGGAGCCTGTGCTCCGCAACGGGAGAGGCCACAACAGTGAGAGGCCTGCGTACCGCAAAAAAAATTTAAGGCTTTTGGTACTTACTATGAAGTTGCCCTCTAGAAAAGCTGTATTAGTTCATTAGTTAGAAAACCTTAGGCTTTAAGAGTAATAACCCCAAAATTTAAACAGATGGATGCATGTTCCACTCCCCCCACATACTCATGCATTCCACTTTCTAGAGGTGTAACCACTGTTAATAGTCTATATATTCTTCCAAAACATGAACACACTACAAAGGATCCTAATAGTCAAGATGTTGCATGTTTCTTTGTTCACACTTGTTTTCCTTTTCTCGGCCTGGGTAGAACTCATTAACCCTTTAATGTCCGTCTCCTCCCTCTTTTTCCCTCCCATTCTACTTTTGACCCTTAGAGTGAAGAGTTGTTGGATCAATGAATTCTCCCATTTTCTGGAGCATCATCTCTCCCCTATCAGGCTCCTTGAGGGCAGGGACTGGTAAATACTAGACCACCTGTACTGTGCCTAGCATAGTCGTGCACTCAGGTTCCAGTAAAGACAACCTGAGTAAAGGCGACCAGGCCTGCATCAACTCTGACTCAGATGCTTCCTAGAGGTTCTCAAGTCTCCCTAGTTTTTACCCGAAGGGGTAGTTCCTCCTCCACCTGCACCTAGCAAGAGTTGGGGTGAGAATTGAGGTGCACAAGCATGGCTTCATGCTGACTGGCAGCTCTGCAAGAGGGTGGTAGGCTTGGGGTCCTGCTGTGTTTGAGCTCTTCGTTAGCTGTGTGACCTTGAGCAACTTTCCTGACCTGAGTGGCTTCTGCCTCCGTGGCTGTGAAGATTAGTTAGGGTAAGGCATGTAACGTCCAGAGTACTGTCTTGTGCACATGGTAAACACTCCATAAACACCATCTACTGCTGCGCCCTCAAAGAGGGCGTTTTGGTAAGACGCCCCAACCATGTTTATATACCAAAGGCAACTAGAGCGCCACACACCCCTCTTCCCGCAGTAGCCCTCCCAGCACTGATCCAGCTTCTTTCAGCATAGACCTCCACTCTACTCCAACAATCAGCATGTTTAATGGGCCCCCCCTGTGGCACTGTCCCCTGCCCCCTCTGAGGTTTGAATGCCATGGGCTCGGACTCGATACAAGCATGTGAAATGGGGGTGGCCCCAGTTGCTTAGAATCTGGATCTTCACCTTGGGAAAGGCAGCTGGGGGGTCATTCTGGGGAGACAAATGGATCATGCCAAGGCCTGGTCTCCCAAGGACTGCCTTCCTCCCCAATATTCCTTCACTGTGAGACAAACATACCTCTAGGTGGAAAGTCTGAATCTCAGATTTCTCCACATTGAAGGTGAATTTCCCCAAGAAAACTTCAGTCTCATCATCAACCTGGAGGCCCTAGTAAGTGAAGAATGAGTGGAGGAACAGTGAGGCACAGGTGGAGGAGGGAGAGTAACTGTTTAGCACCAATTCTGTTCAGTATCTGTATGCATACTCTCATTTATTTTTTGGTGTTAGGATAGTATAGTGTGGAATGTGGGCTCAAAGAAATCAAGTTGCAAATTTTAGTTCGACCACTTGCACTTCATAGGTTGTTGTGTGGATGCAAGGATATATAATCCATGTAAAGTACTCTGCACAGAGTAAGCACTCAATAAACCATAACTAATATTTGAATATGGTTATAATTATAACCTGCAGCAGCCTTGAGAGGCAAGTGGTAGTATCTCCATTTTATGGATGAGCGAGCAAAGACTCAGTAGCCTCAGTTTTCATGACTGCCTTGTGCTCTCTAGGCAAAAATCCCCCACCTCCTTGGCCTCAGCCCCACTTACATAGACTGCGAAGTCACGCGGGGCGCTCTTGGCTCCCCGGGTGTGTGCCACGCTGGGCGGTGGATGCTGCAGAGTGATGTCGCTCAGCTGCACACGACCCGGCAACTGGATCACCACCTGGCCCTGGTCGCCCTCAAAAGCCCAGCAATTCCCAGGGAACACATCTGGCTGCAGGCGGGCAGACAGACACACAGCCCATCAGAACCACAGGACAGGTTGACCCCATCATGGGCCCCGCCCAGTCCTCCAACCCCAGCCCGGTGTCTGCCCAGGGCCCCAGTACCTAGCAGGGCCAGGTCTCTCCAGTATCACGTTGTCCTCGGCCTCACCCAGAGCCTCACCCCAAACAAGCCAGGCCCTGCCTCCAGGACTTCTGCCCAGCAGGGCCCCGCCTGGCGCCACGCCCTCAGTTCAGTCAGGTCCCACCCCAGGGGAGCTGCGGGGGTCCTTTTCCCAGAGTCCCGCCCCAGGTCCCGTTCAGGGATCTAGGTTCCAGGCCCACCTCCAGGATAACCGTGGGCGGTCGCGCATAGTTCCAGAAGCTGAAGCGATTCCAGAAGTAGGCAATGTTCGCATCCTCGTAGTCGGGGGACGTCTTCTCTAGGTCGATGGAGGCTCCTGGAGCCGGGAGAAGCAAACACTCAGGGGCTCCTAGGCCTGACTGACAGCTGGGGCAGGGTCTGTTTGAGGTTGGTCTCCTGGAGCCGGTCATGTGCATAGTTCTGTCTGTGTCTCTGAGTCTTACCCACAGAGCTCAGCGCATAGTCGGGTTTCCGCACAAAGTCCTCACTCAGCCTCTGGAATACGAGTTTGGCCACTCTCTGAAAAGAGAGAGGGCGGGGCCTGGAGGGGCGGGGCTTGCGGGCAGCTTTTATAATGGGGCAGAGTTCTCTGGGGATAGACTTTGTGGGCCCCGGGAGAAATTCCAAAGGCGGGGCTCTAGGCAGGGCCTTAAGGCTCAGGACCCAGGGAGCAGAGCTGCAAGGTGGGCCGGGACTGTGCAATGGGCAGAGCCACGGGGCCAGGCTCCTGGGGCCCGAGCTCCTGGACCTGGTTCTGAGAACAGGATGAGTCTGCGGGGCTCACCTCGCTGTTGGCTGCGCGAACGCTGGACACCTCCTTGTGGAGTTTAACCAGCTCAGCCCGGAGCTGCTGCAGCTGCTGCCCCTGGGAGCGCACACGCTCGTGGTATTCGCTGCAGACAGAAGGTTGGCACGGTGCAGTTGGCTCCCTGTCCCCCTGGACACTTCAGCACCTTTGAGGCCCCCAACTCCCCACCCCAGGTGCCCTCTCTCACCTTAGAGTCAGTATCTCCTTAGGTTCCTGTTGGAGGGAGGAGGGAGGGACAAAATACAGTGCTGCTGAGCTCCCACCCACCTCTGTTCCCACCTCAGTGTGGGAGGCCAGACTCAAAGGGCCTTGCTTCTGAGGACTGCCAACCGCTGCCCCCCTGCCCTGCCCTTCCAGGACCTCTCAGAGACAGACCCTCAAGCACCTCTGGGCACAATCCTTCAGAAATCTCCTGTTTATATCCAGCCTTTCCTTAGGGTTATAGCTTCCAGCACTGCCCTGCTCCCAGCGGCCCAGGGGACTCCACACAACCTGCAGGTTCACAGCCTGCCAACCACCCACCCCGGGACAGTCTCCCCGACTCACATTCTCCAAAGGAGGGGCCAGGTACCGGAGTCCCCACCAGAGTGCTGGAGAAAGAGGGGGCTGGTCTCAGGGGAAGAGAAGGGAGAGGGTTTCCCTGGCATAAAGGGGACAGTGGGGAGAGAAGAGGCTTGAAGGGCCTGAGTCTGAGGGGGGGACTAGAAGGCTCTGAAGGGGACTGTGAGGAGCTGTGAGCCTCTGAAGAGACTGAGTGGGCTGAAGGGTACAGGAGAAAATGTACCACGTTTGCCTCCAAAGCAGCCAGGGCTAGGGCCTAGGGAATTCACCGCCCTCTCACCTGCCAGAAAGAGGCTCAGCAGTGACACAGCCGTGAGCAGGAAGCGGATGGAACAGACCTCCCTAAAGAACCGGAGGGAGGCTGAGGCCCCGATACCCTAGCGAACCCCACGGACCCCACCCCAGTGTCCTAGACCCAGCTCCTGTGAACACAGGTGTGAATCGGCTCAAGCCGCAGCCGGGTCTGGCCCTGCTCCCCACCCCCTCAAGGAGCAGCCCCTGGGGCTCCCCTTTCCCTCCCTCTGACCTGTACACACTGACCAGCACACCTCCTACCAGGGATAATAACACGCTCAGCACCTGGAAGAGTGGGCCTGAGGAGAAGAGAGGGGGCTCAGAGAAGGGACTAGGCTTAGGGAGGGGGAGAGGTGAGGGGCTCACAGAGCGTGGTGTTCGAGGTTCAGAAGGGGCTTAGGAAGGGGGCTGGGGGATAGGGACTCAGGAACAGCGGTGTGGGCTAGGAGAATTAGATGCGGGTGAGGAGAATGATTTGGATTCTCATTCTCAGGGAAGATGGATCGGGCTCAGAGAAAGAGCTGGAGAATCAGACACGGGCTGGGGGCTCAGAGCTGAAAACAGGGCCCGAGAGGTGAGAAATGGAATTCGGAGAGGGGGGCCAGAGGGTCAGAGGGGATCTGGGCTGGCCTGGCCCGTACTCAGGAAGCTCTTGGACACTCGCGGGGGAGGTATCTCCTGCCTCAGATCCAGAGTCGAGAGGTCGAGCTGCTCCTCAGGGACACCGGGAGAGCCAGCCGGTTCTGCGGGAGCCCAAGGGGCTCCATTGAGGCCTTGCGCACCGCAGGCCCGCTGTTTCCCCGGCACCTGGCCGCAGGTTCCCCAGCCCAGAAGCAGAGCAGCCTCAGAGGCTTTGGTCCCAATGCAGCCCCATCCCGGGTCTCTCGCAGCACTCTGACGCCCCCGCGCCCAGAAAGCTCAGTCTAGCCGTGGTCCCACCTCCCAAACGGTGGCCCCGCCCCCAGCCTCAGGTCTTGATACGGCCCCATTTCCCTGGTAGCCAACTCATGCTAACACCGAGGCCGCGCCTCCTCAGTGGTGCCCAATCACAGGACTTTCCCCGCCCCTCCCCAGGACAGTCCACCACACCGAGGCCCCCCTTTGGGGCATCTTATCTAGTACCTCCTCTTTTCACCCTACAGGTACCGCCCCTTAGGAGGCGTCCAGATAGTTTTATCCCGCTTCCGCGCCAAGCCCCACCCCTTAGGACCCACCCATTCCCTCCTCTCACCCGGTTTCGACCCCGCCCGCACCCGAGGCCCCTCCCCTCACGGTTGCCGCGCCACAGGCGGTCGGCCCACTGTGGCTCCGAGGCGCCGGCTTCAGCCGAGAGCTTTCAGCCCTTGTGGTTCTTCCGGGCACTCCAGCGCTCATGGCGGGCTCACCGCAGCTAGAGCCCCGGGCTCTTCTGCCCTCGGGCTCCCCGGGCTCCGGCCCAGCTGACCGGTGCCCGCAGCTGTCCCCCGAGGTGACGCTCATAGAGCTGTTGCTGTTGTCGCTGTAGAAGTTGGGCGTGTGCTTGTGTGGGAACGCGGCAGAGCCCGGGCGGGGGCTTCGCTGCATCCTGACCCCGGGCTGGCCCCCTCACGGACGCCAAAATCACCGCCTGAGCCGCCAAGGCTCTCGGCCCTCCCTCAGCAGGTGCGCGCCGCCGGTACCCCAAGGACTCTGCATGCAGCCAGCGTGCCCGGCGGCCTGACCCAACCCTCTCCCCTATATCTGGGCCTGGCTGCTGACTTCATAGAGGAGACCGGGGTCTCCGCCGAACGCTCTGGTGTGGAGTCACAGAGCTAGTCGTGACGTCACTGGGGAGCCTTGGCAGTGTCTCTTATTCTTTCCCAGGTTAAAGCAAGCAGTGACATCACAGCACTTCCCAGAACACCCCGTCCAAAACTACACTCTGCGTAAAAGAATTTCTGTCCCCCTTCCTGCTTTGTTTTTCTCCTTAGCACTTATTACTGACATGCTATGTGTTTTCTTTTTCTTTCTTTCTTTCTTTCTTCCCTCCTTCCTTCCTTCTTTCTTTCTCTTTTCTTTCTTTCTTTCTTTCTTCCTTCCTTCCTTCCTTCCTTCCTTCCTTCCTTTCTTTCTTTCTTTCTTTCTTTCTTTCTTTCTTTCTTTCTTTCTTTCTTTCTTTCTTTCTTTCTTTCTTTCTTTCTTTCTTTCTTTTCTTTCCTTTCTTCCTCTCTTTCCATAACCTGTTACTCCCAGTACAGCAGTAAACTTTATGAAGGCAGGGATTTTTGTTTTGTTCACTACTGTATCCTCCAGCGCCTAGATAGGCCTAGCATGTAGTAGGTGCTCAAATATCTGTGAATGAATAAATGTTAAGGAGCAAGGGATCACCCACAGCACTTCTCAATAAAGTCTTTTTAGTTTCTTAGTCTCTTTTGCGCTACAACCCATCAGGCCCCTCCTCTCATCCTAGTCATTAGGCCAGAGAACTCTGACCTCAGAGATCTGTGGGTTCCTCTCCCAGACCCATATTTACCAGGGGTCTGTGGGGTGAGAATTCAGTACCCACCAATCTCCATACCCACAATCAGACCATCTGAGTCACCTAGAAGGGAATGAGGAATCACACATGATCACAGCCAAGAGACCAGATGTTCCCAAACTCCTGCTGTGCAACAGGATAGTACCAGTGCAGCTTATAGAAATTCAGGTTCCCAGGCACACCTTGAGATATTACTTTAGCATTTCTAGAGTGGGTGCAGGAATTTTCATGTATATTTTTTTAAAGATTTATTTATTATTTATATATTTTATTTATTTTTGGATGTGTCAGGTCTCAGTTGTGGCATACAGGCTCTTCCTTGCAGTGCGCGGGCTCCCCTCTAGTTGTGGTACGAGGGTTTTCTCTTCTCTAGTTGAGGCTCGCGAGCTCAGTAGTTGTGGCATGTGGGCTTAATTGCCCGGAGGCATGTGGGATCTTAGTTCCCCGACCAGGCATCGAACCCACGTCCCCTGCATTGTAAGGTGGATTCTTTACCACTGGACCACGAGGGAAGTCCCAGAATGTGCATTTTTTTAAAAATTAATTAATTATTTATTTTTGGCTGCGTTGGGTCTTTGTTGCTGCATGCGGGCTTTCTTTTTTCTAGTTGCAGCGAGCGGGGGCTACTCTTCATTGCGGTGCGCAGGCCTCTCATTGTGGTGGCTTCTCTCGTTGCGGAGCACGAGCTCTAGGCACACGGGCTTCATTAGTTGTGGCACGTGGGCTCAGTAGTTGTGGCTCACGGGCTCTAGAGCACAGGTTCAGTAGTTGTGGCGCACGGGCTTAGTTGCTCTGCGGCATGTGGGATCTTCCCAGACCAGGGCTCGAACCCACGTCCCCTGCATTGGCAGGTGGATTCTTAACCACTGTGCCACCAGGGAAGCCCAAAATGTGCATTTTTAACAACCACATGTGTGATCCTGATTAGGGACCATACTTTGAAAAGCAGTGCAGTTCATCCTGTGCATATTACACAGCTAGGCAAATAGGTCCAGAGAGGGGAAAGGATTTTCCTGAGACCAAAGATTAGAATTCCAAAATCCTGCCCTGGAGTTCAGTACTCACCAGTAAACCACCAGTAAACCCCAAGTGAAGGACCTCTAGCTTTTGGTTAAGAAATGTTTTGAACATCTGCTATGTACAAGCTAGGGACACACATTCAGTCACTCATTAATTCAATAAATGTGTTGACTGCTTCCATGCTAATGCTGGGAGCTAGGGGATTCATTTATTAATACATCTATTCGGGCCGTGTTTTGAGGGTTTGCAATGTGCCAGACCCTGAGGACAGTGAAGTGAACAAGGAACAACATGAGGTCCCATGTCCTTGAGTCCTCACAGGCTAGCAGAGACCAGCCTGGGGTCTGGCCCTCTCCCCTTGCCTCCATCCCCACCCTGTCGCAGCTCCCACCCTACAAGGAGGCAGGAAGGAGGCTGAAGCTGGTGCAGACAGGGAGGACTGAGCTGACCACAGGGACCTTACCCCTATCTCTCTGTCTTCCCACTTCCTCCCTACCCGTGACCCCCAGGCCTGCTGATTTTGTGTTTGACTAAAGGGCAGGGATTGCTGAACCTGCTGGGTGAGTCCAGTGAGTCAGAGGCGATTCAGGTGGGTGGGCAGGTGGGCAGGAGGGCAAGCGGGCAGGAGGGCAATCAGGCAGAGGCAGAGCCATTGGCCCTGGGACAATGGCTCTGATGGTGTGTGTGCGGTGACTGACAGGGCTGCCGGGCACCCATGACCTACAGGTGAGGCTCAGCTTTCGAGGTGAGGTTTGCAGGGGTGCTCTGAGAATTTTTGGAACTGGAGAGCTCCAGTTCCTCCATTCCCCAGGCCCCCCACCCCATCCCTAGGCATCTCTACAGCCTGTCCCCTTTCTCCCCAAGTCCAATGTCTCCAGCTCTCTGCTTCCCTCCCTCCCTATCTTCTATGTCTCTTTAAGGGTGAGTCCAGGGGGATTAGACCCTGGACCAAGAGTGAATGGAGGGATGATTTTTTTGTGTGCGTGGGGAGGAGCTGATAAATGACTAGATTCAATTCTGAGCAGATTTTATCCAGAAAACAAGGAGAATTCACTGTGGTCAAGAAGCAGATATCGGTGAGGTCAGTGGGGTTGGATTCTGGATGGGGAGAAGCTGATCTGTGCCCCATATGAGTCCATCCTTGGTTTGGGAGGTTTATTCCTGGCTTTGGGAGGTATAGTCTCAGGAGGTGGGGTTGATTTCCGGCTAAAGAGGTTAGACTCAGTTTGGGCAAGTCAGAATCAAGACTGGGGGGGATTAGTTCTTGATTGGTAGTTAGCCCCAGATCAGCCCTAGTTTGGGAGGGTTGGTTCCAGGTTTAGGAGATCAGTCATAGAGTTAGCTCTCAGTTTTTAGGGTTGGCTCCTATTTCAGACTCTGGATTAGGGGTCAGTGTCAGCCCAGCATTGGGTGTCACAAGGTTCCTCCAATTCCCAGCTGTTCCGTTGGCCACACTATGAGGCTCCACTGGCTGGGGAGTGACTGTCTGTACAGGTGGTCAACTGCAGCCTTGTGTTCAGCCCCAGGTGAGCAGGCCTGGGGAGCCAAGGATGCAAGTAGGGGTAGGGGGTAGCTTGCGACCATTCTCCTGGGTCATTCTTCTGCTTCATGCCACACCCCCAGGTCTCTGGGGACGCTGGTGATATCCCTGCAGCAGCTACAGACTGCAGGGCACTTGGTGCTTCAGGAGGCCCTAGTGGATGAGAATCTGCGCGTGTCCCCAGTGAGTTCCGTCAGCCCCCAGCCTGCCACCCCCAAGCCTGAGTGTCCCTCTAGATAGAGGGTTCCGTTTCTCCGGGGGGAAAACCCAGACCCAGACAGGAGTGGTAACAAGACCCCTGAGCCAGGGCGCCTTTCATTACAGCCCCTAGGCCAAGATTCGGGTTCAGCTCTGAGGGCCAGAGTTGTGTGGCAAGGGAAGATAAGGAGCTCCGTGCTGCTCCCTGACCCTGTACCAGGCGCAGCTGCTGTAGGGGACAAAGATGAACCTGGCTGGATTTTCCTGGTGTTTCATGGAGGGGCAGTACAGCCTGGTAGAAATGAACCTGGGTTCAAATCTCAAGTCCACCACTTCCCAGCTGAGAACTTGGACAAGTTATTCCGCTTCTCTAGGTTGTTTCCTCACTTACCTTATGTGGAGTTGTACAAAATGTCCAGCTTTTCATTCAGTCTGTTGTCATTCGCTGAGCTCTGATTATAAGCCAAGTGCAGTGCTGAGCAATGACGATTGAGTGGTGAACAAAACCAGATAAGGACTTGCCCTCTTAGAGCTCCGTATCTGAAGAGAGAGGCAAACATTAAACAAATATTCACACAAATAAATGTAAAATTGACACCGATTGGTGTTACAAAAGAGCTGGTAGGGGGCTGGGAGAATGTATAACAGAGGGATGTGACCTATTTGGGGTTCAGAAAAGGTTCCCTGAGGAAGTAATGTTTGAGCTTGGAATTGAAGGATACGATAGGTGATAAATAAGTGGGAGGAGAGAATGTTGCAGGCGGAAGAACCAGCATATGCAAAAGCCCAGCGCCCTGAGAGGGCATGACCAGGGTGCAGGGCAGGAGCAGACCCCATAAGGGTTGGGACTGGAAATGTTGGCAGGGGCCAGATCACGCAGAGCTGTGAAGGCCACACTAATGGATTTCCAAGAGCGGTGAGAGAATTTTGGAATTGTGTTGGCCCCCTTAAAGAGGTTACTTGCATCAGGTAAGCTCTTGATAGCTTATGTTTTGTTTTTGTGTTTTTTTTTTGTGGTACGTGGGCCTCTCCCGTTGTGGAGCACAGGCTCCAGACGCGCAGGCTCAGCGGCCATGGCTCACGGGCCCAGCCGCTTCGCGGCACGTGGGATCTTCCCGGACTGGGGCACGAACCCGTGTCCCCTGCATCGGCAGGCGAGGTCTCAACCACTGCGCCACCAGGGAAAGCGTTGATAGCTTATGAGTACTCACTATTATTAATGATCATAGAGGGACCACAAGTCATCAGAGATGCAGGCCAGGAGGGTTTCTGTTTATAGGTGGAGTAAAAGGCATTGTCTTTGGGCTTTTCTTAGCATCAGGGTAGTTTGAGGGGCCCAAGGCCTACTGTGTATCTGGTTCTAGGTCCAGGTGGAACTTGACCTGAAGTACCAGCCCCCAGAGGGTGAAACTGGAGCCTGGGCAGAAGAGGACTTTGGAGCACCCATTCGGGACAGGTAACTCTCCCACCCACCTAACCAAGGCCCAGGCAGGCCTTGGTAAGAGAGAAGTGGTACCCAATTCCACTGTGGATCTGCTGGATATGGTGACCCTTGGACCCGTGCTGCCCAGGTTGTAGCTCTGTAGTCAGGCATGGCCCTCTCCTGTCATTTCTCCTTCTCCCAGCTCAGAGCTGATCATTCCCAATGTGGGCTTCCAGGAGCTGGAGTAAGTATGTGGGGATGACCTGGGATTACAGGGTCAGTCTTGGGATTGGGAGCCAGTGATGTGGGGTCAGTCCCTGGGTCTGGGATCAGTACTGGACCAATTCCAGGGTGAGAAGTCAGTCTTAGAATCAGGGGTCAATTCTGGAACTAGAGGTTTCCCAGGTTAGGGGTCAGACCAAGGGGCAGGGGTGGGTCCTAGAGTCAGGGAAGTCAGAGATGGGTGCCCAGAGATGGGTGATAAGTCCAAGACATGTTCCTTGACGGCCTTTCCTGTGAGGCCTGGGGAGGCCCGGCTGGAGCGGTGGGCAGTGGCATTGGGCCGCAGGCTAGCTTGAGGAGTAGGTCAGCAGGGCGATGAGGACAACAAGCTGGAGCTGGAGCTGGATGACAAGCCTGATGTGGAGCTTTCTGGCGTCGCGTTCAGCCCCCTCAAGAGGTAACTTGTACCCACTGAGCACCTGCTCCCATAGCCTAGCAGTGTGTCAACCTCACTCGCTCATACATGCAGGCCTGTGCCTGTCCACCCTCACAAACACATGGTCTCAGGGTATGGGTGGGGGAGTGGATATCCTGGGGTCAAGGGTCATTCATTCCTAGGCATAGACACAGCTACATTCACACACAGTTACACTGGCTCACACATGGCCTCTGGAACCCATGAAAGTGATGAAATCCTGTTGAGGGCAAGGAATGTTGCCTCCTTTGTTCACTGCAGTGTTCCAGTGCCTAGAACAGTGTTGGTACATAGAAGGTGCTCATTCGATCTTTGTTGAATGAATGCATGGTTTTAGGGCTCCAGGAATGAGTCAAATTCTGAGTATAGGACTGAGATGGAGGCAAGATAAGGCTAGAAGGACTCAGAATCTTCAGAGGGAGAGATCTTATCGCCAGCGCCAAGCAAGGGTGTGTGTGTGGACGGCGGGGTGGAGGGGAGGAAGTGAAGTGAGAGCTGACTGTAAGCCTCTCCGCAGCCGAGCTCGGGGCCTGGCCCGCGGGGATCCCTTCCAGGTATCCAGGGCCCAGGACTTCCAGGTACCGCTCCCCCTCCAGGCCTGAACCCTTGGGGAATACCACCCGCCCTCCACACCCGTTCTTCCCTCGTACCGAGGCAGGCTTAGCTTCCTTTTCTCCTCCTTCCCCATCCTTTAGGTGGGGGTCACGGTGCCCGAGGCCCGGAAGCTGGTGGGAGTCAACATTAATCCCTATGTGGCCGTGCGCGTTGGGGAGCAACGCCGAGTGACCGCCACGCAGCGCGGGACAAATTGCCCCTTCTTCAACGAAGTGGGTGCAACCAAGGAAGGGGGAGCCTGAGGGAATGGGCGGGACCCAGGATAAGAACTGTGTGGAGGGGGCGTAGCCTAGGTGGAAGCGAGCTTATTGGCGGGCCTGAAGCTAAGGTCTCTTTGCGGGAAAGGGTGCAAAGAGGTGTGGTCTCCGAGTTGCGGGCGGTGGTGGTGAGGAAGGGTGGGGAAGGAGAGCGTTCTCTTTGCCAGAGGCAGGGACCACCTGGCGCGAACCCTTCACGTATAACCTTCTCTCACTTCTCTCGCTTCCCCATTTCAACCCAGTACTTCTTGTTTGAATTTCATGAGACCCGGCTTCACCTCCAGGACTTGCTGCTGGAGATCACGGTGAGGCGGGTAGGGGTGAGAGGTTTCCGTCAGAGAAGGGGAGATGCCGAAGCTCCAGGACTAACGCCACCTTTCCCCAGGCTTTCCATTCGTAGACCCTCCCCTTTATGGCCACCCGGATAGGCACCTTCAGGATGGACCTGGGCATTATCTTCGACCAGCCAGGTACTGAACCCTCCCCTCACTGAGACTCCTCTGCACGGACAAGGGAAGCTGAACCTCTGGGCCCTAAGCCCAGTGTACTAACTTGTGAGACAGCAATCTCTTCCGACGTCTGACCTCCACGCACTGCCGCTCCTCCTTCCTGAGCTGGACTTGAACCCCGGCCGTTGTCCAGCACTCAGATCGCAGCCCCACGACCACCCTGCGCATCCCACCGGTCTCCCCTGACCCCTGGTCTGCTCCTCCGTCCCCATATGGCCACTTCTATCAGAAATGGGCTTCTCTGCACGACTCCCGGGATACACGCGCCGGGACCAAAGGTTTCGTCAAGGTCACTTTGTCCGTGAGGGCGCGCGGGGACCTGGCCCCTCCGCTGCCACCCCCGGGCCCTGGCCACAGTTCGGACATCGAGAAGTGAGCTGGGGTGAGATGGGGAGGGGAGACTAGGACGGGGCGTTGGCGTCCGGGATGCGGAGACGGGGAGGGGCCGAGCCTCGGGCTTCTGGGACCCTCAGCGCCCGGCTCCCTTAGGAACCTACTGCTGCCGCGTCGGGTGGCAGCGGAGAGGCCGTGGGCGCGGCTGCGAGTGCGTGTGTACCGCGCCGAGGGGCTTCCGGCGCTGCGCCCCGGCCTGCTGGGCAGCCTGGCCTGCGCCCTGCACGACCAGCGCGTCCTCATGGACCCCTATGTGCGGGTGTCTTTCCTGGGGCAGCAGGTAAGTCCCTCTCGTCCTCACTCGGCGGAGGCCTAGGCCCTGATCCGCGCTGACCCCTCTCCGCCTGTCTTCGCCGCCGCGCTCAGGGCAAGACGTCGTTGCGCGGCGAGGCGACGGCGCCCGAGTGGAACGAGCAGCTGAGCTTCGTGGAGCTCTTGCCGCCGCCGATGCGCCGCCTTCGTCTGCAGCTACGGGACGACGCGCCCCTGGTCGATGTGGCCCTCGCCACGCACTTGCTGGACCTGAGGCAGATCTCGCATCCGGGCGGGGCGGGTGAGCGCATCTGGCCAACGCGTGCAGCCTCTGCCTGGGCCCTCTCTGCCCTGGGTCCCGCCCCCGACTGCAAACCCCATGCTCGCGACCTAGCTCCGCTTAGAAAGGTGCGGAGCCAGCAGAGGGCTTGAAAAACTGAACAGAGAACAAGTTGGAGTCAAAGGGTGGGGCCAAGAGGTGCAGTTGTGAGTGGGCGGGGCCTCGGGATGAGGGTGTGGTGTAAAAGAGGTCGGAGTCTGACCTTCTCACCTGGTGCCGCAGGACCCGGGGCTGCAGGAGGTTGAGAGTCTGCAGCGCAGCCCCACTTGCGGGACCTGCACACGGCTGAAGCAGGCACTGGAAGAGCTGGTGGCTGGGAGCAGGTGAGCTGAGAACCTCCCCCTCCTTGCTGCCAACTCCAGGGTGAGGGAAACTCATGATGGCTGTCTGGACCCAAGGGCTCTGGAAACTGCGTTTGCTCAGCACTGTACAGAAGAATGAGGAGATGATTGTTGAGGGAACTTGATAGAAATTATTGGGGGTTAGGCCACTCCCCTCCAATAAACTCCCTT
The DNA here is from genome assembly GCF_059928025.1 of Delphinapterus leucas. Classification (NCBI taxonomy): domain Eukaryota; kingdom Metazoa; phylum Chordata; class Mammalia; order Artiodactyla; family Monodontidae; genus Delphinapterus; species Delphinapterus leucas. The sequence goes on along the minus strand of NC_143143.1, from coordinate 65,186,149 downwards.
TGCCGAGCTCCTATAGGCTTATGCATTTCCCCCTCTCCTCAGATTCCCCTGCTCTGTTCCACCACACTCCTTCCAGCTAATGACTTCCTTTCCTACTTCATGGAGAAAATAGAAGCCTCACCTTCCTCCATCCAGTCTACTGCCTTGCCAGCTTCTGCAACCATCTGCTCTCCTTCTTTTCCTGCTACAGCAGAGGAGGTGACCTCCTCCCAAAGCCACAGCTGTGATCCTGATTTCATCTCCTCTCACCTACTGGAAGAATTAGCTCTGCAATTGTCCACTTTCTCTCCTGCAGCATCAACTGGTCCCTAGTTACCAGGTCATTACTGTAACCACATATATTTGTTCTAGTCACTTCCATCTTTGACCTTCACTGCCCTGGATTCCATAACCTGCTCCAGGTACTTCAGTGTTTTTCTGATCCTCTTCTCAAAAGGGTTGTTTATCCATTTACTCACTAATATTTATAAGACTGACTATGCCAGACACTGTTTTAGGCACAAGAATAACAGTGAATAAGCATTCTTGTCCACAAAGATTTCTGGAACTTACATTCTTGTGGGGGTGGAGGCTGAATGGAGACACAGATAATAAACATGTAAACAACAAGGCAGAAATATAAGAAGTATGATAAGGATAGTGTTAGGGAGAAAATAAAGCAAGGAAGTATTTCAGAGAGACATTGCAATTTTAGAAAAGGTGGCAAGGGGAGGCCATGGTGATGTTGACATTAAGAAGATAAAGGAGAAAGCCATGTCTGTAAGGGTGTTCCAGGCAGCAAGGACAGCATGTGCAAAGGCCCTGAGGTGAAGCATGCCTGGTGTGTTTGAGGAAGAGCAAGGGACCAGTGTGAGTGCAGCAGAGTGAACAGAGTAGCTGAGGCTGGAGGGTGTGGGGGGAAAGGAGGATGATAGTGGGGAGAGGCATGTGGGAGTCACACAGGCCATTGTAGCGGCCTTGGCTTCTTCTTTGAGTGAAATGAGGAGCCACTGAAGGTTTTGAAAAGAGAAGGGATATGCTCTAATTTATCCTTAAAAAGGATCAGTGTGGGAGGGATGATATGAGAGGAAGCAGAGAGAGTACTATAGAGGGCATTGTAATAATTCAGGTGACCAATAACGATGAAATGAACCTAGGGTGGTTGCAGTGGATACAGGGTGACGGGAATGAATTCAAGAGCAGTTGAGACTTTGGAAGTGACACCTCAGGACTGGCTAATGAATAGGCTTAGGGGAGGAGGAAAATGTGCAGAGGAGAGTCATGAATGACTCCCAAGATTTTGACTTGCACAGCTATGTAGATGGTGCTATTTGCTGAGCTATGGAAAACAAGAGAAGGAGAAGTTCTGATGGGAGTGGAGGGGATATCAGAAGCCCCTTTTTGGACATGTTAACTTTTTTTTTTTTTAATTTATTTTTATTTTTGGCTGCCTTGGGTCTTTGTTGCTGTGTGCGGGCTTTTCTCTAGTCGCGGCAAGCGGAGGCTACTCTTTGTTGCGGTTCCCGGGCTTCTCATTGGGTGGCTTCTCTTGCTGCAGAGCACGGGCTCTAGGCACGCGGGCTTCAGTAGTTGTGGCACTCAGGCTCAGTAGTTGTGGCTCACGGACTCTAGAGCACAGGCTCCGTAGTTGTGGTGCATGGGCTTAGTTCTTCTGCGGCATGTGGGATCTGCCCGGACCAGGGCTCGAACCCATGTGCCCTGCACTGACAGGCGGATTCTTAACCACTGAGCCACCAGGGAAGTCCCTGGACATGTTAACTTTGAGATATATGCCTGTTAGACTTCTAAATGGATATGTCTGCCAGGCTGTTAGCTATAGGAGTTGAGCTCTGGGGAGAGTTCAGGGCTAGAAATGTAAAATTGCGGGGTGTTAATATGTAGATGGGATTGGATAAGATCACCTAGGGAACAAAAAAAAAAAAAAAGGAAAAATCTGGACTTCCTTCCTTGGTGGTCCAGTGGTTAAGATTCTGCACTTCCAAGGCAGGGGGCCTGGATTCGATCCCTGGTCCACATGCTGCTCGGCGAGGCCAAAAAAAACCCAAACAAGCAAACAAATCTAAGGACCTGGCAAGCTCCAGCATTTAGAGGGAGGGTCAAAGAGGAGGACTCAGCCAAGGACTTGGTTGTTGGTCACTTTTCTGTCCTCATCTTACTCAACCTTTCAGTATCAGTGGACACAGTTGACCCCACCCTCCTTCTTGAAAGACTCTGGTGTTGATTTCCATACCCTTGGTTTTCCTTCGGCTTCCCTGGCCATTCCTTCTCATCTCTTTTGCTCGCTCTCTATCTTCTTTACCTCTGAATGTTCCAAATGTTCATATGGGTATGTCTTAGGGCTTCATTGTAAGGCTCTCTTCTCTGTCTACATTCTCTATGTCTCCAAAAGAGCAACAAACTTTAATCCAATTTAATTCCTTGCTTGATTGTCTATAAGGTGCAATTAAACTCTTTCCATTTTCACTTTACTGAAATTATTTTATTACTAAAATTATTCTTTGTCAGGGAACTTTCAATGAAAGATCTGTTCAAATCATATTTCATCTTTTTTAAAAAACAGCATTATTATTTATTAAAAATTTTTTTTTCTCTTTTGGCTGCATGGCATGTGGGATCTTAGTTCCCCAACCAGGGATTGAACCCGTGCCCCCTACAGTGCAAGCACAGAGTCTTAACCACTGGACCGCCAAGGAAGTCCCTGTATTTCACTTCTTATAGCTTTATCCAGTGTGATCTGTGTGTGTGTGTGTGTGTGGGGGTGCTATTATTTCTACCGGATCTAATTTCCCTGAATCCAATTTTGTGGATCTAAATCTTGTCAAGAAGATTTTTTTTCTTCTGTCCATTTTTTTTTGTTTTTTTGCGGTACGCGGGCCTCTCACTGTTGCAGCCTCTCCCGTTGCGGAGCACCGGCTCCGGACGCACAGGCTCAGCAGCCATGGCTCACGGGCCTAGCCGCTCCGAGGCATGTGGGATCTTCCCGGACCCGGGCACGAACCCGTGTCCCCTGCATTGAGAGGCGGACTCTCAACCACTGCGCCACCAGGAAAGCCCCTCTTCTGTCAATTTTTAATCAATAGCAAATGTTAATAAGTGCAGTTTTTATTTATTATTTATTTATATATCTGGCTGAGGTGGGTCTTAGTTGTGGCATGCAGGATCTTTGTGGCCGCGTGTGAGATCTTCGTTGTGGCATGCAGGATTTTTTTTTTTTTTTTTTAGTTGTGGCATGTGGGATCTTTAGTTGCGGCATGAGAGATCTAGTTCCCTGACCAGGGATCAAACCCGGGCCCTCTGTATTGGGAGCACAGAGTCTTAACCACTGGACTACCAGGGAAGTCCCAATAAGTGCAGTTTTTTTTTTAATTGAGGTATAATTGACATTTAAATAGGTGCAGTTTTGACTCTTGTCAGTTTTATTTTGTGTTATTTTATGTCAGATTATTTCTGCCAATAGAAGTCTTGGAGCAAAGAGCATTAGTAAGTTAAAAGGATAAGCTCTGGGAGCAGTATTAGGTGAAAAATCCTTGGAGTCACTTATTTTATATATTTTTGAAAATTTCCATAATAAAAAGTTAAGACATCATTAGGGGTCAAAAAGGGACCAAAATATCATGTTTCAAAAATCATTTTACTTTACCTGACAAATATTTTTTGAGCATCTATTAGGTGCCAGGCCCTGAGCTTACAGTGGTAATCAAAATGAAGTCCCCGCCATGCCTTACTTTCTTTTTTTTAAATGTATTTTTAAAAATAAATTTATTTATTTTTATTTTTGGCTGCATTGGGTCTTTGTTACTGTGCGCAGGCTTTCTTTAGTTGTGGTGAGTGGGGGCTACTCTTTGTTGCGGTGTGTGGGCTTATTGTGGAGCATGGTCTCTAGGCTCATGGGCTCAGTGGTTGTGGCTCATGGGCTCTAGAGTGCATGCTCAGTAGTTGTAGCACATGGACTTAGTTGCTCTGCGGCATGTGGGATCTTCCCAGACTGGGACTCGAACCCGTGTCCCCTGCATTGGCAGGCAGATTCTTAACCACTGCATCACCAGGGAAGCCCCATGCCTTACATTCTATTTGGAGAGATGGATAAAGCAGAGTATGAGGGTGGAGAAAGTAGCAGGGACTGTTTAGAGGGGATGACCTGGGAAGGTCTGTGAAGAGATAACATTTGAGCAAAGACCTGAATGAAGAAGGGGAGAGTGAGCCATGGAAAGATCTAGGGGCCTGACATTCCAGCAGAGGGAGCAGCTAATACAAAGGTGCTGAGGTAGTAACGGGCTTGGCGTATTCAGGGACCAGCAAAAAGGCCAGTGTGACTGTAGGGCTGTGTGTGAGGGGAGAGTAATATTTGGTGAAGACAGGGAGATAAAGAGAAACAGAGCATGTAGGGCCTTCTAGGCCATTTAAAGAATTTTATTTGGGGGGTTCCCTGGTGGCACAGTGGTTAAGAATCCGCTTGCCAATGTAGGGGACACGTGTTCAAGCCCTAGTCTGGGAAGATCCCACATGCCACGGGGCAACTAAGCCCATGCACCACAACTACTGAGCCTGCGCTCTAGAGCCCCCAAGCCACAACTACTGAGCCCATGTGCCGCTGCTACTGAAACCTGTGCGCCTAGAGCCCGTACTCCGCAACAAGAGAAGCCACCGCAATGAGAAGCCCGCGCACCGCAATGAAGAGTATCCCCTCTCCCCGCAACTAAAGAAAGCCCGCGTGCAGCAATGAAGACCCAACGCAGCCAAAAATAAAATAAATTTTTTAAAAAAAGGAATTTTATTTTATTTTTTGCGGTACACGGGTCTCTCACTGTTGTGGCCTCTCCCGTTGCGGAGCACAGGCTCCAGACGCGCAGGCTCAGCGGCCATGGCTCACGGGCCCAGCCGCTCCGTGGCATGTGGGATCTTCCCAGACCGTGACACGAACCCGTGTCCCCTGTATCAGCAGGCAGACTCTCAACCACTGCGCCACCAGGGAAACCCGGAATTTTATTTTTAACTCTGAGATGAGAAACTTCTGGAGAGGAGTGAAATGGTCTGGAAAGCATTGAAAAGCTCATTCTGGATGCTATATTGAGAATATTCCGTAGGAGAGAGGGTAAGAGTGGACGTGGTGAGAACAGCTAGGAGGGTGTTGGAATAATCCTGGCGAGAAGTGATGGTGGCTTGGACTAGGGTGGTCCTGGAAAAGGGGGAAAGTGGTCAGATTTTGAATATATTTTGAAAGTAGAGCCTAAATGATATGCTGATGGGATCGATGTGGAATGTGAGTGAAAGAAAGAGCAGTGAAGCATGACTTGGAAGTTTTGAAGTGAAGCAGGGTTCGCTTTCAAGGTGGGGGCCTGGGGCAGTCATTGGAACTCATGCACTTGGTTTGAGCATGTAATGTTTGAACTAACTTTGGTCAGTGTTGGAACTGTCAAGTACAGCCCATGTGAGCCTTTAACATGCATTTGAATCCTCCAGGTATAAAAATGCGGATTTCTGATGCAGCAGGTCTGGGGTGGGGCTGAGATTCTACGTTTCTAAGTAGGTAATACCAATGCTGTTGGGCCTGGGCCACACTTTGAGTAGCCAGGGCAGTAAATAGTTAAATGCTAGTACATTCTGGGTCTCCAAAGTGAGGCTGGCCTTGATGAGTTGGGGAGTGGTTCAAATATAGAATCCATCCTTGGCTGAGGAAGGATGCCTCCTTGAGAACAAGACTGAGAGGAGCTGTGACGGAGGCTGGGCATGGGAGGCCCGCTCTGAGGGAGGTGGCCCCTAAGGGTCAGTGTTCTCTCCTTTGATTCCCACCTGCCACGCCCGCTACTGCTCTTGCAGACAGTTTTGCCACGGTGCTGAGCACAGGACAATGACTCGGCCCAACGCGCTGGATCTATGCAGATGCCAAGGGAAACAGCTGGCGTTTAGCCTGGTACAGTCTGGGGAAGGGGGATCAGGGGCACCCAGCAGGGACCCTCCGCTCATGTTCTCTTCCTGCCCTTTCAGAACCTGTTGGCAAAGCAAGGACTGCGGCTCCTTTGGGGCCTGAGACAGGGCAACGTGCAAGAGAAGGTGGCACTGGCCAAGAAGCTCCTGGTGAAACTGCGCTTCCTGGCCCAGGGGGTAATGCCTCACCCACCCATTTCCTCACCCTGAATACCCTTTCTTCTAAGCCTACCGGAGGTCTTTGGGCAGGGGTGACCTAACATTTGTCCTGTGGATTGATACCAGGCCATGGGACCTGTTGCTCTGAGCATAGGACTAAGCTCCATTTGGAGTAGCTAAGGGTGACGATGTACATTGTAGGGCCCAGCAGGGATACAGGGAACATGCAAGATCTCTTTGGAAGAAGGTCTGAGAGGACATTTCCTTGGCATGACTCTCCTGGTTTGAAGCTCTGAACACAACACACGGGAAGGGTAAAGGAAGTTCACGTTTATAGAAAGCTTCCTTGGCTAAGCATCTGTCTGTATTACCTAGTGTGACTCAACAGCCTTGGGAACATGTTACCCCATTTGACAGGCGCAGAAACTGAGGCTTAGAGAGGGAAAGTGACTGATCCACCATGTCATAGCTGGTTAAGTGTCAGAGCTAGAATTCAAAGCCAGTTCTGCCCCACTCTGAAGCTCAGTCATTCCCAAAGGCACAGAAAGTTTGGATCCCTGGGGCCAATATGTCCTCAGGGTCAAACAGTGAGGAGTCTGGATATTGGTCTCAGATCTCGAAGGGCACGTTGGAGTTTGGCAAGTATGAAAGAATGGACGGCATGTGCAAAGGCGCAGCTGGAAGGCAGAGTAGTGGAAGGAGATACAGAATAGAGACCTTATTAAAGTGAATTTTAGTGCAAGATTTTTTTTTTTTTTAATTTTTAGAAAAATTAATTAATTAATTAATTTTTGGTTGCATTGGGTCTTCGTTGCGGTGTGCGGGCTTCTTACTGTGGGGGCTTCTCTTGTTGCGGAGCATGGGCTCTAGGCACGCGGGCTCAGTAGCTGTGGCTCATGGGCTCCAGAGGGCAGGCTCAGTAGTTGTGGCACACGGGTTTAGTTGCTCCACAGCATGTGGAATCTTCCCAGACCAAGGCTCAAACCCGTGTCCCCTGCATTGGCAGGTGGATTCTTAACCACTTCTCCACCAGGGAGGTCCCAAAATTACTTTACTTATTTGGAATGAAAACCTTCTGTTGTCAGCTGACATTTAAAAACATTTTCTGATTTAAATATGCCTCCTGAAATAATATAGGTTAGTTTCACTATTTTTCAAACTTTGTATAATACTGTTTATATTATTTTGCTTTTTTTAAAGCTTAATATTATGTTTATTGTATGTAGCTGTAATTTGTCCATTTTCATTGCTGTATAATATTCCACTGTATGACTATACTATAATTCACTTATCCATCCCACTACTGATGGATATGTGTGTTGATTCCAACGCATGGTGATTAGAAACAATGTTTCCAAGACTATTTTTATACATGTCCTGGATGTAAGTGGAAGAGTCTCTAGGGCAGTGATTCTCAAACTTTTTTGGTCTCAGGACTCCTTTACAGCCTTAGAGTAATTACTGGGGACCCAAATGAGCTTTTGTTTATATAGATGTATCTACTGATATTCCCTATTATATAAACTAAACCTGAAAAAATTTAAAACCATAGAAATAAAAAATTATTTATTAATTCATTTAAAATAACAATAGTAAACCTATTACATGTTTTTTTGTATATTTATATAGGGAAACATAAATATATTTTTAGAAAAATAAGTATAGGGGCTTCCCTGGTGGCACAGTGGTTGAGAGTCCGCCTGCCGATGCAGGGGACACAGGTTTGTGCCCCGGTCCGGGAAGATCCCACATGCCACGGAGCGGCTAGGCCCGTGAGCCGTGGCCGCTGAGCCTGTGCGTCCGGAGCCTGTGCTCTGCAACAGGAGAGGCCACAACAGTGAGAGGCCCGCGTACTGCAAAAAAAAAAAAAAAAAAAGAAAAATAAGTAAATTCTCCAAAACAAAAAATGTAGTGAGAACAACGATATTGCTTTACATTTTTTGCAAATATCTGGCAAAGAATTTTTATACTCTGTTATATTAAAATCCATTGGTCTGTCTTGCACTTTGAATGGATCTATTATCCTTGAATGACTTTGAATCATCATACATAGGTCATTTGGAAATTTGCTTCCCTGAATTATGCATACTTTCCAAATGTTCATGCATTTCATTATACAGTATTAAGAAATCACATTCGTTAATATCATCACAAATCTCATTAGAAAAATCTTTAAGTGTTGGGAAGCTGTCAAGCTTACAATGGCTGATACAAGAGATACTTTTTTTCCAAAATTGTAATTTTCCATTTTGTTTTGTTCTTAATCTTGGAGGAAAAGCTTTCATTCTTTCACTATTAAGTATGATGTTGGCTGTGGGTGTTTCATAAATGCCCTTTATCAGGTTGAGGACGTTAACTTCTGTTCTTAGTTTTCTGAGTATGTATTGTTTTTTATCATGAAAGGATGTTGAATTTTGTCAGATGCCTTTTCTGCATTAGTTGAGATACTCATTTGTGTTTTTTCCCTTTGTTCTATTATTGTGATAAATTACATTGATTGATTTTCTTAGGTTGAACCTCTCTAGCATTCCTGAGATAAATCCCACTTGGTCATGGTATATAATCCATGTTGGATTCAGTTTGCCAATATTTTGTTCAGAACTTATTCCTAAGGGATATATCTATATTCATAAAGGATACTATTCTGTAATTTTCTTTTCTTATGGTGTCTTTGTGTGTTTTTCATATCAGGGTAACGCTGGCCTCACAGAATGAAATAGGAAGTGTTCCTTCCTTTTCTGTTTTTGGGAAGAGCTTGAGAAGTATTGGTGTTAATTCTTCTTTAAATGTTTGGTAGAATTCACCAGTGAAGCCATTTGGTCCTGAGCTTTTCTTTGTTGGGAGGTTTTTGATTACTAATTCAATCTCTTGTTTTGTCTGTTGAGATTTCTATTTCTCCTTGAGTCAGTTTAGATAAATTTTATGTTTCTAGGAATGTTCTCATGTTCATTTCTTTTTTAAAAAAAATTAATTAATTTATTTTTGGCCGTGTTGGGTCTTTGTTGCTGTGCGCGGGCTTTCCTTTTTTTTTTTTTTTTCTTTTACATAAATGCCTTTATTCTACTTCTGGTCCTCGTGGCAACTTTTTCCATCTGAAAGCTGCTCCCTGCACTTCTCGAAGCAGGAACATGAAAATGGATCAGAAGTTTCCAAACTTTTCATCATCAGCCCAGAGGCTTGAAGTCTGGGGTCAAGGTGCCAGCGTGGTTGGGCTCTGGTGAGAGCTCTCTTCTTGGCTTGCAGATGGTTGCTTTCTTGTTGTGTCCTCACATAGCAGAGAAAGAGAAAGAGAAAGAGAAGAAAGAGAAAGAGGAAGAGGAGTAAGAGAGAAAAAGAGAGAGAGAGAGAGAGAGTGGGCTTTCTTTTTAGTTGCTGCGAGCGAGGCTACTCTTCGTTGCGCAGGCTTCTCATTGCGGTGGCTTCTCTTGTTGCTGAGCATGGGGTCTAGGTGTGCGGGTTTCAGTAGCTGTGGCATGTGGGCTCAGTAGTTGTGGCTCGTGGGCTCTAGAGCACAAGCTCAGTAGTTGTGGCACACTGGCTTAGTTGCTCTGCGGCATGTGGAATCTCCCCGGACCAGGGCTCAAACCCGTGTATCCTGCAATGGCAGGCGGATTCTTAACCACTGTGCCACCAGGGAAGCCCCTCATGTTCATTTCTGATTTTAGGTATTTGTATCTTGTCTCTTTTATTCTTTGTCAGTCTAGCTAAAGGCTCATCAATTTTGTTGATTTTTCCAAAGAACCAACTTCTGGTTTCATTGAGTCTTTTGTTTTTCTATTCTCCAGTTTATTTTTCTCCACTCTAATCTTTGTTTACTTCCTTCTGCTAGCTTAGGGTTGAGTTTTCTCTTCTTTTTCTAATTCCTCAGGGTATATAGTTTAGTTATTGACTTGAGATCTTTCTCTTCTTTTTTTTTTTATAAATTTATTTATTTATTTGTTTTTATTTTTGGCTGTGTTGGGTCTTGGTTGCTGCGCATGGGCTTTCTCTAGTTGAGGCAAGCGGGGGCTACTCTTTGTTGCAGTAGGTGGACTTCTCTTTGTCGTGGCTTCTCTTGTTGCAGAGCACGGGCTCTAGAGCGCAGGCTCAGTAGTTGTGGCGCATGGGCTTAGTTGCTCTGCGACATGTAGGATCTTCCTGGGCTAGAGATGGAACCTGTGTCCCCTGCATTGGCAGGCAGGTTCTTAACCACTGTGCTACCAGGGAAGACCCTCTTTCTTCTTTTTATGTAGGCATTTATAGCTATAAATTTTCCTCTGAGCCCTATCTTTGCTGCATATCATAAGTTTTGCTGTTACATTTTCATTTTCATTCACCTATAAGTATTTTCTAATTTCCTCTGTGATTTCTTCTTTGATGCAGTGTTTAAGAGTGTGTTGTTTAATTTTCACACATTTGTGATCTTTCTAGTTTTCTTTCTATTATTGATCTGTAGTTTCATTCCACTTTGGTCAAAAAAAGATACTTTGTATGATTTCAGTCTTTTAAAATGTATTATACTTGTTCTGTGACCTATATGGTCTATCCTGGAGAATGTTCTATGTGCATTTGAGAAGAATGTGTATTCTGCTGTTGTTGGATGCATTGTTTATATATCTCTGTTAGGTCTAGTTGGTTTATAATGTTGTTCAAGTCCTCTGGTTCCTTAATGATCTTCTGTATAGGTGTTCTATCCACTATTGAAAGTGGTATATTGCAGCCTCCAATCACATTTTTTAATTCAATTATTTCCATCTGGCTCCAGTTTTCTTATGTTTGTTGAAATTATCCACTTTAAACTCTGTACTTTTCCCACTAGACCCTTTAGAATTTTTATCACAGTTATTTTAATAGCGCTTTCTAATAATTCCAACATTTGGGTTATCTGTGGGTCTACTTCTATTGATTATTCTTGTCTTGACCATGGGTCACATTTTTTGCTTTTCCTATTCTTATAATTTTTCATTAGGTACCTGGAGTTTTGTATAAAAGAACAGTAGAGGCTAAAATAAATAATATCTCCAGAGAGTTTTGATGAAGTCTACTTTAACTAATTTTTCTGTTTTCTGTTACCTGTGTAAGAAAATTTTACTACCTCCAAGCCACAAAGATATTCTCCTATGCTTTTAGGAGAATAAAGATAGTCTCCTAAAAGTTTTATGGTTTTAGATTTTACATTTGGGTCTCTGACTGTTCTCAAGTTAGTCTTTGCATATGGTGTAACATATGGGCCAAAATCCTATTTTTAAAATATGGACATTGAGATAGTCTAGCACCATATGTTGAAACGATTTCTTTTTCCTGTTGAATTGCTTTGGCTTTTTAATTGAAAATCAAGAGGTTGTATAAGTTCCTCTGTTGAATTTTTCATTTCAATCATTGCACATTTTTTTTGCTTTGTTTTGTTTTTCTAAAATTAATTAATTATTTTTGACTGCGTTGGGTCTTCGTTGCTGCACGTGGGCTTTCTCTAGTTGTGGTGAGCGGGTGCTACACTTCGTTGCGGTGTGCGGACTTCTCATTGTGGCGGCTTCTCTTATTGATGAGCACCGGCTCTAGGCATGTGGGCTTCAGTAGTTGTGGCACACAGGCTCAGTAGTTGTGGCTCACAGGCTCTAGAGCGCAGGCTCAGTAGCTGTGGTGCACGGGCTTAGTTGCTCTGCAGCATGTGGGATCTTCCTGGACCAGGGCTTGAACCCCTGTCCCCTGCATTGGCAGGTGGATTCTTAACCACTGAGCCACCACGGAAGTCCCTGCACTTTTAATTTCTGTAAGTTCTTTTTTATTCAAATCCGCTGTGTTATTTTTCACTGTTTATTATTCCCAGTATTTATCAGGTTTGTCTTTTGTTTCATTTAAGAATAGTAAGCAGAGCTGTTTTTATAATGTCAGATGATTCCAGTAGTCAGTTTTTGGGGGTTTGTTTTCACTCTCTGTTTCTGCTGATACTTCCTCATGGTTGTTTCCTTCTCTGCTTAGTTGCTTTAAACTGTGAACTATTCATTATAGTTTCCTCAAAAAATTATTTGTGGGACTTCTTTGAGTCCTGGAATAAAGGTACATTCTTCCGGAAAACATATGACTTTGCTTCTGCCCTTGATCACCTTAAACTGAAATTTGATGTTTAGCAACACCCAGGCACAGTGAAAAAAATTGGCTTGTGGTTATTCTTTTCAAGGACAATTTCCAACTTCTACTACACTCAGCCAGACAACTCTCTTTGTTGATCACTGGATGTGAGAAAGTGGGGCAGGTTCCATTATGGTTTATCTTTATCCTGAAGGTGTGATTCTCTGGGGTTCTAGTTTTTAAGGAGGGGAGATGTCTCCTATGAGACTCCTGTTCTGAATGGTATCTGAGCTCTTTATATTGTTTTTACTCACTGCCAGGTCATGAAAAGCTCAGGGTTGCCAGGTTTGGCAAATGCCCTTGTGGCAAAAGCTGCTGAAATGCTCTGTTAACTTCCCTGGATTCCTGTCTTCATTCAGGGCTTAGTATGATAATTCTTCATTCTTATTATCTCACCACTGCCTTTAATAAATATTTAAAAATATTTTTTCAAGTCATTTTAGTTGGTTTTAGTGAGAGGTAGGTCTTAATTCCTAGCTCATGATATTACTGGAGATGGAAGTCAGGCATGATGATTTTCTTTTTGATAATTTTTTAAAATATTTATTTTATTGAAGTGTAATTGATTTACAATGTTGTGTTAATTTCTGCTGTACAGCAAAAGGATTCATATATAAATATATATATATATATACACATATATTCAGATATGTGTGTGTGTGTATATATATATATATATATATTCTTTTTCATATTCTTTTCCATTATGGTTTATCACGGGATACTGAATATAGTTCCCCATGCTGTACAGTAAGACCTTGTTGTGTATCCATTCTATATATAATAGTTTGCATCTGCTAATCCCCAACTCCCAATCCATCTCTCCCCTACCCCCCCATTCCCTTGGCAACCACAAGTCTGTTCTCTATGTCTGTGAGTCTGTTTATGTTTCATAAATAAGTTTATTTGTGCAGTATTTTAGATTCCACATAAAGGTGATATATGGTATTTGTCTTTCTCTTTCTGACTTACTCCACTTAGTATGATAATCTCTAGGTCCATCCATGTTGCTGCAAATGGCATTATTTCATTCTTTCTTATGGCTGAGTAATATTCCATTGTATATGTATATCACATCTTCTTTATCCATTCATCTGTTGATAGACATTTAGGTCACTTCCATGACTTGGCTATTGTGAATAGTGCTATTGTGAACATTGGGTTACATGTATCCTTTTGAATTAGAGTTTTGTCCGGATATATGCCCAGGAGTGGAATTGCTGGATCATATGGCAACTCTATTTTTAGTTTTTGAGGAACCTCTATACTGTTCTCCACAGTGGCTTCACCAATTTACATTCCCACCAACAGCATAGGAGGGTTCCCTTTTCTCCACACCCTCTCCAGCATCTGTTATTTGTAGATTTTTTTAATGATGGCCATTCTGACTGGTGTGAGGTGGTACCCCATTGTAATTTTGATTTGCATTTCTCTAATAATAGTGATGTTTGAGCATTTTTTCATGTGCCTGTTGGCCATCTATATGTCTTTTTTGGAGAAATGTCTATTTAGGTCTTCTGCCCATTGGGTTGTTTGTTGTTTTTTGTTGTTGAGTTGTATGGTCTGTTTATATATTTTGGAAAGTAAGCCCTTGTTGGTCGTATCATTTGCAAATATTTTCTCACGGTCTGTTGGTTGTCTTTTCATTTTGCTTATGGTTTCCTTTGCTGTACAAAAGCTTGTAAGTTTGATTAGGTCCGATTTGTTTATTTTTGCTTTTATCTATTTCCTTGGGAGACTGACCTAAGAAAACATTGGTACAATTTATGCCAGAGAATGTTTTGCCTATGTTCTCTTCTAGGAGTTTTATGGTGTCCTGTCTTATATTTAAGTCTTTAAGCCATTTTGAGTTTATTTTTGTGTATGGTGTAACTTCATTGATTTACAAGGCATGATGATTTTTAAATAGGGGAAGGAGAGGGTCAGCTTTAAAGTGATCAGTTCTAGCTATTGTTTGTTTGCTTCCTCAATGATATTTGAAGTCCTATTTTATGCCAGGCTCTGTATGAGACCCTGGGGATCCACCCCTGTCATGTTTCTTGCCCTTTTGGGGCTTATGTTCTGGCGAGGGAGACATATTATGCATCTTAAATGCATGAGAAAAATAATGATGATCTGTAGGTATTGCTAAAGAAGATGTTATAGAAGCTAAGGGGTCAGGGGAGAACCAGCTTACATAAGGTGGTCAGGGAAGACTTCTCTGCAGAGACAGCATTTAAACTGAGACCCAGAGGATGGGAGCAAGCCAGCCATTCATGAGAGAATGAGTTGGAAAGGAAGACTGAAGACAGGAAGACTGTTTCAGTTGTCTGGACGAGAGTGGACTGTCTTGATCTAAGAGAGTGAGGAAGGGGGACATTGGCAGGACTTGGCGATTAGATGTTGGAGGAGAAGGCTGACACCAGCTCAAGTACTTAGCTGATGTGAATGGGCACACAGTGGGGATCACTGGGGAGAGAGCAGGTTGAGAGGAGGGAAAAGTAAGGAAATCAGGCTGACACAGGCTCCAACATGGTGAACCCTGAAGACCTTATGCTAAGCGAAAAAAAGCCAGTCACAAAAGGACAAATGATTCCACTCATATGAGGTACCCAGAGTAGTCAAACTCATAGAGAGAAAGTAGAGTGGTGATTGTCAGGGCTGGGAGAGGGAAATGGAAAGTTAGTGGGGTTTTTTTTTTTTTTTTCAGGCAAGGCTTTATTGGGGCCCCTGCTGCAGCAGGGGGCAGTGACAACAAATAAGTTTCCCTTGCTGGCTCGCTCCCCGAAGCGGGGCGAGCTTGTTCCTTATATGGGGTGAGGGTAGGGGTGTGTCTAGGGGGTCGGGCCGGAGGGGTGGCTTAGGTGTTTTGCCCACCCCTTAGGTGGTGCGGTGTGCAGGGGGCATGTGCAGTACGCTGCTTTTGCTCCCGACGCCCTTGCTTTTGCTCCAGGCTCTTCAAAAGTGGCAGTTGGGCTTTTTGGTCTCTTTATGTTTAACGGATACAGAGTGTCAGTTTTGCCATGAAGAAAGTTCTGGAGTGGGCGGTAGTGATGGCTACTGAGCCTGCGCTCTAGAGTCCGTGCTCCGCAACAAGAAAAGCCACCGCAATGAGAAGCCCACGCACCACAACGAAGAGTAGCTCCTGCTTGCGGCAACTAGGCAAAGCTCACGTGAAGCAACAAAGACCCAAGGCAGCCAAAAAAAAAAAAAAAAAGTGAATGTCATACTGAACTGTACACTTAACAGTGGTTGAGATGGTAAATTTTACGTTATGTATATTTTAACACAATTTTAAAAAGAGAGAGAGAGACCAGAAAATAAAAGTCAGGTTGGACTTTTGAGTCTGATGTGGGCTGTGGGGCATCCACGGGGGAGAGATGTCCAGGAGGCAGGTGGCCAGATGGATCTGGGGTTGCGGGGGAGGTCAGGGCTGGAGATGGGCTTTGGTCCGTCCATCCAGTGGCAGCTGTGGGAGCAGGTGATCTCAACTCCAGATTCACCTCTGTAACCCAGTTCTCTGCCTGTAGCCCCAGCAATCCCTCCTGGATGTGCTGGTCTGGAAGCTCAGTGGGCGGCGCCATGTGGCCTGGGCCCGGATCCCGCCCAGGATGTGCTGTTCTCTGTGGTGGAGGAGGAACGGGGCCGGGACTGTGGGAAGATCCAGAATCTGCTGCTCACAGTGAGGGGTCCCGGGGGCGAGGGTGCTGGGACTAGAATGGGCTGAGGCTCATAGGGCAGCACAGACATTGGGGTGGAGCCATGTGGAGCGCAACAGGGGTCCCCAAACTATTTATTTATTTGTTTATAATTTTTGGCCACGCCATGCTGCATGCGGGATCTTAGTTCCCTGACCAGGGATTGAACCCGTGCCCTCAGCAGTGAAAGTGTGGAGTCCTAACCACTGGACTGCCAGAGAATTCCCTCCAAACTATTTTTTTAAATTAAGTTTCCGGTCAAAAAGTTTTTAAATTTTAATTTTTTTCAATTAAAAAATGTTTTAATTAAAATTTTTTTAACTTTTAAAATTATTATTTTTTAAAGTGTACCAAACTCTTTTTAATTATCCAAAGTGCCAAAAGGAGATTGTGCCTTTACCCACGTGAGATTTGATGTGAGATAAACCCCAAATATTGTCATCTCTGGGCCTGAACTGGCCCTTTTGCTGACTAGGCTCTGACAGATGAGCAGGGTTATGAAAATGGGAGCGTGACTAATTAGTTCCTTATAAGTACAGCTGATTTGGAGGCAAAAGATTTGTAAATGAGGTGTCCCTGGGAGAGACACCAGCAGGGTTCCCTAGGGGTGAGAAGCTGTGACCACAGGGGTAAGGGACAGGGAATCTAAATGTGTTGGGGATGAGGGGACAGATGGGTGAGGGTGGGGTAGGGGAGAGCAATCTCAGAGCATAGTTTTGGGGTCTGGGGTCTGGGCTATAGGACGTGACAGTGTTGGGGCAGGAGGGATAGGGAATGAGAGGGAGTTTAAGGGTGATGGGGCATTGGATGGAGGGCATGAAGAGGGTGGGGTACAAGGAGTACTCTTTGGATTAAGGATCTGGTGATGCAGAGAGTAGGGGACTGCCTTGGAGGAGCAAGATGGTTGGCCTAGCTGGGGTAATAAGAGGTGGTCCCTAACATGCTTCCTCCCCGCAGCAGGCACCTGGGGAAGCCGCTGGCGAGGTCCGTGCCAAGCTGGAGCTCTTCCTGGGGCTGGAGCTGGGCAAGCAAGCCAAGGCCTGCACCTCAGAGCTCCCCCCGGACCTGCTGCCTGAGCCCTCGGCTGCGCTGCCCCTCAGCCTGGACCGGGACTGTGAGTGTGGGGCGTGGGGCAGGCGGGCCCGGTTCTCCACTTGCCCGAGGTGTGGGGCTAGATGCTCAGCTGGGGGCTCGGATCAGAGGGGTCTGGGGTCAGGGACTCCAGTGGTCCCTGAGCTAACACGACCCCTTCCTTCTCTCCACCCCGGACTTCAGCTACTTCAGCTCCGGGCTCACTTGTACCAGGCCCGAGGTGTGCCGGCAGCACATGACAGTGGGCTCTCGGACCCCTTTGCTCGAGTCCTCATCTCTACCCAGGGCCAGACCACACGGGTGAGGGCTGGGCTGGGATGCTGGTGGAGGGGCACTGGGAGACAAGGCGGGGCAGAGGCTGAGCTTTTTCCAAGACCCTAAGTCTCTCTTCCTGCCTTGGATTTTCAGGACAGGATACTGGATCAGACTGCCCTGATTTAGGGGGTGGCATAGAACCAGAGGGTCTTAGGGGTGAGGACTTCTTCTGACAACTGCTGTTGGCTCCTTCCCTGCATGGCCCTCAAGGTCCTGGAGCAGACGCTGAGCCCTCTGTAGGATGAACTCGTGGTGTTTGATCAGTTATTCGTGGACGGGAAGAGGGAGCACCTGCAGCAGGAACCCCCACTAGTGATTGTCAACGTCTGTGACCACAATAAGTTTGTGAGTGTGGCCTGGGCTCCACCTGGGTTCCCACCCCCAAGGATCCCCTCTTCTTGTCTTGATGTGCCCTCCCCTGGTTCCTGAGCCTCTTCTACTTTTGTCTTCACTGCCCTGCTCCCCGAAGGGCCCTTCTGTGTTCCTGGGAAGGACGCTGGCCGCCCTGAGGGCAAAGCTGATGGAGGACCTTTACCAGCAGTTCTTCCCCCTGAGGAAGGGGCCCCGGGCAGCCGGGGAGCTCATCGCCACCTTTGAACTCATTGAACTGGACTACAGTAGTTGACACACGGTCTAGCTGGACACACCGTGGATCGCTTCTGCTATTTGTTTAGGTCATCCAGCTCCAGGGATGTGGGCATGTCCCAGGGTTACCCCTCCAACTCCCTTACCCCCAGAGAATGCAGGCTGCAGGTCTGTCCTGGGACCGCCTCATTGGACCTCCTGACTCCAGGTAACACTTGAAGTAGACCTACCCTAGCTTCACCTTGCCAGGCCTCCAACCCCAGAGAACCCAAGCCCGGGTTGACCCTCATGCCTCAGACACCCATTCTCCTTCCTGTACATGGCTGTTTCCTGAGACACCCCCCTCCCATCAATCCAGCCTTGCCAGGTTCCTCTGGTTTTATATTTCACCAGCAGTCCTCCATTTCTTTTCCCCGAGCCCAGGCTTTCCCTCCTTTGGCCTGATTCTTTGACCTCTGATCTCTTGCTCCCTTCAGCCCTCAGTGCCTAGTGATGTGGAGCCCCAGGACCTGACCGCCCTGGTTGAGCCCCTCTCCGGATGCCTATCCCTGCCACCGCATGTGCGCCCGGTGCTTAGGGAGTTCCATGTTGAGGTAGCACCAGGCACTCACATCCTCCTCCCTTCCCTACACCTGGGTGTCCTTCAGTCAGGTACAGGCCCCTGAATCTCCCACTTCCCAACCCCAGGTACTGTTCTGGGGTCTGAGGGGCCTTGGCTGTGTGCATCTGTTTGAGGTGGAGCAGCCCCAGGTTGTGCTGGAGGTGGCCGGTCAGCAAGTGGAGTCCGAGGTCCTGACCAGTTACCGTGAGAACCCCAATTTCACTGAGCTCGTCAGGCATCTGACAGTGGTGAGGACATGAGCTGGAGGCCAGAAGTGCTGGGCTGAGAAATGAAAGAGGGCAGTGGGATGGTGAATTCCCGGCTGGTTATATTACATTAACCCAGGGGTCACCAAATTTTCTATAAAGCGCCAAATAGTAAATATTTTAGGCTTTGTGGGCCATACAGTCTCAGTTGCAGTTACTCAACTCTGCCATCATAGCATGTAATCATCCATAGGCAACAAGGAAATGAATGAGTATGGCAGTTCCAATAAAACTTTATTTACAAAAACTGACAGCAGGCCAGATTTGGTTTATAGGCAATAATTGGCTGATCCCTGGATTAATTCATGAACTGGTTGTGCTCCGTTGGCTCTGTTGATTGAATGGATTAGCCAAAAGTCATGAAGTATGAGTCCAAAGGAATCTGAGACACCAGGGACTATGAAGACAAATACATTCTTTGTTTAATTTGTAATTACTGTACTCTAGTATGGGCTTTGGAGTCAAATTCTGGCAATGTCACTTAGGAGCCTGTCAAATCACTTGTCTGATTTGAGCTTTAGTTTTTCTGTTTGTTTGTTTAAAAAAGGGACGAAAGGGTGCTATAAGGAGCCAATGAAAGAAAGGATCTTGGTGAAAGGGCTTTGTAAACTGAAGAGTGCTGTACGGGGGCAAGGCGGGGACTGGGACAAAGCACAGTGGTTCCCGACTGCAAGGGGGAGCACAGCAACAGCAACAACAAAACGCAACACTATTTCATGACTCTGTTTCACATGCAGCAGTTTTCAGTTTGAAAACTTCATTGTGCTATAAGATGATGAAACTGAAAGCACTTTGCTCGCTGAACTTCTAGCGGGTGTTCCTGTCATTTCCCATTTCATAGTGCAAGTTGAGGAAAACACCCCTCTCTCCACTGTGCACCTGAAAAGAATGTGAATGCTTCGTTGTTGGGTGGAATGTTCTATATCAGATACCAGTCAGGTCAAGTTGGGTTGATAGTATTATTCAAGCTTTCCTAAAAAAAGCCTCCTTGGGAATGTTATGTCTAGTTGTTCTATCCATTATTGAGAATATGGTATTGAAGTTTCCAACTTTTGTTGAATTGTTTGTTTCTCCCTTTATTTTTTTGTCTTTTATTTTTTTTGCGGTACGCAGGCCTCTCACTGTTGTGGCCTCTCCCGTTGCGGAGCACAGGCTCCAGACGCGCAGGCTCAGTGGCCATGGCTCACGGGCCCAGCCGCTCCGCGGCATGTGGGATCTTCCCGGACTGGGACACGAACCCGTGTCCCCTGCATCAGCAGGCGGACTCTCAACTACTGCGCCACCAGGGAAGCCCTATTTTTTTTGTCTTTTTTTACTTGTATTTTCAGTTTTTGTTGTTAGGTGCATATATATTTATAATTGTTATAACTTCCTATGAATCGATCTGTTTATCATTATAAAATGTCCTTGTTTGTCTCTAGTTTGTCTCTCTTTTTTGTCTTAAAGACTATTTGTCTGATAATATAGCTACTCTAGTTCTCTATGGTTAGTATTTGCATGGCATATGTTTCCCCATCCTTTTACCTTCAACCTATATGTATCTCACGAAAGAGCATCTCTTAAACAGCATGTAGTTGCATCTTTTTTTTTAATCCGTTTGACAATCTCTGTCTTTGAACTGTTTACAGTCACATTTGATGTTATTATTGATATGGTTGGATTTACATTTGCCTCTTTGCTATTTGTTTTCTATAAGTCTCATATTTTTCGTTCTTCCTTTACTGCCTTCTTTTGTATTACATAGATATTTGTTAGTATACTGCTTTAATTCCTTAGTTGATATTTACTTAGTAGTTGCTCTAGGGATTACAGTATGCATACTGATTTTTCACAATCTATTTCAGATTAATACCAATTTAGTTCCAGTAAAATAGAAATAGTTTTCTCCATTATAACTCCATTCATTCCTCCCCCCTTTTGTGCTGTAACTGTCACATATATGTAAAATAAAGCCAACAATACAGTATTATAACTGTTGTCCCTGCCCCCCGCTTAGGATCCATTGATATATATAGCATTTCTGGATTAAAGAGCATACATAGTTTTATGGTTCTAAATCTATATTAGCAAACTGAGCATTGGTCCCTTACATAATGATAATAACAACAACAACCTCATATTTCTGATGGCGCTTTGTAGGTTCCAAAGAATTTTTGTACTGTTATATCATTTGATACAATAGTCTTTCCAGTCCAGGACTGTGTCCCCTTTTTAGATGGGAAATGGGTTCAGAAAGCAATGACTCACCAGAGATGACTCAGTGAGGCTGTGGGCTTTGAATGCGTATTTAGCTACACTGTTTTCTCATCTATCTCTGCTGCTGCCTCTCCTCCTCCCACAGTCTGCAGAGACACAGGTCCTCTCTCCCTACCCCCAGGACTTGCCAGAGCAGCCTTATCTGCAGCCCCCCTCAGCATCCTGGTGATTGAGCGCTGGGCCTTTGGCCGCACAGTGCTCGTGGGTTCCCACATTGTCCCCCATATGCTGAGATTCACACTCTGGAGTCAGGAGGATCCCCCTGAGGGGGAAGGAGAGGAGGAGACAGGGGACCTGGTGCCCAAGGTACCTCAAGGTAAGGGGCTTTCCCCTTAGGGGCCACCAGACAGAAGTCCATCTGGTTCCTGGCTGAGATGGCTCCAGGGGACCCTCCAGTGGAGCACTGAGTCTGACTTCTACTTACCTGACCTCCTGGTGTCTTTTATCCCCTCTCAGAACAGAGGTCCCGGGATCACTTCTTGGCTGAAGTGGGGATACTCAGGCGGCTCCTAAAGGTGATGGAGTATGGGGGATGGGTGGAGAAGGGACTGGCGGGGCTTGGGGTGGTGCTAGGTTAGAGGTGCTGAGTTCTTGCTCCCTCAGGCTCCTCTGAAGAAGCTCCCTCTGGGAGGCCTCCTGAATCAAGGCCCAGAGCTGGAGGAGGACATCCCAGATCCTGAAGAGCTCGACTGGTGGTCCAAGTACTATGCATCTCTGCAGGAGCTCCAGGGGCAGGTGGGAGCAGAGCAAGCTTCTGGGGGTTGAGGGGCTGGAGACAGAGGAGGGTAAATGGTAAGAAGAAGGATCTCATCAAACATGGAGCTCTACAGTTTTTCAGAACTCTTTGTTACAGCCATCTTTTCTCATCTTCACAACAATTTGAGAAGCTGGGGATTATTAACTCCATTATCTAGAGCTGTCTTGTCCAACAGAAATATCGTGTGAGCCACATATGTAATTTTAACTTTTGTAGTAGCCACATTAAAAAAAAGTAAAAGGAAACAGATGAAAATGATTTTAATAATATATTTTATTTAACCTAGTATATCTATAGTATCATTTCAAGAAGTAACCATTATAAACAATTAATAGTGAGATTTTTTAATTAATAGATTTTATTTATTTATTTATTTATGGCTGTGTTGGGTCTTTGTTGCTGCGCGTGGGCTTTCTCTAGTTGTGGTGAGTGGGGGCTATTCTTTGTTGCGGTACGAAGGCTTCTCATTGCGGTGGCTTCTCTTTCTGCGCAGCATAGGCTCTAGAGCGCAGGCTCAGTAGTTGTGGTGCACAGGCTTAGTTGCTCCGCGGCATGTGGGGTCTTCCCGGACCAGGACTCGAACCCGTGTCCCCTGCATTGGCAGGTGAATTCTTAACCACTTCCCCCAGGGGAAGCTCAATAATGAGATATTTTATAATCTTATTTTATACTAGTCTTTAAAATCTGGTGTGTAGTTTATGCTTCCAGCACATCTCAGTTTGGACCAGATGCATTTCAAGTGCTCAATAGCCACATGTACCTGGTGGTTACATATCAGGACTATATGATAAACTAAGGCTTTGAAAATGCAAGTGGCTTACCCAGCTGGAACTTGAGCTAAAGTTTTCCAACTCCCTATCCTGTAAAAGGGGTAGATTAAGGAGGTAAAGGGTAGGGAAGAATCTTTGACCTGCGCTTTGATTTCAGACCAACTTAGATGAGGATGAAATGGATGATGCTGGGGATTCAGGTAAGAGATTGGCTTTCTTGTTTTTCCTCTTTGTGTCTCCCTCCCTCCCCCACACCAGTATTTCTAACGGGGCATTTCTGCTGTTCCGAGATGGGGGCAATCTCCTTTCTGTGGATGGGGAAGCCCAAGACCAGGGTAAGGCTGAAGTCAAAGGCTCTGTGTCCCAGAAAAAAGCAATCGCCACTCTGAAGGTAAGTGGGTGTTGCAAGAGGGGATTCTGCTCGGATTCTGGACGAGCTGTCACTGAGGCCCTCGCCTTTCAGATTTACAACAGCTCCCTGGAAGAAGAGTTTAACCACTTTGAAGACTGGCTGAATGTGTTTCCCCTGTATCGGGGGCAAGGAGGTCAGGATGGAGATGGAGAGGAAGAAGGGTCTGGAAACCTTGTGGGCAAGTTCAAGGTATGTTTCGGGAAGGAATGGGGGACCAAGGAGCACAAGTGGGGATGTAGGAAGAAGACTGTCTTACCAGTGTTTTTTCTGCTCCATATCCCCCCATCCCACCCAGGGCTCCTACCTCATTTACCCTGAATCAGAGGCAGTGTCCTTCTCTGATCCCCAGATCTCCAGGGGGATCCCACACAGAATCGGCCCATCAAGCTCCTAGTCAGAGTATATGTTGTAAAGGTGAGCATCCATTGACCTGGCATGCCTCTAACTCCGGCAAAGGTAATGTACACAAAACCTACAGACTGAAGGGATCAGAGTCCAGCTTTTTCATTTTTCAGATGGGAAATCTTAGGCACAAACTTAAGAGACTTCACAGGGTTACACATCTTGCTCACGGCAGAACCTGAATTTAGAGCTTAGATCCCCTAATTCCTTATTTGTAGTTCTAGTCTCATAGAATGGGGAGTATAATTCCAGGAAGAGCACAACTCTGTAAAGCTTTGTGATGGCCTGTCATCAAATACCTTTGTACAGGTCCTCCCATTGCTGCAGTTTTCATACAGTGCTCAACAGGGCCCTGCAGTTTCCTTAAAGGCATCTCAGGGAGTGAGAGGGGAATGAGTGGGTTGCTATCCCTTCACTCCTGGCACAGAGCAGATGCTGTACTTTTATCTAGTTTAAATATAGGCATTCTGACTAAGATGTAATTTCAAGAAACATTCTGTGGCACTCTTCTACCATAATGTAAGCATCCTAGTGCATACATCAGATAGTAGACAACATCTGGACCTTCTACTTCTAGCAACAT
The DNA here is from genome assembly GCF_059928025.1 of Delphinapterus leucas. Taxonomy (NCBI): domain Eukaryota; kingdom Metazoa; phylum Chordata; class Mammalia; order Artiodactyla; family Monodontidae; genus Delphinapterus; species Delphinapterus leucas. Next base: position 65,162,241 of record NC_143143.1, on the reverse strand, counting down.
TGCAGACCAGATGGTCTGAAATAAATTCTTGATATAATAGATCTAGAAATGCTAGATAAACAATCTTTTAAACAAATGCTAAGCTCATAAGAAAGGGAATTCCCAATGGGCCAAAATGAGGAAACAGCAGGAATCCCTGAACAAGCCCTGAAGTCAGATTCTCTTGAGAGGATTTGTCCATACCTGGACCCCAAGCCTTAGGTTCTAATATCTAATAGCCTATACAAGGTGGGAGACACAACCAAGACCCTTGCTCGAAGCAGCACCCAGGAAGGGCTCTACTCTCAGTGAAAGGTGGGCAAGAGGAAGCCCACCCACGGGGAAAGAAGCCTGTAAGGTAAATGGTCTATCTCAGCCTCTGTTCCAATTGGGGGAAAGAGAAAAAATGTCTTCCCTGAGGATTTACTATTAGAGTTTTGCCCTCACATTGACTTAAGACTTGAATTTTTATTATCTGCTTACTCCACAAAACTCACAGTTGAGAGATTGGCTTAAAGTAGTCCCAAATCAGGCTTCACAGACTTCCCTAGATTTAGATAACCAAATTTGGGTTCACAATCCCAAATTATAAAATATATAAGAAAACAATCTCAGGAAAATTTGTCAGAAAGACACAACACAAAAGAGAATTAGATCTCTAAGGGCTTTGGATGTTAGAATTTTCAAATATTAGAAATATAAAACAGCTTAAAATTACTTCACAGTTTAAAACAGTTTAAAATGATTTCACACGCAGAGAACAAAAGGCTATAAAAATTGGGCGGATTTGAAAATAATAAAATAAAATTTCTAAAGATGGAAGACCATTAAAAATCAAATCTTATTAAATGCCCATACATAGCAGAAGGGTTGAATAAACTGTGCTATGTCCGTATAACAGAGTACTATGCAGCTGTAAAATAAAACGAAGAAGATTTCTGTCAACTGATGCCAAGTGTTTTTAGATTCCACATATAAGTGATATCATATGGTATTTGTCTTTCTCTGACTTATTTCACTTAGTATGATAATCTCTAGGTCCATCCATGTTGCTGCAAATAGCATTATTTCATTTTTTTTTATGGCTGAATATTATTCCATTGTATATATGTACCACATCTTCTTTATCCATTCATCTGTCCATGGGCATTTAGGTTGCTTCCATGTCTTGGCTATCATGAGTAGTGCTGCTATGAACATAGGGGTGCATGTATCTTTTTTTGGTTATATTTTATTTATTTACTTGTTATTATTTTTTTGGCTGCACTGTGCGACATGCAGGATCTTATTTCCCTGACCAGGGATAGAACCTGTACCCCCTACAGTGGAAGCGCAGAGTCCTAACCACTGGACCACCAGGGAATTCCCTGTATCTTTATTTATTTATTTATTTATTTTATTTTTGGCTGCATTGGGTCTTCGTTGCTGCACATGGGCTTTCTCTAGTTGTGGCAAGTGGGGGCTACTCTTTGTTGCGGTGTGCAGGATTCTCATTGTGGTGGCTTCTCTTGTTGTGGAGCACAGGCTCTAGGTGCACAGGCTCAGTAGTTGTGGCACATGGGCTCAGTAGTTGTGGTTTGTGGGCTCTAGAGTGCAGGCTCAGTAGTTGTAGCACACAGGCTTAGTTGCTCCACAGCATGTGGGATCTTCCCGGACCAGAGCTTGAACCCGTGTCCCCTGCATTGGCAGGCAGATTCTTAACCGCTGTGCCACCAGGGAAGCCCTCCCTGTATGTTTCTGAATTATAGTTTTTTCAGGATATATGCCCAGGAGTGGGATTCCTGGATCATATGGCAACTCTATTTTTAGTGTTTTGAGGAATCGTCATACTGTTAAAAACACCTTTTAGGACTTCCATGGTGGCACAGTAGTTAAGAATCCACCTGCCAATGCAGGGGAGACGGGTTTGAGGCCTGGTCCGGGAAGATCCCACATGCCGCAGAGCAGCTAAGCCTGTGCGCCACAACTACTGAGCTCACATGCCACAACTACTGAAGCCCACGGCCTAGAGCCCGTGCTCTGCCACAAGAGAAGCCACCACAATGAGAAGCCCATGCACCACAACGAAGAGTAGCTCCTGCTTGCCGCAACTAGAGAAAGTCCGTGCACAGCAATGAAGACCCAATGCAGCCAAAAATAAAATATAAATAAGTAAATAAATTTTTTTTTCATTTTAACATCTTTATTGGAGTATAATTGCTTTACAATGGTATGTTAGTTTCAGCTTCACAACAAAATGAATCAGTTATATATATACATATGTTCCCATATCTCTTCCCGCTTGCGTCTCCCTCCCTTCCACCCTCCCTATCCCACCCCTCCAGGCGGTCACAAAGCACGGAGCTGATCTCCCTGTGCTATGCGGCTGCTTCCCACTAGCTATCTACCTTACATTTGGTAGTGTATATATGTCCATGCCTCTCTCTCGCTTTGTCACAGTTTACCCTTCCCCCTCCCCATATCCTCAAGTCCATTCTCTAGTAAGTCTGTGTCTTTATTCCTGTTTCACCCCTAGGTTCTTCATGACATTTTTTCCCCTTAAATTCCATATATATGTGTTAGCATACGGTATTTGTCTCTCTCTTTCTGACTTACGTCACTCTGTATGACAGACTCTAGGTCTATCCACCTCATTACAAATAGCTCAATTTCGTTTCTTTTTATGGCCGAGTAATATTCCATTGTATATATGTGCCACATCTTCTTTATCCATTCATCCGATGATGGACACTTAGGTTGTTTCCATCTCTGGGCTATTGTAAATAGAGCTGCAATGAACATTTTGGTACATGATTCTTTTTGAATTATGGTTTTCTCAGGGTATATGCCTAGTAGTGGGATTGCTGGGTCATATGGTAGTTATATTTGTAGTTTTTTTTTTTTTTTTTTTTGCGGTACGCGGGCCTCTCACTGCTGTGGTCTCTCCCGTTGCGGAGCACAGGCTCCGGACACGCAGGCTCAGCGGCCATGGCTCACAGGCCCAGCCGCTCCACGGCATGTGGGATCTTCCTGGACCGGGGCACGAACCCGTGTCCCCTGCATCGGCAGTCGGACTCTCAACCACTGCGCCACCAGGGAAGCCCTATTTGTAGTTTTTTAAGGAACCTCCATACTGTTCTCCACAGTGGCTGTATCAATTTACATTCCCACCAACAGTGTAAGAGGGTTCCCTTTTCTCCACACCCTCTCGAGCATTTATTGTTTCTAGATTTTTTGATGATGCCCATTCTGACTGGTGTGAGATGATATCTCATTGTAGTTTTGATTTGCATTTCTCTAATGATTAGTGATGTTGAGCATTCTTTCATGTGTTTGTTGGCAATCTGTATCTTCTTTGGAGAAATGTCTATTTAGGTCTTCTGCCCATTTTTGGATTGGGTTGTTTGTTTTTTTGTTATTAAGCTGCATGAGCTGCTTATAAATCTTGGAGATTAATCCTTTGTCAGTTGCTTCATTTGCAAATATTTTCTCCCATTCTGAGGGCTGTCTTTTGGTCTTCTTTATGGTTTCCTTTGCTGTGCAAAAGCTTTGAAGTTTCATTAGGTCCCATTTGTTTATTTTTGTTTTTATTTCCATTTCTCTAGGAGGTGGGTCAAAAAGGACCTTGCTGTGATTTATCTCATAGAGTGTCCTGCCTATCTTTTCCTCTAGGAGTTTGATAGTTTCTGGCCTTACATTTAGGTCTTTAATCCATTTTCAGCTTATTTTTGTGTATGGTGTTAGGGAGTGATCTAATCTCATACTTTTACATGTAGCTGTCCAGTTTTCCCAGCACCACTTATTGAAGAGGCTGTCCTTTCTCCACTGTACATTCCTGCCTCCTTTATCAAAGATAAGGTGACCATATGTGAGTGGGTTTATCTCTGGGCTTTCTATCCTGTTCCATTGATCTATATTTCTGTTTTTGTGCCAGTACCATACTGTCTTGATTACTGTAGCTTTGTAGTACAGTTTGAAGTCAGGAAGCCTGATTCCTCCAGCTCCGTTTTTCTTTCTCAAGATTGCTTTGGCTATTCGGGGTCTTCTGTGTTTCCATACAAATTGTGAAATTTTTTGTTCTAGTTCTGTAAAAAATGCCAGTGGTAGTTTGATAGGGATTGCATTGACTCTGTAGATTGCTTTGGGTAGTAGAGTCATTTTCACAATGTTGATTCTTCCAATCCTAGAACATGGTATATCTCTCCATCTATTTGTATCATCTTTAATTTCTTTCATCAGTGTCTTATAATTTTCTGCATACAGGTCTTTTGTCTCCTTAGGTAGGTTTATTCCTAGATATTTTATTCTTTTTGTTGCAGTGGTAAATGGGAGTGTTTTCTTGATTTCACTTTCAGATTTTTCATCCTTAGTGTATAGGAATGCCAGAGATTTCTGTGCATTAATTTTGTATCCTGCTACTTTACCAAATTCATTGATTAGCTCTAGTAGTTTTCTGGTAGCATCTTTAGGATTCTCTATGTACAGTGTCATGTCATCTGCAAAGAGTGACAGCTTACTTCTTTTCTGATTTGGATTCCTTTTATTTCCTTTTTTTCTCTGATTGCTGTGGCTAAAACTTCCAAAACTATGTTGAATAAGAGTGGTGAGAGTGGGCAACCTTGTCTTGTTCCTGATCTTAGTGGAAATGCTTTCAGTTTTTCACCATTGAGGACGATGTTGGCTGTGGGTTTGTCATATATGGCCTTTATTATGTTGAGGAAAGTTCCCTCTATGCCTACTTTCTGCAGGGTTTTTATCATAAATGGGTGTTGAATTTTGTCGAAAGCTTTCTCTGCATCTATTGAGATGATCATATGGTTTTCTCCTTCAATTTGTTAATATGGTGTATCACGTTGATTGATTTGCGTATATTGAAGAATCCTTGCATTCCTGGAATAAACCCCACTTGATCATGGTGTATGATCCGTTTAATGTGCTGTTGGATTCTGTTTGCTAGTATTTTGTTGAGGATTTTTGCATCTATGTTCATCAGTGATATTGGCCTGTAGTTTTCTTTCTTTGTGACATCCTTGTCTGGTTTTGGTATCAGGGTGATGATGGCCTCGTAGAATGAGTTGGGGAGTGTTCCTCCCTCTGCTGTATTTTGGAAGAGTTTGAGAAGGATAGGTGTTAGCTCTTCTCTAAATGTTTGATAGAATTCGCCTGTGAAGCCATCTGGTCCTGGGCGTTTGTTTGTTAGAAGATTTTTAATCGCAGTTTCAATTTCAGTGCTTGTGATTGGTCTGTTCATATTTTCTATTTCTTCCTGATTCAGTCTTGGCAGGCTGTGCCTTTCTAAGAATTTGTCCATTTCTTCCAGGTTGTCCATTTTATTGGCATAGAGTTGCTTGTAGTAATCTCTCATGATCTTTTGTATTTCTGCAGTGTCAGTTGTTACTTCTCCTTTTTCATTTCTAATTCTATTGATTTGAGTCTTCTCCCTTTTTTTCTTGATGAGTCTGGCTAATGGTTTATCAATTTTGTTTATCCTTTCAAAGAACCAGCTTTTAGTTTTATTGATCTTTGCTATCGTTTCCTTCATTTCTTTTTCATTTATTTCTGATCTGATTTTTATGATTTCTTTCCTTCTGCTAACTTTGGGGTTTTTTTGTTCTTCTTTCTCTAATTGCTTTAGGTGCAAGGTTAGGTTGTTTATTCGAGATGTTTCCTGTTTCTTAAGGTAGGATTGTATTGCTATAAACTTCCCTCTTAGAACTGCTTTTGCTGCATCCCATAGATTTTGAGTCGTCGTGTCTCCATTGTCATTTGTTTCTAGGTATTTTTTGATTTCCTCTTTGATTTCTTCAGTGATCACTTCGTTATTAAGTAGTGTATTGTTTAGCCTCCATGTGTTTGTATTTTTTACGATCTTTTCCTGTAATTGATATCTAGTCTCATAGCGTTGTGGTCGGAAAAGATACTTGATATAATTTCAATTTTCTTAAATTTACCAAGGCTTGATTTGTGACCCAAGATATGATCTGTCCTGGAGAATGTTCCATGAGCACTAGAGAAAAATGTGTATTCTGTTGTTTTTGGATGGAATGTCCTATAAATATCAATTAAGTCCATCTTGTTTAATGTATCATTTAAAGCTTGGGTTTCCTTATTTATTTTCATTTTGGATGATCTGTCCTTTGGTGAAAGTGTGGTGTTAAAGTCCCCTACTATGAATGTGTTACTGTTGATTTCCCCTTTTATGGCTGTTAGTATTTGCCTTATGTATTGAGGTGCTTCTATGTTGGGTGCATAAATATTTACAATTGTTATATCTTCTTCTTGGATCGATCCCTTGATCATTATGTAGTGTCCTTCTTTGTCTCTTCTAATAGTCTTTATTTTAAAGTCTATTTTGTCTGATATGAGAATTGCTACTCCAGCTTTCTTTTGGTTTCCATTTGCATGAAATACCTTTTTCCATCCCCTTACTTTCAGTCTGTATGTGTCTCTAGGTCTGAAGTGGGTCTCTTGTAGACAGCAAATATATACGTCTTGTTTTTGTATCCATTCAGCCAATCTGTGTCTTTTGGTGGGAGCAGTTAGTCCATTTACATTTAAGGTAATTATCGATATGTATGTTCCTATTTCTATTTTCTTAATTGTTTTGCGTTCGTTATTGTAGGTCTTTTCCTTCTCTTGTGTTTCTTGCCTAGAGAAGTTCCTTTAGCAGTTGTTGTATAGCTGGTTTGGTGGTGCTGAACTCTCTCAGCTTTTGCTTGTCTGTAAAGGTTTTAATTTCTCCATCAAATCTGAATGAGATCCTTGCTGGGTAGAGTAATCTTGGTTGCAGGTTTTTCTCCTTCATCACTTTCAATATGTCCTGCCACTCCCTTCTGGCTTGCAGAGTTTCTGCTGAAAGATCAGCTGTTAACTTTATGGGGATTCCCTTGTGTGTTATTTGTTGTTTTTCCCTTGCTGCTTTTAATATGTTTTCTTTGTATTTAATTTTTGACAGTTTGATTAATATGTGTCTTGGCGTATTTCTCCTTGGATTTATCCTGTATGGGACTTTCTGTGCTTCCTGGACTTGATTAACTATTTCCTTTCCCATATTAGGGAAGTTTTCAACTATAATCTCTTCAAATATTTTCTCAGTCCCTTTCTTTTTCTCTTCTTCTGGAACCCCTATAATTCGAATGTTGGTGCGTTTAATGTTGTCCCAGAGGTCTCTGAGACTGTTCTCAGTTCTTTTCATTCTTTTTTCTTTATTCTGCTCTGCGTTAGTTATTTCCACTATTTTATCTTCCAGGTCACTTATCCGTTCTTCTGCCTCAGTCATTCTATTGATCCCATCTAGAGTATTTTTCATTTCATTTATTGTGTTGTTCATCATTGTTTGTTTCATCTTTAGTTCTTCTAGGTCCTTGTTAACTGTTTCTTGCATTTTGTCTATTCTATTTCCAAGATTTTGGATCATCTTTACTATCATTATTCTGAATTCTTTTCCAGGTAGACTGCCTATTTCCTCTTCACTTGTTAGGTCTGGTGGGTTTTTATCTTGCTCCTTCATCTGCTGTGTGTTTTTCTGTCTTTTCATTTTGCTTATCTTACTGTGTTTGGGGTCTCCTTTTGGCAGACTGCAGGTTCGTGGTTCCTGTTTTTTTGGTGTCTGTCCCCAGTGGCTAAGGTTGGTTCAGTGGGTTGTGTAGGCTTCCTGGTGGAGGGTACTAGTGCCTGTGTTCTGGTGGATGAGGCTGGATCTTGTCTTTCTGGTGGGCAGGTCCACGTCTGGTGGTGTGTTTTGGGGTGTCTGTCGACTTATTATGATTTTGGGCAGCCTCTCTGCTAATGGGTGGGGTTGTGTTCCTGTCTTGCTAGTTGTTTGGCATAGGATGTCCAGCACTGTAGCTTACTGGTCGTTGAGTGAAGCTGGGTGCTGGTGTTGAGATGGAGATCTCTGGGAGATTTTCACCGTTTGATATTATGTGCAGCTGGGAGGTCTCTTGTGGACCAGTGTCCTGAAGTTGGCTCTCCCACCTCAGAGGCACAGCACTAACTCCTGGCTGCAGCACCAAGAGCCTTTCATCCACACGGCTCAGAAGAAAAGGGAGAAAAAGTAGAAAGAAAGAATTAGTAGAAGTAGAAAGAAAGAAAGGAGGGAGGGAGGGAGGGAGGGAGCAAGGAAGGAAGGACGGAAGGAAGGAAAAAAAGAAGATAAAGTAAAAATAAAGTAAGGTAAAATATAATAAAGTTATTAAAATAAAAAAATAATTATTAAGAGAAAAAAAACACAAAAAACCGGATGGATAGAACCCTGGAACAAATGGTGGAAGCAAAGCTATACAGACAAAATCTCACACAGAAGCATACACATACACACTCACAAAAAGAGGAAAAGAGGAAAAAATCATAAATGTTGCTCTCAAAGTTCACCTCCTCAATTTGGGATGATTCGTTGTCTAAAGGAGGGAAGGAAGGAAAGAAAGAACGAAGATAAAGTAAAATAAAATAAGGCTATTAAAAAGTAATTATTAAGAAAAAATTAAAAAAAAAAAAGACGGACGGATAGAACCCTCGGACAAATGGTGGAAGCAAAGCTATACAGACAAAATCTCACACAGAAGCATACACATACACACAAAAAAAGGAAAAGGAGAAAGAATAATAAATCTCGCTCTCAAGTCCACCTCCTTAATTTGGGATGATTCGTTGTCTATTCATGTATTCCACAGATGCAGGTACATCAGGTTGATTGTGGAGCTTTAATCCGCTGCTTCTGAGGCTGCTGGGAGAGATTTCCCTTTCTCTTCTTTGTTCTCACAGCTCCCAGGGGCTCAGCTTTGGATTTGGCCCCGCCTGTGCGTGTAGGTCGCCGGAGGGCGTCTGTTCTTTGCTCAGACAGGACGGGGTTAAAGGAGCCGCTGAATCGGGGGCTCTGGCTCACTCAGGCCGGGGGTAGGGAGGGTCACGGAGTGCAGGGCGAGCCTGCAGCGGCAGAGGCCAGCGTGACGTTGCACCAGCCTGAGGCGCGCCGTGCGTTCTCCCGGGGGAGTTGTCCCTGGATCCCGGGACCCTGGCAGTGGCGGGCTGCACAGGCTCCCCGGAAGGGGTGTGCGGATAGTGACCTGTGTTCGCACACAGGCTTCTTGGTGGCGGCAGCAGCAGACAGCGTCTCATGCCCGTCTCTGGGGTCCGCGCTTTTAGCCGCGGCTCGCGCCCGTCTCTGGAGCTCCTTTAAGCGGCGCTCTTAATCCCCTCTCCTCGCGCACCAGGAAATAAAGAGGGAGGAAAAAGTCTCTTGCCTCTTCGGCAGCTCCAGACTTTTCCCCGGACTCCCTCCTGGCCAGCCGTGGCGCACTAACCCCCTGCAGGCTGTGTTCACGCCGCCAACCCCAGTCCTCTCCCGGCGCTCCGACCGAAGCCCAAGCCTCAGCTCCCAGCCCTGCCCGCCCCAGCGGGTGAGCAGACACGCCTCTCGGCTGGTGAGTGCCGGTCGGTCCTGATCCTCTGCGCTGGAATCTCTTCGCTTTGCCCTCCGCACCCCTGTTGCTGTGCTCTCCTCCGCGGCTCCGAATCTCCCCTACTCCACCACCCGCAGTTTCCGCCCGCGAAGGGGCTTCCTAGTGTGTGGACACTTTTCCTCCTTCACAGCTCCCTCCCGCTGGTGCAGGACCCGTCCCTATCCTTTTGTCTCTGCTTATTCTTTTGCCCTACCCAGGTACGTGGGGGGTTTCTTGCCTTTTGGGAGGTCTGAGGTCTTCTGCCAGCGTTCAGTAGGTGTTCTGTAGGAGTTGTTCCACGTGTAGATGTATTTCTGGTGTATCTATGGGGAGGAATGTGATCTCCACGTCTTACTCTTCCGCCATCTTCCCGGAAGTAAATAAATTTATTTAAAAAAAATCTTTTAAATGCAATGCTGAGCTTCCAAGAAAGTAAAAGATTTTAGAGTGGAAAAAAAAACCCAGAATAAAAGCAGGAACTGCTTTAAAACGTACCCAGGATTTTGTTCTTATCCATGTTTGGTGAAGCCAACAGATCAGGAGATGGTTGCCATTGAAAAGATAGTCTGTTGTTTCAATTTTCTGGGGGGGGGGGGGGCGGGTGCATGCTGTACCCTGCAGGGCCACACGGGGAAGCATGAGGGCCAGTCCAGAGGCAGAAGGAGGAAGGGAAGTGTGAGGGCCAGAGCCTTTATTGTGGTTTCTGCAGGAAAGGCAGGGCAAGGCAGTGTAAGCAGGCTTAGGATTGGCTAGTTTGAATAATTCCTGTGGGCTCTGGGGTACGGGGGCTGTCTCACTGTCTCTTGTTGTCTGGAACCTGGCCCTGAGGATGATTAGGGCAGAGGAATATTACTTCCTGGAGTATAAGAGCCAGATAGAGGAGGTGGTTGGACATTGTATGGGCTCTAGATTGGTTGGTTTGTATATGAAAGGTGCTCTGGCAGGTGTGTTGTTTGCTAACTCTAGGAATTAGTACCCCTGACAGGTGCAATTTCTCCCGGGCCAGTATGGCTCCAGATACCACAGCATCAAGATTACAGAAAACAGGAAAATATAGTTAATAACAGGGACCTAGGGAAAAGCAATGCTAAAGCTGGCTTTCCCCACACTTACTGCTGACCTGGGAAACCTCATCTTCCTCGTGGATGGTTGACAGGCAGGGAGGACAGAAGATGAAGTCCTGGGGCTACCTAGGGCAGGAGTTTGACTGAACGGCCTTATGTAAAGTGGAGGCCCCAAAATTACACCCTCTGCATAAGGATGAACAAAAATAGGAACTTGAAAGGCAGAAGGAGACACCAAGGAAACTTGCCTGTCTTAAACTTGGCATTGGTTAGAGGGGAAAAAGTTTCCCCTAGCATCCATGACCACAAGCTGGCTCTAATACAGTTCAGGGCCTGAGTTCCCACCATCTGTGTGATCCCCAAAACCTCAAGTGGAGGATTTATTTTAAAGTGGCTGCAGGTTGGTAGTTTGCCTAGGAAACTGGCAGGAGTGAAAACAAGCTCTCTCTGGCAGAGAACACCCACAACAGCCCCTCAGCATGAGTTAAACCAAATATGAATCATGATTAAAAAGTACTGAAATATAAAGAAAAAAGCCACCATGGGAGGGTGGGAGGGAGACACAAGAGGGAGGAGATATGGGGATATATGTATACGTATAGCTGATTCACTTTGTTATAAACCAGAAATGAACACACCACTGTAAAGCAATTATACACCAATAAAGATGCTTAAAAAAAAAAAAGTCACCATGGGTAAGAATTAGCAAAAATAACAACACATTCAGACCCCTAAGGTCGTTGATATTGGAATGACTAGATAGAGAATGTAAAATAAGTATATATGAAATGTTTAAAGAAATAAAAGAATGAATTTGAAATGAGCAAGGAACAAGAGACTATTAAAAATAAACAGCAAGTTGAAAGGCCCAGTTAGAATGTTTAGAAATTAAAAGTGTAATGTTTTTAAATTTAAAACTCAATAATGGAGCAAAAAATTTGAACAGTCACTTCACAAAAGCAAATATATATATAAGGCCAATAAGCACATGCAAAGATGCTCAACATGCTTCATCAGCAGGGAAATACAAGTTAAAACCACAATGAGCTACAATTTCACAAGGGCTAGATTGACGAAAGTCAAAAGACTGACGATACCAGGTGTGAAAGATGTGGGACAACTGGAACTCTCATACATGGCAGGTAGGAGTGTAAAAAGACTAAAAATATATTGCTGTGTATAAATTATACTTCAGTAATTTATGCATAAGTTCTGAATTTACTTAATTACGTAGTTATCAAAAACAGAAAAAGTAAGTTTACTAAATATAGTTTAAACCATGCAATATAGTGCTATATATTGCTTAGGGACGTATGTATATGTAGTAAAAGTATTTTTCCTTTTTTTTTTTCTGTGAGTGAGAAACCCCAAATAAAGGGTCTGGCTACTTCAGGGATGAAAAAGGAATTAAGTCAGGTCAGGGGACTCAGGGGACTCAGGGGACATTTGTCGGTAGTGTTTAATTTATGAAACTGGGCACACACATGCTCATTGTATTATTTTTTAATACAATTAAAAAATTGTAATTATTTTTATTTAGTTAAAATATTCTTAATTTAAAAAGTAAAAAAAAGGAATAAAATGTAAAATATGCTCATTGTAAAAAAATGAAGGTCAAACAATATGGAAAGCTACAAATTGAATAGTAAGATGTATAAGGGTATACATCTTTCCACATATTTTCTGTTTCATTATATCTTTTGTTATACTTACTTGTATGTCTTAAGTATTTCAATAATTAATTTAAAAGTAAATAAAAGTCATCTTGTGCAACCTCTCAGCTAACTCCTTGAGGTGGAAGATCTCTCCCTGGTAACTTCCTGTTTACACTCAATCGGAGATTAGGTCCGGCAAGAGCCACCTTGGGTTATGACAATGACATTTCTTTCATTTCCACCCCATACTGTCTCCCTAGGCTACCAACCTGGCTCCTGCCGACGCCAACGGCAAAACAGACCCCTATGTGGTGGTGAGCGCTGGCTGGGAGCGGCTGGACACCAAGGAGTGCTACATCCTCAAGTAGCTGAACCCCATCTTTGGAGAGTGAGGCTGGGCCCTGGGCTTGGGAATGGAGAGCAACTTTGCCATCCCGCCCTGTGGCTCTCACTCAGGCAGCTGATGTGGTGTGGGGGAATGGACAGAAGCTGTTGAGTCCCCTCACACCCCTACCCCTCACAAGACCACCTCCTAGGGTGTGGAGGTGTTGTCCTCACGCTCTCTCCTGGCCAGGGCCCTAGAGCTCAGCATCTCTCTCCCTGCTGAGCCAGAGTTGACCGTGGCTGTGTTTGATCATGACCTCGTGGGTTCTGATGACCTCATCAGAGAGACCCCCATTGATCTGGAAAACCGATTCTATAGCCACCACAGGGCGAACTGTGGGCTGGCGTCCCAGTATGACGTGTGAGTCCAACAGGGCCCTCAGGAGTCATTCTAAGTCTGACCAAAGACATTCAAGTTCGCATCCCACCTGTCTGTCCAGATCCTTCCATTTCATAGAAGGGGACTCCCCTGCGACCAAGACATTATAGCTTACTGGTCAAGAAATGGGCCTGGGGGTTGGGATCCTGTAACTAATAAGTCACTTGGCTTTCCTGAGCTTCAGTTTCCTCATCTGAAAGACGGGTAATATCAGTATCTCCTTCATAGGAGCACCTGCCATGCATATTTGATTTTCACCGTTACCGTAAGCGAGGGCTAACCTGTCCCGCAGAGGAGTTACAAACCTGGATCCCAAGTCCTCAAGGGCACCCATCCCTGCGCCTGTGCCCAAGTACGTTCATATGCTGGATCCAACTGAGGCACATTCCTTTTCTGCCACAGGGATGGCTACAGTGCCTGGCGTGACGCATTTCAGCCTTCGCAGATCCTGGCGGTGCTGTGCCTACCCTGTGGCCTCCCCCCACCTGAATACCGAGCCGGGGCTGTCAAGGTGGGCAGCAAACTCTTTCTGACACCGCCAGAGACCCTGCCCCCAGGTACCAGCCCCTCTCCGCTGCACAGTCCAGAGGGAGCAAGATGGAAGAACAAGGTACAGGGGGACCCTGGTGCCCAGCCTAGTGTGCCCCACAAAGAGCCCGCCTCCCTCTGCAAGCAGAGGAGCTGAGTTTTTGCTGAGTAAGGATGATAGTGGAGAGAAAATGGTCTTTGTTGGTGAGTGTGAGATCTCCAGGGAGCCCTAGCGAACCCCTCAGAGCCATAGCTAATTGGGGACACAGGAGTCCCATACAACGTAAAATATGGATGCAGAATTTAGCTCATGCTTCATGTATGGCCAGTGGTCTGTTCTCTAAACAAGGTCTGCACAGAGGCCACAAAGCCTCCAACCCCACTGTCCCCCTGACTGCTGGCTTTTCACTGGCAAAAGTTGTTAGAGCTTTCTGTGCATTGTGGACTTGCCCTCCCAGCCCGTGGGTTTGTCGGATGCAGCTGCCTCAGCCTAGAGCGTCTACTGAGGGCAGGGGGAGGAAGGGAGGAGAGTTGGGAACTGTGCGGAACCCAAGCTCACACACCTCTTGTTGCAGGTAGTGGGGACTCCGAGGTGGCAAGTGAGGTCCCCGAGGAGCCCCAGGCATTGCTGGTGCTGTGGCGCTGGCAGGAGACGCCTGGGCTTGGGATCCAGCTGGTACCTGAGCATGTAGAAACACGGCCCCTCTACCATCGCCGCAGCCCAGGGCTGCTGCAGTTGAAGGAGGGCTCAGCACCCAACCCCAGAACCCCAGGACTCCCACCTGGTCCTGGACCTGGGACCCCAGGACACCCTTTCTCCAAGACCTCCACCTGGGCACTGCCACTTTGGACTTTGGCTCCTGATCCTGGTGCCCAGCATCCCCACTCCAGTCTTGGACTTCCATCCTGGACCCCATACCCACACCCTGGACTCTGGTTCTGAAGGATCCACACCCCTGGGCCACCAAGGCTCAGACCTGGCACTCCCAACCTGACCTCTACCCCAGATTCCTAGGATCTGGACCTGGGAGCACTAGATCTTACTTTTGATCTCAGCCTTCCACTTCTGGGGCCTCATCTCTGAACCCTTAGGCTAACGTCAACCCTGGAATTCCCAGTTCAGACTCCACCTTCATCCTCATACCCCAGGATCTGCCCTCTTGACCCCAGCTCTTCTCTCCACCTGGGTGGGGTAAGGCACAACCTCTGGCCACAGGGCCGTTAGCGGGGTGGGACCCAGCAAGACCCTTTAGCCTCTTCCTGTGCCCCCAGGGATCCCTTCATGTGTGGATTGACATCTTCCCCGGAGATGTGCCTGCCCCACCTCCAGTTGACATCAAGCGTCGGCAGCCAATCAGGTAAGAGAGAGTCCTGGTCCATCCTCCCATGGGGTGGGCACATCTTGGACAGCCCACGTCTTGGACAAGGGCTCTCTGAAAACCTGTGCAAGGGCCCCCATGAAGCAGGCAGAGCTGATCCAGGCTTCAGATAGGTGAGCCGTTAAATTCCCTTTTTTTTTTTCATAAGCCATTGTGAGTTGGGTGTCTGTCACTTGCAACTAAAACAGTCCAAATACCAGTTAACCCCCTTTTGACCTGAGCTACTCTGAGTGGAGGGTGTGTGCACTTCAGATGTCAGCAATCTGTCACTTTCTACCTCTGGGCTCTGCTTTCCTTGGTGTCACTCTCATGGAGACATGCAGTCTGGGGTCCAAGTGGCTTTTAACAGTGGAGGCTTACATCTTACCAACCGGACTACTTGAGCAGGAAAAAAAAACACGTCTTTCCCAGTTAGAGCAAAAGTCTCGAGCTGACTCTCATTGTACCAGCTTGGGTCAAATGCTGATTCCTGAACCAACCTTTGTGATCAGGGAGCTGTAATGCATTGACTGGCCAGTCCTGGGTGATGTCGTAGGTGATATACCAACCTCTGGAGCCAGAGAGGGGTTGGTCCGCCCCACCAGGATAACACAGACTGACAGTAGTGGGGGTGGAGTGGGAGTCACCAACAGAAAATCAGAGTGCTGTCAACAAGAGAGGGGAAATTGATACGGGGCAAAAGAAAACAACAGATATCCAGGAAACCTCATGACAGACAAGGACAGGGCTATTTGGGGTAGGATCAAGAATGTCACAGCCCTTCCTTCTGTCCCCCAGGGGCTGCGTGCTGTCATCCCCACTTGGTGTCTCTCTGCAGACTGTCTCTGCCTGCACAGCACTTTGGCTTGTGGTGGCTCCAGCTCTGCATCTGATGCTTTTTGAGTCAACCTTTCAGGGTCTTGATTCCAAATTTATGGGCGGGAGAGGCCCATTGGCCCAGCTTGGGTCAGCAGACCATTCCTGGTGCCATCCGGGGGGGTGGGGGTGGTCGGTGATACCTGGGGCTGTCCCTTCAAGGGACCACAGACATCCTGATCACCCGGCTGGGCACACATCAGGTGCTCAATGCATGTCAGTGGCCCTGGCCCAGGTCCTTCCTGCAGCCCCTCCCAGGACCCCTCTCGAGAGTCTGAAAACCCTCCCCCAATACATCCCTCAGCTATGAGCTCAGAGTCATCATCTGGAACACGGAGGATGTAGTTCTGGATGATGCAAACCCACTCACTGGAGAGATGTCGAGTGACATCTACTTGAAAAGGTAGGCCTACAGGCCTAGCGGGCACATGGCTGTGCACTGAGGTGAGATTTCAAACAGGGGCTTGGGCCCTGGGCTGAGCCAGAGCTTTGTCCCCTAAGCCCTCGATGGCGCCCGGAGCTGGGTGGAGGGACCAGGCTGGTGGTGAGTGGAGGGGCAGGCTAGGTGAGGAGCCGGTTTCTGGGCTCCGTCCAGCACGGATGCCCATCCCCTCCGCCTGCACCTTTCCCCTGGCTCCAGCTGGGCGAAGGGGCTGGAGCAAGACAAGCAGGAGACAGACGTTCACTTCAACTCTCTGACAGGGGAGGGAACTTCAATGGCGCTTCGTGTTCTGCTTTGACTACCTGCCCACCGAGCAAGAGGTGAACGTCCGTTGCTGGCCTGGACCCTTCACCCTGGAGGAAGCTGAGTTCCGGCAGCCGTCTGTGCTGGTCCTGCAGGTCTGGGACTATGACTGCATCTCGACCAACGAACGACTTCCTTGCTACTGCTTAGCTGCCCTCCTACCTCAACCCCTGGCCCCGATTTCTGCCCTCATTGCCCTGTCCCCTCTCTCCTGGGTTCCCTACTCTAACCCAATCCTCAATCCTGGATTTCAGACTCTAGGTCTGCTTTCTGGCCTAATTACTGAACTTATTCAGCTCTGAGCATCAAAACCTCCATTTCCACCCAAATCTCCCACTCAGTCCTCTAATTTGACCTGAGCTCGGGTTACACTGGACTCTTGACTCCATGGCCTTTAGTCCCTGCTTTGGCGGTCTGGTCCCATCCTTGGGCCCTGTATCATCAGGGTCTGACAACCTGCTGACATTTGGGCTGTGGTGTGTGGTCCATAGCTGGGGCCTGACTGCCACATTCTAACTTTGGATGCCCCGATTTACAATCCCGCTGTGCTGCCCCTCCCCCTCAGCCATCTTGTCACTTTCTACCTCTGGGCTCGGCTTTCCTTGATGTCACTCTCAGGGAGGGAGGTTGGTTCAGATAGACCTTGAGCTCCTGCCTAACCCAGAGAACTCTGGACCTGCAGGATCCTTGGAGCTGCAGCTACCGGACATGGTGCGAGGGGCCTGGGGCCCCGAGCTCTGCTCCGTGTGGCTGGTCCGGGACGGGGCCGGGCCAAGGCGTAATCTGTTTCGCTGCCGCTGCTTGCGGGGCTGGTGGCCTGTAGTGAAGCTGCGGGTGCTGGAGGCTCAGGCTGTCAAGAAGAGGAAGAAGAGGAGGAAGGGCCGGCCAGAAGACTTAAGAGTTCTCGGACTCAGGAGGCAACGTCTACATCCTCACGGTGGGTGCGGCCAGGGCAGGAACCGGGCCAGGCAGGGGCCAGGCCTGAGCCGGCCTAAGAACTTGGCTTCCGTCGCCCCTTTTCCAGGGGAAGGTGGAGGCTGAGTTTGAGCTGCTGACTGTGGAGGAGGCTGAGAAACGTCCAGTGGGAAAGAGGCACAAGGAGCCAGAGCCCTCGGAGAAGCCCAAGGGTGCGGGCAGTGCGGTACAGGAGGCGGGGCCAGAGCCTGGGGGAGGGGGGAGGGGGCAGCTGGGGGGCTTCCTCATCATTCCGACACCACCTGCTTCCCCGCAGCTGTCCCGAAACCTCCTTCAACTGGTTTGTGAACCCGCTGAAGACCTCCGTCTTCTTTGTCTGGCGCCGGTGCTGGCGCATCCTGCTGCTGCTGGCGGCGCTGATCACTGTCTTCCTCCTCGTCATCTCCTACACCAGGCCTGGCCTGATCAGCCAGGTCACTGTCCGCCCCCTCCACCGCCCCTGACTGACCTTGGACACTCATCCCGTAATGCCAGCTCCTCAACTCCTGCCCCTGGTGTCCTTCCCACCAACAGGAACCATCCTGGTGTTCCCTGCTTTCTCTGTGTAAACCTTATGAGGTATCCGCCCTGTCCCCTGAACACATGCTGCAGATAATAAATGACACTAGGGGCAGAGAACAGATGTGTTCTTGGGTGGCCTCGGGCGCATGAATGCACAGAATGGGAGGCTGCCCATGTGGCCCCGTGGCGGGTCACAGCCGAGGAGCCCTGGCCACCGAGGTGTCAGGCCCTCGAGCAGCCCACCTGCTGCGCCTGCTCTTGCCAGCGGCTGGGTCCCTCTCACCCCATCTGCTGTGGCTTCTGCTGCTCCATGGCAGCTAAGCCCTTTATGTGCTCCGTGAACCTGTACCGACCCTGAGAGTAGGCAGATCACTTAGGACACTTGACTGCAAGTGACAGAAATCCTAACCCAAGCTGGCTTAAGCAAAAAGGGAATTTATTGGCTTACACAGCTGTAATTCCCAGGAATTGGTTGGCTTCAGGTGCTGTTTGTCTCAGGGTTCAAACAATGTCACCAGGACTGGTTCTCTGCCTGAGCTTGGCGCTGCAGTCCTCAGGGGAAGTTCATTTGCAGACAGGGTCTCTCCTCGGAAGTGCAGGACGGCTGCAGCAACCTCACGTCTCCCCATACTCATGTCCGGAAGGAAAGAAAGCTTTCCTAGGCCTGACAGATGCTAGCTTGCTCTGGGTCACTGGGGTGGGGGTGTGGGATGGGATATGCTGATTGGGGCCCTCCCCTGGGGCTTAGGGTGGGAGATCAGCCCTCTTCCCAAATCACACAAGCTGACAGTGGGCAGGGAGGTTCCCAGAGGAAACCCAGGATACCGTTAACAAGGGGGAATGGTTCCCGGGTGACCAAAAAAACAAGGCTCACTACAGCTGACAATATCACCTGCAATTCATAAATGAGACAAGGGCCCACCAATAATACGTCCAAGGTCACAGCTCGTAAGTGGCCACATCAGAGCTGGGTCTCATGTCCGGCTGCCTCCAGAAGTTTTGCTGTCATTGCCCTACTCTGCTTTCTGTCCTCCGCTTCTCCCCCCACTACTGTCTTACACTGAAACTCCCTGAGAAATGACTGGCTGAACTGACCAGCTACTAATGTCCCTGGTTGCCTGGGCTATGCACTGGTGAGGTCTCAGGGCCGGTTCCCCACACATCTTAAGGGCTGTAATGGGAAGGCCTGACTAGGTCCAGAGCCAGAGTCTGATGCTAGCCCTGCTTCAGAATGGCCACTGCTACCTTCCCTCCCCGTTTTTCAGTTCTGTGTCCACCCAGGAAATTGCAAAGGACCTGGCTGTACCCTTCTGGGCACCAGGAGCCAGCAGGCACTTGGCACGTCGCAGGGTCAGTGAGCAGGAGGGGATCAGGTGACTGAGCCCAGGGTGGCAGGGAGGGGCCCCAGCTTTAGCCACCACTGAGGTGGCAATCCCCAGCCTGCAGCCAGGGCCTATTACCAGTGGGGTCGGAAACTCACAAGGCTGGGGGCCAGGATGACTCCAGGGAGCTCATCCTGGACAGGTCCATCTAAGCCCTGGGGCTGAACCCAAAAGGCCTGAAGGCCACGGTGGGAGGGACTGATTATGGGGCTGTGGAGTGAACATCAGTCGGGTTTGAATCAAGTCCTATTAAGCAGGGACGTCCACGTGGGGCTCCCAGGGGCACCTGGCTCTGCAAAGTCAGTCCTGACAGCCTTTGATAAGTG
This sequence comes from Delphinapterus leucas, assembly GCF_059928025.1. Classification (NCBI taxonomy): domain Eukaryota; kingdom Metazoa; phylum Chordata; class Mammalia; order Artiodactyla; family Monodontidae; genus Delphinapterus; species Delphinapterus leucas. Next base: position 65,142,670 of record NC_143143.1, on the reverse strand, counting down.
GCTGTGATGAGGGTTGTTCCCACGCTCCAGCCAGACCCAAGAACCACACAGAGACCAGCGAGTACTATCACAATCGATAGATTTACCAACCTGGGGCTGCGACTGACTCTGCAGAGGGGATGTGCGGGGTGGGTGGGGTAAGAGGCTGGGAAAATGACCACAAGGCCAAAGGAAAACAGGGACTTGTTGCGGGGGAAGGGACGGACAACTATGTTGTCTTCCCTAGATCAATTTTCTTCTGGATGGCTCGAGCTGAGTGGTAGATGAGAGAGTCGATGAGTCCGGCCACTGGGGAGAGAGACGAGGGCTGGCACTGGCCCAGGCGGGCTCTTGGCTTGCCATCTGGGCCTTGTCACCTGACTGGCCAGGCTAGCATCCCCCACCTTGGCCCTTGAAGTGCCCCTCCTCCCTCAACCAAAACCTAGTGGGGGGAGTCAAGCTTTACACTCCCCACCAAGCCCTGAACCCCAGACAGACACCCTCGAGCTTCTAACCTGTGAACATGCCCCCGATGATAGCGCACACGCCTGTCAGGAAGTGTGTGAAGGACCTGGCAGAGGGGCGGGGGAGGGTCAGCAGGCACCCCGCTCCCTGCCGGCCCAGGCCCCTCCCTTTCCCCGCCCTCACCTGTGCTTCTCCGTCAGCTTCACCATCATGGGCGAGAGCTCATACAGCACGAAGACTCCAGGAAGCCCCTGATCGCCCATCAGCCCATTGGCGACCTTCTCATGTCTGGTCACAGAGAACTGATTTGTCCTCAGCACCTGGGATGGGAGGGGAGCCTGGGCCAGGGCTGGGTCTATGACCTGGCTCCCAACCCTGCCACCCCACCCCTGCTCCTACCCCTGGTGTTGCAGTGCCTTGACTGTGTGGAGGAGAAAACGAGGCCCCACGTTGGAAACAAACACTGCAAGGCCTGGGGACCACCTAGATGCCCTCTCCCAGCCTGACCATCCCAGCTTCCCCTCCAGTCACCAGCTCTTTACAGTTTCTCAATCCCAGCTACGTTTGGTGGACCCTCTCAATGGGGGTCCAGGAGCGAGAAGCAACTCTCCAAGGCTGTACCACAAGCTCCTGGCGAGGCTGGGCCTGACTTCCTCTCTGCTCAGTCCCTTGCATTCTACCAGTCTGCGGAGATGCTGCTCCACAGGCCACAGCAGAGACGGGAGGAAGGGGCACGGGAGGGTTGACCTTGCTAGCTCCTGGCTCAGGGCAGATAACGGGGGACAGTGAGGCAGACAGAGAGTGGACACGGGAGGAGTGGATGGAGGTACTTTGGGCAAGTAGGTAAAGCACTTTGAAATCTGACAGCCTGGGGCCTGAGCTCTGGCTGTGAGGGCAAATCACCTACCCTCTCTGAGCCTCACCTTGTCACCCATCATATGGGGATAAGAGCAGGACTCCGCTTCCCAGCTTGAAGGAACTCAGGTGCCTGGCACCAAGAGGGTGCCTGGATGTCTGAGCTCCCTCAGACTCACCTCCCCATCTACCTTCATGTACACCGTGGGCACCACCTTCACAAAGTACTGGAACATCATGGAGGCTGCAGGGAGAAGAGGGCACTGGGCGTGGGTGCAGGCAGGGCTTGGGTAGCTGGGGGCTACCTCCCAGGCTGGTACCTTGGGGTGCAGTGACGTTGGTGTGGTCCAGGGGGTTCACAATGCCCGGGTAGTCCTCCCCGAATGACAGGTGCTGGATGTAGTGGGTCATGTTGATCTGCAAGAAACACCAGCTCCTGGGTCTTGGAGCACTCGAGGCCCCAAAAGGCCCCTCCCTCTCTAAGGCTCTTCAGACAGGAGCAGACAGGGGCACCTGGGTCTGGTGTGTAGAGATGGGCCAAGGGCTGGGCCCTGCCTAGGAGAACCTGCTTGAGACAGGCACCCCCACCCCACCTAGGAAGTCCTTCCTTAGGGTCTGGGGGCTCCTGGGGCTCCAGAGTTTGAGGCTCTGGCTGCACCCACCCATTAGCCAAGCACAGACTGGACATGGGCCCTGTGTGGCAGGTGCTGGCTTTGCCTGGAGGCACCCCAGATCTCCCAGCTCTGGCGCCTGTCCTGCTCCTGTCTAGATCAAACAGCCATTAGAGGGATCTTTTAAAAAAGTGCAAATCTGATTATGTCATAACCCTGCTTAAGGTAAGCCAACAGCCTCCCAACTGCTTGGGAGAAAGTCCAGACCCCCCGGCCGGCCTGCCAACCCTCCAGCCTCATCCTCATCCAACCACATGGCCCTGTTGTTCCTGAGAAGTGCCCCAACCCTCCTGACCTCACCCCAAGGCTCCCTCTTCCCGGATGCTCTTGTCCAAGCTCATCCCCTGTCTCCAGCCCACGCGGATCTCAGTTCAAAAGTCACCGCCAGTACCCTCGGACCGCACCCCCTGTCAGAACATGGTTTATTTTTCTATATCTGCTCCCCACTCCAGGATGTCTCTACAGAGAACGAAGGCAGCAGCATGCTTCCACCTCCACCCGCCCTCCATGGTTTCTACCTGGTACGTACATTGTCGAGGCCAAAGCTCTGCAGGTCATGGACTAGGAGAGAAGGGAGAAGATGTCAGCAGACGGAGCAGGCTCCCACACCCTCGCCTGGGCCTCCTCACTCCTACCTCTGGACTGTGACCCACCTGGCTCATCCTCTACCCCTCATTCACTCACCAGTCTGGCCCTGCTTGAGGGCAGTCAGAGGGCCTGCCGCAGGCCTGCGTGAGAGTCCATGCCCTCCACAGGCCCCAGTTCCTCCCTAACATACACAGGGAGCCCTTCACGGGCATCACTCCAGGCCTTTGTTCCCACCAAGGCCCTGCCTGCATCTCAGGAAAGAAAACCCACTGACTCAGGTTTAACGAGAGCCAGTGGCCAATCACTGAACCCCAGAGTGAGGTGGGACCTGAGAATGTGGTCCAAGCTCTTTCCCTGCCTCCTCTGCCCTCACCCTCAACCCACCAAAGGAAATCCCACAGGCAACCTGCACCCTCTGTTCCAGAACAAGCTCTTCCTGCCCTCTAACCCTGATCCCTCCCTGCTACAAGGAACCCCACCTAAAAGATACATCCCACTGCTTTTTATAGTCACCGGGCAGCCATCCCACCCATCCACACCTCCGCCCATCCTGGGAGGGCAGGCTGCCCCAGAAATGGGGGCTTGGCCTCCCTGGGAGGGCAGGGCCACTTACTCTCCACAGCATGTACTGCAGCATGGGGGAGGGAAGAAGAGAGAAGGGAGGAAGAGAAGAAAGATTCAGAGCTTCACAACAAGAACTATGAGAATTACAGACCAAGATATGTGGTAGAAGGGAAGACTGGATATTCCTGCCTCAGCAGCAGGGTCAGGACTCAGCTAACAAGCCTCCTCCTGGTCCCCTCCCCAAAGGAGCCCTCCCCTGGCCAGAGAAGAGGGCAAGGGGGCTTGGGGGCAGAAGTATGGTGGCCTAGGAAGAACAAAAGACCTAGAGCCCAGAGTCACTTTCCTAGCTGTGTGGCCTTGGGCAAATCACTTGTCCTCTCTGAGCCTTGGTGTTCCCCTCTGCACAGGGCTGTCCTGAGGACCAGGCAGGATCTAAGATGGGAAAGTACTTGGTAAACTTTACAGTCTTCCCCTTTTCTTCCCCAATCAACATAATGTCAGAAACTAGCTCCCAGGCCTTCAATTCAGCCTCTGGCCTCGGGCAACTGTAGTTCTGTGTTTCGAACATCCTTCTAGGATATGGAGTGCCTTTTGCCCTGGGCTCCCTGACTATGACAACAGCCCAGAAAGAGAAGCAGAGATGCACCACCTGCAGGCCCTGTGCCCACAGCTCCACGCTGATCGTCTTCCTAATCCCAGTAAGACCACCCTTCCCCGGCCCCCTCCAGATCCACCTGCCTGCTCCTCTCCAACACTCAGCCTCATCCCCAACTGCCTTAAGGACCAGCAGGGCCATCTCCATCAGGCTTGTTACTCCTGCTGTCCTCCGTCACCGGGCAGCTCAGGACTGCCAGGTCATCTCTCATCCCCTGGACTCTTGTCACCATGTAGCTCTGTACATCCTCTTAGTATAATCCCGACTCCCATCCGTCCCAGACCCTTCCACGTGCCCTGTTACTCATCAGCAAAACCTCGACATCTTCAGCCTCCAAACCTTCCCTCCGCCTTGTGCTCTGGCGGCAGCCCAGCTCTCCCTTGAGAGCACTATCTCCCTTGCAGGCCTCAAGCAGTGACTATTTCTCTCCCACACCCGTCCTCCTCCTTGGCCTTAAGAGAGGTCCTCCTTGCTCCTTAATGCCATTTTCAGATCACTGTCCCTTGATCTTCCCTAAAAGTCTCCAGGTCTGCAGCTCCTGGAACACTATACCACCTCCCATCCCCATCTGTTTGCTGGAGATCCACAAAGAACTGCCGGTCAGTCCTCCCATGCCAGTTCTCAAGAGTTGTAGCCACTGTCACGCTCTCCCATACGATGGTCCTGTCACAATTCCTGGTGATTTCAGCTGCCAACCTACCCAAACCTGTGTAGATCTGCCCTTCCTCCTGTTGCCAAGTTGGGGCTTTCTACACCTCTAAGGCACTACATTCTGTCTTCCTTTTCCTTCTCAAGGACTTCACTCCAGTAAATGTCTCTCTCATCTCCGGAGCATCGCTTCTGCTCTCTTCAGGAGGTAACTTCCGACAGCATATTAACACACTGCTACATCACACATCTTACAACCCCCCCCGTGGCTCCACATTTCCCTCCAGCCACAGCCCACTCTCTCCCTTCCCTTTAGAACAAACCCCACAAGCGCTGCCTCTGCTCACTGGCTCCACTCCTCTCCCATTCCCTCCTGAACCACTCAGTGGTGCTTCCTGGCACTTCACCCGAACTGCTCTGTTAAGGTCACAATGACCACTGCCACGTTATACACCCAATGGTCGTTGTACTTGATGTCCAGAAGCATCTGATACGGTTCTGGAAACACTTTCATCCCTTGGCTTTCAGGATGTCTGGTTCACGCTCTCATCTCCTCGGTGTTTCTTAGCAGTCTCCTCTGCTGCTTCCTCCTGATGCCCTGTCCTCTAATGCTGGGGCCCGGCGCTTAGGCTCCTGAGCTCTCCTGTTCTCCATCTACCCTCACCTCCACCCAGAGGTGATTCATTCAGTCCCATGGTTTTAATACACTGATGACTCCAACATTTGTATCTCTAGGCCAGACCTCTCCCCTAAACTCCAAACTTGAATGGCCAACTTCTTGACATCTGAGGTGTCTAAAAGGACACCCACATCCCACTGGTCCAAACATGTTGAAAGTGGCTTTATGACCCCCACTCCAACCATCTAAACCTGTTCCTCTGAGTCATCCCCCATCACTAAATGGTAACTTCATCCTTCTCGCTACTCAAGTAGAAAACTTCGGTGTCATCTTGACTCCTCTTTCCCTCACCTTCGCATCCATCAGCAGCTCCACCTTCAAAATACCCGCAGTCACTTCTCACCACATCTACCACCACTCTGGCCCCGCCCCCATCACCTGGTGCCTGAACCGATTGCGTTAACAGCCTCCTGATCGGCCTCTCTGCCTCTGTCCTCCTCCGCCACACCCCCCACCCGGGCCCGCCGTTTTCTCCACAGAGCAGAGGGCTGCCTGTCTTTTCAAAATTAAGTCAGATCACGTGCCTCTTCTTCAGAGCCCCACGACAGCCTTCCATCTCATGCAAAGCAGCAGCCCGAGTCCCTGCAGTGCCCTCCTGGGCCCTGTTACCTCCCTCATCTTACTGCTAACCACGCAGCTCGGCTAACTGTGCTCCGGCCACCCTCACTTCCTCACTGTGCCCTGAGTTCACCAAGCACATTCCTGCCTTAGGGATTTGCACTTGCTATTCTCTCTGTTTGAAACACCTCACCCCCGTCATCCACATGGCCGGTCCCTTCACTTTCTTCAGGTCTTCACTCAAATGTCATCCATCAGAGTCTTCCCCTGACCACCTGATATGGAATGGTACTCACACACCGTCTCACCCAACCTCTCGGCCCCATCATCCTTATCCTGCCTTTTTTGGGTTTGAGTTACCTAATAGCATCTGATATACATTTTACATACTTATTTATTGTCTGTTTCTTTACTAGAATGTTCTGAGGGCAGGGACTTTTTTTTTCATTAAAAAAAATTTTTTTTGGCTGCATTGGGTCTTCATTGCTGCGTGTGGGCTTTCTCTAGTTGTGGTGAGCAGGGGCTACTCTTCATTGTGGTGCACAGGCTTCTCATTGCGGTGGCTTCTCCTGTTGCGCAGCACAGGCTCTAGGCACACAGGCTTCAGTAGTTGTGGCTCCCGGGCTCTAGAGCGCAGGCTCAGTATTTGTGGCACACGGGCTGAGTTGCTCCGCGGCATGTGGGATCTTTCTGGACCAGGGATCGAACCCGTGTCGCCTGCATTGGCAGGTGGATTCTTAACCACTGTGCCACCAGGGAAGTCCCAGGGACTTTGTTTTGATCACTGCTGTATCCTTAGCACCTAGACTAGCACATGGCGCACAACAGGTGATTACCAAATATCTAGTGAATGTACGAATGAATAAATGAATGAGAATAAATCTCATTTATTCATCCTTGTGAACAACCCTGTAAGGTAGGCACTATTTCAGGCCCATTTTATAGAAGAAGAAATTGAGTAGGGCTCAATACGTACTAAATACGACACAGCGTGGGAGAGGCAGAACCTGGGTTCCAAACCAGCTCTGCTTCCCCCAAAGCCTCACACACAGGTCATCTGATACTGGGGGCTACCATTTAAATAAATACCTACCACAAGCCAGGCTCTGTGCTATCATCTTTAACCTGCCCAAACAGCATAGGAGATGAGTACTATCATCCCCACTTTAAAAAGGAGGAAACTGAAGCTCAAAAAGTTAAGGAAATTTCTCAAAGTTTCAGACAGCCTGTAAGGTCTAAAACTGAAATCTGAAGCCAGGCAGTCTGGCTCCTCAGCCTGTGCTCTTAACTGTTTACCAAACTGCTGTCCTGGGTTCAGGGTCTGCTCTGGGCCAAAGACAATAGAGCAGGAGGCAGCCGAAGGGGCACTCAAACTCGCCAGGTGTCCAGGGGCTAAAGCTCCCAGCTGATGTCGGGTCACTTACCGTGCACGTGGGACTGCTGGAAGCTCTTCCCGGGGGCAAAGTGGAAGTTTCCCGCCACCTGTAGGGGAGATGCCCTCTCATTCTCCAGCCGTTTCCTCCCTTCCCTTTGTCCCCTCGATTCACAGTGGAGTGGGGCCAACCCACAGCCCAGCTGGCCCTGTCCCACCTCGGCTCCTCCTGTACCTTGTTGACTTCCAAGAAGCCGTACACCTGGCAGCCTTCATTCTTCTGCTCCTGCATCTTCTGGCTGAAGCCCTCTCGCCGGCACTGCTCAATAGTGTCTGGGTTCTTGAAGGCCCAGCCTCGACGGCGATATGCCTCCCGCACATCCTCACAGGAGTTACAGCACCTGTAGGGGAGGAGGTGCAGGGGGAGAATGTCAAAGAGGCACAGAAACAGTGCCGGCACCTTGGGAAATAAAGCAGTTCTGCCCACTAATGAAGCCTCTGCCAGCCTCAGCCCTGACCATCCAGTGTTCTCAAAGTATGTTTCCTCAGTGGCAGCAGGACTGTTAAAAATACATATTCCCATTTTCTTTGGGGTGATGAAAACTTTTAGATCAGATTGTGGTGATGGCTGCACAATGCTATGAATGTAGTTAATACCACTGGATTGCACATATGAAAATGGTTAAAATGGTAAATTTTATGTCATATATATTTTACCTAAAAAATTTTTTTAAAAATACATATTCCCAGGCCCTGCCCTAGACCTGGTGAATCAGCCTCTCACGGGTCAGGGCCTGAGACACAAACCAGCAGTTACCATATATGGAAGGCTTAATTAATAACCTGGGCTGGGCCTGCCATCTCACTGCTTTACATACATATTCCTTATGTGACTCTTGTGAGAAAGGTGCCATTATGGTCCCCCTTCACAAGAGAGGGTTACGTAGCTTGGCCCAAGGACCCATGGGTAGAACCCAGGCAGCTGGACTCCAGAGACTACCTCTGAACCAGAGCAAGGACCACTTCAACTTCGTCCCCAGCTCTGCAGCCCCCAGGTAGGGCCTAGCCACAGAGCCTCAGTCGCCTGCACCAGGATCAGGGACCAAGGCATGCAGCCTGTCCCGTCCCGTCTAAATTCTTGGTCTAAACCACAGAGTCCAACAAAGGCTGAGGATGACTGACAAAAAGCACCTGATGGGGGCCCAGCTCCCCACCCCCCACCCCGACCCCCGACCCTGGCTCACTTGATGTCTTCCGTCTCGGCACCATAGCAGCTCTCACAGCGATTAGGGTCCAGGGAATCAGGGTCAAACACCTTCATCTCAACTTTCCCGAGCTCTAAGGGGAGGGCAGAGGCAGGGGCATCAGCTGGGGGCAGGCACAGTGAAATCTATACCCCTAACCCTTGCATGGGCCCTTTGGGTTAATAAACATTATAACAGCTAATATTTACATCATGTATACTATGTGTCAGGCACTAAGCATTTCTACACATATATTATTTCTTTTAATAACGATAATAGTAATAAAACAATAACAGTGAATACTAAATATTAGCTGAGTACAGGTCGCTGTACTTTACATATATTGTCTCTTTTCAACCCCACAATGACTGTGAAGGTGGAGGTTATTATCGCCATATTACTTGAGAAGGTGCTGAGGTTCAGAGATGAAAAGTGATTTCACCCAATGCAACACAGTAAGTGGCAGATTTCAGCTCTAAATCCAAAGTGTAAGCCCTTAACTATGGTGCTTGTCCTCAGACTGCTCTCTCTGCACCTGGCTCCCTGCCTTTAACTACCTCAACATAACTGGTGATTTCAATATTCAATACCCTGATCTCCTGTCCTCCAATAATCTTTCTATTTTTGTCATCCAAACCTCAGCCACGCATTTCCATACTCAGTTATTACCAGTTACCACAAACCTTCCAAAATTCAGTTTCAAGTATCCCAATCTTCAATCTTACCCTCATTTTCCCACATCACTCTCTCTGGTACCCAGAATCTACCAATTCTTTGACACCACTGACACTATCACCCCTTCACATCGTCACTTCCCTCCGTGTTTAAATTTTATGGTCCGAATGAGGAATGAACAGTCTCTTCAATAAATGGTGCCAGGAAAACTGGATATTCACATGTAAAAGATTGAAATTATACCCCTCTTTTATACCACTCACAAAAATTAACTCAAAATGGATTAAAGAATTAAATGTAAGACTTGATACCATAAAACTCCTAGAAGAAAACATAGGGAAAGAACTCCTTGATATTGGTCTTGGCAATGGTTTTTTGGACATGACACCAAAAGCACAGGCAACAAAAGTAAAAATAAGTGCAACTACATCAAAGTAAATAGCTTCTGCACAGCAAAGAAACAATTAACAAAATGAAAAGACAACCTATGGAATGGGAGAAATATTTGCAAATGATATATCTGATAAGGGGTTAATATCTAAAACGTGTAAGGAACTCATATAACTCAATAGCAAAAAAATCAATTTATTCAATTAAAAATGGGCAAAGGACTTGAACAGACATTTTTCAAAAGAAGACGTACAGGTGGTCAACAGGAACATGAAAAGGTGCTTAACAACACTAACCATCAGAGAAATGCAAATGAAAACCACAAGATATCACCTCACACCTGTTAGAATACCTATTATTAGAAAAAACAAAAACAAAAATGAAGTAAGTATTGATGAGAAAGTGGAGAAAAGGGAACCCTTGTGCACTGTTGGTGGGAGTGTAAATTGGTACAGCCATTATGGAAAACAATATGGAAGTTCCTCAAAAAATTAAAAATAGAACTACCATTTGTTCCAGCACTCCCATTTCTGGGTATAGATACAAAAAAAGAAAAGAAATCAGTATCTTGAAGAGATATCTGTATTCCCATGTTTATTGCAGCATTATTCACAACAACCAAGAAAAAAAACAACCTAAGTGTCCCTCAGCAGATGAATGGATAAGGAAAACGTGGTTTGTCTGTGTGTGTGTGTGTGTGTGTATGGTGTGTATATATATATATGGTGTGTATATATATAATGAATATTACATATATCATATATATTAGAATATTTTATATATATCATATACATATATTGGAATATTATTCAGCCATTAAAAAGAAGGAAATCCTACCGTTTGCAACAACATGGATAAACCTTGTGGCCATTATATTAAGGGAAATAAGTCAGATAGAGAAAGACAAATACTGTATGATCTCATTTATATGTAGAATCTAAAAAAAACAAATTTATAGAAACAGAGAGTAGACAGGTGGCTGCCAGGGGCTGGGGGGTAGGGGAAATGGGGAAATGTTGGTCAAAGGGTACAGACTTTCACTTGTAAGATGAATAAGTTCTAGGGATCTAATGTACAGCATGGTGACTATAGTTGACAATATTGTACTGTATACTTGAAAGTTGCTGAGAGTACATCTTTTTTTTTTTTTTTTTGCGGTACACGGGCGTCTCCCGCTGCGGAGCAGAGGCTCCGGACGCGCAGGCTCAGCGGCCATGGCTCACGGGCCCAGCCGCTCCGGGGCATGTGGGATCTTCCCAGACCGGGGCACGAACCCGTGTCCCCTGCATCGGCAGGCGGACTCTCAACCACTGTGCCACCAGGGAAGCCCCTGAGAGTACATCTTAAACGTTCTCACCACATACACAAAAAAGGTAACTGTGAGGTAATGGATGTGTTAGGGAACCCTATTGTGGTAATCATCTTATAACAAATATGTATGTTAAATCATCATGTTGTATACCATAAACTTACACGATGGTATATTTCAATTATATCTCTACAAGGCTGGAAAATAAATTCTCTGGTCCACTGCTGCAATTATTCTCTTGCACATAATCACAAGTCATTTGTTCCTCTCTCCCTTTGTCGTACAAGTCTAGCAAAACTCAAATCCTAGTTGAGTTCAACTCCCTGTGCCTACTTCTTTCCTGTGCCTCCCTTAAGACTGCCTGGCAATCCTACTTCCTTTCAATAATCAGTTCACTATCCCATTCCCTACGATGATTAATTTATATCTTTTCCCCTTTCCTTGGGCTTCCAAAATCCCTTCCCCTTTCTCCACTCTTAGCTAATGACTTTGCTTTCAATTTCCACTAAAGAAAGAGAAGCAACAGAACCTCACTTAATCTCAACACCAAACCTACCAACCCGCATGCACTCTCTTCCAGCCTCCACCCTACTTCTCCGCTCTGTCTCACAGCAAGACTCCTGGAAGGGTCATCTATACTTGATGTCTCCACTTGCTTTTCTACTCTTTGGTTAGATTTTCATCCCCAACAGTATCAAAACTAATCCTTTCAGTCTCCAGTGACCTCCGTGTTGCCAACTGCAATGGTCAGAACAGCCCAACCAAGTCACTCCCGAATTCCTGACCCATAGAAACTGAAAAGAAAATGTTTGTTGTGTTAAGTCACTAACTTTGGGGGTTACTTGTTATGCAGTAGTGGATATATATTCCCCCACCTCTCCCACCCAAACACACAAATCCTCTTCCTCCTTTCTGGTCATCAAGTCATTCATTTCCTCAGACCAAAGCTTTGGAATCAACCTTGACCCCACACCCAATCCTACAGCCAATTCTATTGGTTTTACTGGTGTTCAACATATATTTGTTGAACAAATAAATGATAAAGCTCACCAACAGAGGAATCCCTAAGGTGTGAAAAATCATAGCTTTCAGGAAGGTTTTATTATGGAGGAAAACTGACTTAATGGAGGCATTGGGAGGACACCCAGAGAGAAGAAAGGAAGCTAAAAGTGAACAGACACTCTGTACTAGGCATTGTACACATATTACTTCATTTGATCCTACAATTCCACGTGGTGGGTACAACTGTTTATCACCACTTAATAGCTGAGGTCACAGACGGCAAGAGACGAAGCTACATCCGAAAGCAGGCAATCTAACCCAAGAACAAACTCAACCTTAAGCCATCCTTCATTCCAAGAGGGAAGAGCATTCACGGCTGAAGTCAGTCTATGGGACAGGGAAGCAACACCCAGAGAAGCGTGGGTCCACCTAGAGGAGTTCTGCCAAGGCAACAGCACATAGGACCCATCCTCAAACTTTTGTTACTCAGACCACAACAGGTAGGGATTGGGGACCTCTGAGAATGACAGCCCTGAAGAGTGCTCTTCTAAATACTAGGCTAGAAAACTGGATTTCAGCCCACTCTGATTCTTAATAGCTGGGGGACCCTAGGCAAGCCACTTGACTTCTCTGGGTCCTAGATGTTTCATTTGTCACTGGGCCGGTCACAGCCCACTTGCCAGAAGGTAGTGCTTGGGCTTGTCCAGCTCTGGGATTTGAGATCTGGTCTCTTCCCCCCAGTTACCATGACGTTCCGCCTCTGAGCTCACGGGAAAGCCATCCTTATCTAGCCGTTTTTTGAACAGGTTGTGTTCCACATCCAGCTGCTGCTCCCCAGCCACATCCATGGCATCAATGCTCAGATCTGGAAGCAGGAAATCAGGGTAAGGTACTGGGAACCTAAGGGCAAGGGAATCTGGGTTTTGGAGGGTAATGGGGATGCTGGGCTTGTCTTGGGGCAGCAGTGGAGTAGGGGAAGGAGGTTATCCTGGAGTCCTGTCCAGAACCTAAGGCTGGAGGTGTGAACCTGGAAGCCCACCTGAGAACCCTGGGACTTGCAACTCCCACCCATGGTGAGGTACTCACAGGCACACGGCATGTGTGGAAAAAGCACATTGATGTTGATCTTCAGTTTATCTCCCCGTGACTTGTCCACGTAGAGTTCAGGATGCACCTGGGGCAGGACGACCTCAGTAAGATTTGGCCCCAAGCCTCTTTTTCCCCATTCCCATCCCCTAAAGCACCTACCTCTAGAACGTCAAGCCCCGCCCACGTACTAGGCCCCGCCCCTTACCTCAGTGGTGAGGTAATACTGCAGCTCGGACAGGAACAGTAGCAGCATGAGAAGGCCACTGACAATGGTCACTGCGGGCAGGGAGCGAGGGTCAGGAGGGCCTCTGTTCCTCTTCCTCAGCCCCTGGCAGGCCGGGCAGGTTCCAGGCGCCCCAGCCAACCTCTAGGACACCCCACTCCCCGCCACCCCGACCCCGCCACGGCCTACCCGTGGCGCCCCCGCAGGTCTTGACCCGGAAGTCCTCCAGAGTCTTGGGGTAGGCATCGAACTGCTTCAGCTTCCCCAGTGCCTCCATGGGGAACAGCGGGAAAGAGGACGCCAACCCGCCCGCCCGCCCCTGCAGCCGCCCGCTTCTGCAGCCGCCCGCTTCCGGCCGAGCTTGAGCCACGCCCCCTCGCCGCACGCAGGCGCAGCAATGCGTACGCTCGGCCCCACCCTTCGCCCTTGTTCTCACTCAGGCCGCCCCGCCCATCCGTGCTGTCGGCACTACTGTCCAGCGGCTAAAGAGGGCTCCAGCGGTAAGGGAGCGAGGGAAGGCGGGGTGGGGGGTAGGTCTTCTGCGGAACAGGGTCCCCGGAGGAGGACTCCGCCGGGTAGACACAGTAATAGCAGCATTCGTTTGCCTTGCGCCAGGAACTGCGCCTCGAGTTTCACATGAGACTCTTGGAACTTGGAAGCTCCTAGAACAGTGGTTTTCAGTCTCCCCAAGCGGCAGCCCCATTATCACCTGGAATTGGTTAGAAATGCAAGTTATCGTGCCCCGACACAAACCTGATGAATCAGAAACTCTAGGAATGGCTCCCAGGTGATTCCCTGCAGTTACAGCTTGAGAATCATCTCTGTAAAGTAGGTGTGACTTTTTTTTTTTTTTTTTTTTTTTGCGGTACGCGGGCCTCTCACTGTTGTGGTCTCTCCCGTTGCGGAGCACCGGCTCCGGACGCGCAGGCCCAGCGGCCATGGCTCACAGGCCCAGCTGCTAGGGGTGGGGGTCTTCTTTGGGTATTGGATATTGATGCCTACATAGAGAGGAGATGACAGCCAGATGAGGCCTCAATAAAAAGATGGAGTCCCGACCGAGCTAGACCCATAGGAAAAGGTTAGTCTGGAAAAAAATTATCCACTTGTATAGGAAGAAAAAGAGAAGGCTTGAGAGTGTCTCAACCTGTGTCCTGGATAGGAACACAAGAGCACAGAAAAATTAAACATTGCCGTGACATCATAATCACAGGCCTGTCCTCACATTTGAGGTTTGGATTTATATTCTCTGCTTAGTCTGAAAGCTCCAAAGCAGAGAAATTAGCATAAAATTGAGGGTACCTGGCAGATGCAAACATGAAACTGCTCTGAGGGAACACACAATTTAAGCCACATAGCATTCTCAAGGATAAAACCCTGCTAAAAATGAGCACCTGATCTAACGTTACAAACATATGAGGACACAATCCAGCATGATCAAGATTCACAGACAACATCATCAGCATGATAAGATGCTTATCAACTTGAGATCATAGAACTTTCAGATAAAAACTATAAAGCAGTAAGTTTATAGTGATTAAAGATATTTAAGAAACAATAAAAATGTAAAGAAGAAGGAATACTTGAAAATAAATTTAAATGTAAAATAATTTCTAGAAATGAAAAATATAGTAATTTAAGTTCAAAAATCAGTGAGTTAAGCCGCCAATTAGACAAAATTAAAGAGAGAAATATGGAACTGAAAGAGTTGGAAAAATTACCCAGCATGTAGTATAGAAAAATAAGATCATAGATATAAAAGTTTCAGAATGAAGAAATCCAACATATGACTAATAGGAGTTCTAGTAGGAGCAGGTAGTGAGAATGAGGGAGAGGCAATATTGGAAAGATATGACTGAGAATTAGCCAGAATTGATGAAAGGCATGAGTTTTCATATTCAAGAAGCCTGAATCTATTCAAACGGAACAAATAAGCATATATTCACACCTAGACACCAGAACACGAAAAACAGAGAAAATGTTAAGATCTGAAAAAAAATGGATAGTGGCTACGTGAATGTCATTATATTCATTATATAATGAATATAATGTCATATTCATAACTCTAGTGCTGTTAATTATATTGTTCACTACAGTGTCCTTGAAATATTTTATAATAATAGAAGAGAAAAATTAACAGTGGTTTGAGAGCATATTGGTTAAGGGATGGGGCTTCCAGAATGACTGAGAAGCCCAGCAAATCCTCTCTTTAAAAAAACAATGATGGGGGCTTCCCTGGTGGCGCAGTGGTTGAGAATCTGCCTGCCAATGCAGGGGACACGGGTTCAAGCCCTGGTCTGGGAAGATCCCACATGCTGCAGAGCAACTGGGCCCGTGAGCCACAGTTACTGAGCCTGCACGTCTGGAGCCTGTGCTCCGCAACAAGAGAGGCCGCGATAGTGAGAGGCCCGTGCACCGCTATGAAGAGTGGCCCCCGCTTGCCACAACTAGAGAAAGCCCTCGCACAGAAACGAAGACCCAACATAGCCATAAATAAATAAAATTAAAAAAAACCAGATATTTAAAAAAAAAACAAAAAACAGTGATGAAACTATACAAAATTGCCATAGCAATCACCTTAGGACTCTGGAAATTGACCAAAGGCATACATCAAGTTGAGAAGCATTTATCTGAGAGAACCTATCAAAGCTCAGTAAGAACAATGAGATTTCATGGCATTTTAGGCAGTGACTGCTCCCATCTTCCCCACTCCAGTTCTGTGGTGACAGTCCTACCAGAGTGGTGATGTTTGTGAGCACAAGGAGATTTGCCCTTGGAAGGGGCTGATTTGATTTGGAGCAGAGCTTGGAAAACCCTTGCCTGTGGATGTTGAAAATAATAGCAATCTAGTGGCAAGCAATCAAGGAAAGCCAACCCTGCAGCTATCCTGAGGTCATGATACTGGTTGGAACAAGCAACAGACCAGTAAGCCAGCCAGAAGTTTAACAGAGAAATCTGGGAACAAGATAGCCATAGTGGGTCTTAATAAGCTTTCATGCATCCCTGGTGGTCTGGAAGGCTGCCCACTTGCATAAGCCTATACACATGCTCAGGAGAGATTGGAGAGTGTCCTAGATATCTAGTCATCCCTGGCTGAATGTGAGACCCTGAGCATGCAGAAAGCAAAAGGGGGTGAATTTGTAAACTGCCTGAATCGTCAATGTGTTCTCCAAACCACATGGAGATCCACTGGTAAAGGGCAGAAGAATTATAAGCACAAGTTGTTTAATTAAGCATAACCTACAACCAATCATTGGCTCGACCACTAAACTATGTTGAACCTAGGTAACCCCTAACCCTTCACGATCCTGGGTTGGCAAATCATATGATACAAAGGCATGATCCACATAATAAATTGGACTCCACCAAGATTAAAGTTTCTGCACTTCAAATGATACCATTAAGGATTTGAAAATACACAACTAGAGATTCACACTAAGTAAAGTAAGAAAGAGAAAGACAAATACCATATGATATCACTTGTATGTGGAATCTGAAATATGACACGAATGAACCTATCTATGAAACAGAAACCGAATCAGGGACATAGAGAATAGACTGGTGGTTGCCAAGGGGAAGGGGGATGGGAGAGGGTTGGATTGGGAGTTTGGGATTAGCAGATGCAAACTGGTATATATAGAATGGATAAACAACAAGATCCTACTGTATAGCACAGGGAACTATATTCAATATCCTGTGATAAACCACAATGGAAAAGAATATATGTATATGTATCACTTTGCTGTACAGCAGTAATTAACACAACATTGTAATTTAACTATATTCAGTAAAAAATAAAGAATATGAAAGTACAAGCCACAGACTGGGGAAAAATTTGCAAATCATATATGATAACAGACATATCCAGAATATATAAAGAACTCTTAAAAATAATAAGATGATGAACAACTCAATTTAAAAATGGGCAAAAGATTTGAATAGATATATCACTAAAAAGATATATGAATGGCTAGCTAATAAGCACATGAAAAGATGCTTAGAATCATCAGTTATTAGGGAAATGCAAATTAAGACCACAATGAGAGGCCACTTTATACTCACTAGAATGGCTATAATCAAAAAGACAGACAAAAATAAATGTTAGTGAGAATGTGGAAAAATTGCAGCCTTCATGCATTACTGGTGACAGTGTAAAATGGTGCTGCCACTTTGGAAAATACTTCGAAATATTTTTTTTCAAAGTTAAATATAAATGTACAGGACTTCCCTGGTGGCGCAGTGGTTAAGAATCCACCTGCCAATGCAGGAGACCTGGGTTGGAGCCCTGGTCCGGGAAGATCCCACGTGCCGCGGAGCGACTAAGCCCGTGTGCCACAACTACTGAGCCTGTGCTCTAGAGCTCGCGAACCACAACAACTGAGCCTGTGTGCCACAACTACTGAAGCCTGTGCGCCTAGAGCCTGTGCTCCGCAACAAGAGAAGCCATTACAATGAGAAGCCCGCGCACTGCAACAAAGAGTAGCCCCCGCTTGCTGCAACTAGAGAAAACTCGGGTGCAGCAACAAAGACCCAATGCAGCCAAACATAAATAAATTAAAATAAAATAAAATAAATGTACGTATAAACCAGCAATTCCCAGCTGTCCAAGAGAAATGAAAAGGCATGTTCCCACAAAGACTTGTAAACAAATGTTCATAGCAGCATTATTCATAATAGTCAAAAAGTGGAAATAATCCAAATGTCCATCAACTGGTGAGTGAATAAACAAAACGTGGTCTATCCACACAATGGAATACTATTCAGCAACAAAAAAGGAGTTAACAACTGGTGCGTGCTACAATGTAAAACTCCAAAATATTATGCTGAGGAAGAGAAGTCAGATATGAGAAACTACATACTGTTATCATTCCATTTATATGAAATGACTAAACAAGGCAAATCTATAGTGAAGGTGGGTTAGTGGTTGCCTGGAATGAGAAGTGGAATTGACTGCAAATGCGAATGGGGATCTCTGATGGAAATGTTCTAAAACTGGATTGTAGTGATACACAACTGTATATATTTATTGACAATTATTGAATCATACATTTAAAATGTGTGAATCTTATGGTATGTAGATTGTACCTCAAGAAAGTTGCTAAAAAGCAAAACCAAACCTAATATTTTGAGATGTTTTTAAAAGATTGCATCTTGCCATGGGCTGGAGAAGAGAGGAATGGGGAACGATTCCTTAATGGGTGTGGGGTTTCCTTTTGGGGTGATGAGTATGTTCTGGAATTAGATAGTAGTGATGGTTGCATTACACTGTGAATGTCCTAGATGTCACTGAATTATTGTACACTTTAAAATGGTTAAAATGGTAAATTTTTGAGTGTTTACAACAATAAAAAAATATTACATTTGTTGATATAAATGAAACACCAATAGAGCTTACTAGGCTTCTTTTTCTAGATGATTTTTTTTTAAGTTTTTATTTTGAAATAGGAATAGGCACATAAGAAATTGCAAAAACAGTAAAGAGAGGTCCCATGTACCCATCACCAAGTTTCATCTTACCATATAGTACTTACAGTACATTATCCAAACCAGGAAATTGATATTGAGACAATACAATTAGTCTACAGATATTATTCAGAT
This sequence comes from Delphinapterus leucas, assembly GCF_059928025.1. NCBI lineage: Eukaryota > Metazoa > Chordata > Mammalia > Artiodactyla > Monodontidae > Delphinapterus > Delphinapterus leucas. The sequence continues at coordinate 65,124,109 of NC_143143.1, read as the reverse complement.
TGTTTTTTCGTTTTCTTTTTTTGGCTGCGGTGGTTCTTTGTTGCTGTGCGCAGGCTTTCTCTAGTTGCAGCGAGCATGGGCTACTCTTTGTTGCGGTGCACTGGCTTCTCATTACGGTGGCTTCTCTTGTTGCAGAGCACGGGCTCTAGACGCCTGAGCTTCAGCAGTTGCAGCACGTGGGCCCTAGAGCACGCGGACTTCAGTAGTTGTGGCATGTGGGCTCAGTAGTTGCTGTGCTCGGGCTCTAGAGCGCCCGGACTTCAGTAGTTGTGACGCATGGGCTTAGTTGCTCCGTGGCATGTGGGATCTTCCCAGACCAGGGATCGAACCCGTGTCCCCTGCATTGGCAGGCAGATTCTTAACCACTGCACCACCAAGGAAGACCCTTACTCAGACTTTTTGGTGAATTTTTTTTAATCTATAAAATACCCAGTGCGGATTTTCACTAGTTATGGTAACTGTTTTACTGTTCTCCTCCTATGGAAGAAAACATTTTGATTTAAAAGTAAAATTGCATGATTTCTGACCCTCCTTGTCTTCTGAAACCTTAAAAACAACTCAAAGTTTTTCATTTTGTTTTTTAACATCTTCCACAGGCCAATATTGAATTAAGGGAGTGACACTGGAGATGAAGAAGGTGGTTTGGAAATAGAAACAAATAGATTAAAAATGATTTGGAGGGCTTCCCTGGTGCCGCAGTGGTTAAGAATCTGCCTGAGAATGCAGGGGACACGGGTTCGAGCCCTGGTCCGGGAAGATCCCACATGCCATGGAGCAACTAAGCCCGTGCGCCACAACTACGGAGCCTGCACTCTAGAGCCCGTGCTCCACAACAAGAGAAGCCACCGCAATGAGAAGCCCGCACACCGCAAGGAAGAATAGCCCCGCTCGCCACAACTAGAGAAAGCCCGCGCACAGCACCGAAGACCCAATGCAGCCAAAAATAAATAAATAAAATAAATAAATTTTAAAAAATGATTTGGAAATCATAGGAGAGGGAGGAGTCAAGGATAGCGCATGGGTTTCTGGCTTCCGCAACAAGCTGAATGGAGGAACATCTGTTGAGATAGAGAAGTCTTGGGAAGGGGTTGGTTTAGAGGGAGCAACATGAGTTCTGTCTCCGGCTTGCTCAGGGTGACAGGTCTCTGAGACATCTAAGCTGAGGTGCAACAGGCTGCTGGGTATGGGGTCTAGAGAAGAGAAGAGAGGCCTGAGCCGAAGATACACTATTGGAGAGGGGGCTTCACACATAAATAGTATCTACAGTTCCCTCTCCACTCTGTTCCTGTTTCCTGTAAATATTTATTACATGATTCTCAGTCTTAGGGATTCGGAGGTAAAGAAGACAGTCAAGGTCAGTCTCTATCCGCGTGGATCTTGCACTCAGTGCAGGCAGCTTGTGTGTAACAGACAGGCTAGGGTGGTGGCTTTGTGCCTAAAGGAGGGAGGTCACAATGTGTACTTTGTGATGAGAGCCATGATATACCCAGTGGCACTGAGGACCCCACTGAGAGCTCAGCCTTCCTCCTGCAGGGAGGATAGGGCACACACCATATGTTATCTCTCTGCTCTCACACCTCCCATCCCAGGCCCAGCCAGAGTCCCCTTTGGAGGGGAGCAAATGGATAGAGAAGTGGGAGATGAGGGGTTGGGAGGAGGTGTGGTGTGGAGGGCTGGAGAGCCGTGGAAGCCAACAAGACAGAGGGTTGGGGGGCTATCTGTGGCCTCAGTTCCTCACCCCTCCCAGTCCCAGGTAGAGGAGCCAGTCAGCTGCCTGCCACTGGAGCTTTTGCCTGGGCCAGACATGAAGTGCTGCTGGCAGATTTTTGTCCTGTGCATCTCCTTGATGCTCATCTTGTGGCTGATGGCCCCCTGCCTGGATCTGAAGCCGGAATCGGCACCCCACGAAAAATGGATGAAGGTGGTACCATGGCGTTGCAGCTGCCCTCTGTTCAAATTCAGGAAATATAGCTGCCCATCCAGGACCCTCAACGACTCTGTCTGCCACCACACGGCCGGAGGGAGCTGGTTTGATGTAGGTTATGAGAAGACGATGGGGCACCTCATAGGAACAGCAGAGCCCACCAGCCCTGACGCTGTGCTCTCGTGGTCGGTCAGTGGTCAACACTGGGCCAGCCCATCCCGTCCTTCCCAGGCCCAGCCCACCTCCCACTTCCTGGCCCAAACTCCTGCCCTCGGCCCTGGCTTCGTGTGCCTCCTATCTTCACAGCCTCAACCCCTGACCTCCGGATGGAGGTCTCACCCACCTAGCTCTGCTTTCCTTCCACCGGGGGCCCATACCTGGATCTCAACCCCCAATCTCCTCCCTCCTGCTGTTTTCAGGGCATGAACTCAGCAAGCGAGCTGGGCAGAGTGTGGGAGAAGCTGTTCAAGGTGATTCCCAGGACCTCGGTGAGCCATTTTGATCTCTTCTGTGGAACTTGTGCATCGGTGGGGAACTCGAAGATCCTGTGGGCCGCCAGCCTCGGCAAGAGCGCCAATCACACCGCGGTCTCCAGGTGGGCACTGAGGAGGGGGCAGAGGACTGGACGTCCAGGTCTGCCCCCAGAGGTTTGTCAGTTTCTGCTTTCCTTCCCAGGATGAACCAGGTCCCTATTCAGGGCTTCGAGATGCTGGGGAACCAAACCACAGGACAGTCCGTCTCCCTCAGGAATGACAGGGACCAGGGTTCTTGGAGGCAGCTGGATCTGCTGCTCCTGAAGCTCTTTGTTCTGGCATGGACTTCAGATGCTCTGAGTGAAGAGGTGATGGTCTGGGAACCCAGACATTCTTAGTATGGGGGGTAAGGAGAGGTCACTGCAGGAGATGACAGAGGGGGCTCCAGGGAGACCCTCTGCTGGCTTATCGAGAGCACCTGCAGGACTTTCGCAGGTCTCAAGGGCTGCTGAAACTCCCCCACCTCCTACTTCTTCCTTAGATTTTGGAAGATGGTCCAGTTCCCTAGTGGAATGGAAGATAGAAAAGACCAGGTAAGGGGATGAGAGGCAGGAAGATTTAGCTTCGGGCTGCTGTGGGAAGGGCCCCAGGTTGGCCCTCTCCCCCTTCTTCCCCAGGTCCTGGTGATCAGCCCCACCTTCCTCAGGTACACCCAGGGCAACAGGCTGGATAAAAGGGTCAGTATCCATCCCAGGGGCTCGTGGCTCTGTTCTGTGCCTTGCACACCTGTGACCCAGTTAAAGATTCTTGTCCTTTCCTCACTTAAAACTTTTCCCTGTTATGCCTTCAGCATAGAGTTTAAAAGCTCCTGTCGGGCTTCCCTGGTGGCAAAGTGGTTGAGAATCTGCCTGCCGATGCAGGCGACATGGGTTCGAGCCCTGGTCTGGGAAGATCCCACATGCTGCAGAGTAACTAGGCCCGAGAGCCACAACTACTGAGCCTGCGCATCTGGAGCCTGTGCTCCGCAACGGGAGAGGCCGCGATAGTGAGAGGCCCGCGCACCGCGATGAAGAGTGGCCCCTGCTTGCCACAACTAGAGAAAGCCCTCGCACAGAAATGAAGACCCAACACAGCCTAAATAAATAAATAAATAAATGTCAGATGCAGGGTTGTGACATCCTCTGTCACATACGGGAGGACGGAAGTCAGGCACCAGCAGACAAGCAAAGCTTTCACTTTGGCACTGGTGAGTGCAGTAGGTGCAATTCTAAGACGGCCCCTAGGATCGCCATCCCCTGCTGAATACACACCTTCCTCCAATGATCCAATCACACTAATTTAAGTGCTACTTTAAAAAAAAAAAACAAAACTCCTGTCTGGCTTCCAAGACCTGGCATGGTCTGACCCCTCCCCCCTCCCCTCCTCTCTTCCAGGCTCACACCATGGGCTTCTCAGCGTTCCCCAAACACACCATCTGCTTCATGCCTTTTCAGATGCTGTTCCCTCTGCCTGGAATGCCCTCTTCTTGTCTCCCTAGGGAATCCTCTCTCTTCCTCCAATATGATGAGAATCAGCTAGCTGGTGCTGTCTTTTCTGGGCTCTGGGGTCCCTCTGTGTGTTCAGTGTCTGTCTCCTCTGGGGAAGGTGAGCTCCGTTCTCCTTCCAGCTCCAGGAGGCGAGGTAGGATGAGGACAGGATTCAGCCTGCTGACACACATCCCTCTCTCATCCACCAGGATGCCCACTTTGGATTTGGAGCAGAAAAGCAAGGAAGGTGGCCCCATTACTGGGAGGATGTTAATCAGACCAATGGAGATTCTGTCCATACACAGCACAGAAGCAGAAATGGAAGTCAGCTAGAGTGGACAAGCTCACCGTTCACACGGGACACCCTGCTGGGTGCACACAAGTCCTCGTCCTTTGGGCCTGAATGCAGGGGAGTTTTGGGGTTGCAGCAGCAGGAGCAGCAGGGCTCTGGGGACGCTCAGGGGTAAAGGGCAAGAGGAAATTGTATAGCAATCAGTCTGGTACTGAATAAGTCCTGGCCTCATTCTTTTACCTGTGAAGACAGTGCCAGGTGAGGAAGGGCCAGACTTGACTTCCATGGCTCAGGGAGAATATTTACACTCATTTCTCTGCCTGGTCCCCCAGATCATGCAGGTGGTGTAAATTTAGAGCCAACCCTGTGCAAAGTGCAGGCCCAGACTGTCTTGGGGGAAGCACTTTTCCCATTGGACAAAAGAGATAAGCCGCCTTATTTCACCCTATGCTGGCAGGTGAATTTTTTTCTAGCCCAGCTTTTTGCTGAAGGTTCAGCTCTTTGAGGTTTCCAGGGCTTTGTAGGGGCCTCCGTTCCAATTCTCTGCCTCCCCTGGGATCAAGGTCCTCTGCCCACATGAGCATTAAACTCCTAAATTCCTGGGTAGCCTCTTAGGCAGCTCAAGTGCTCCCCATGCTGTTTTTCAGTTCTCTTTTCATTTCTGGCATCTGGGGACTTCCTGTTTTCTTTTTAATTAATTAATTTTTAAATTTATTTTTATTTTTGGTTGCGTTGGGTCCTCTTTGCTGCACGCGGGCTTTCTCTAGTTGCGGGGAGCGGCGGCTACCCTTCATTGCGGTGCTCAGGCTTCTCATCGCGGTGGATTCTCTTGTTGCGGAGCACGGGCTCTAGGCGCGCGGGCTTCAGTAGTTGTGGCATGTAGGCTTCAGTAGTTGTGGCTCGCAGGCTCTAGAGCGCAGGTTCATTAGTTGTGGTGCATGGGCTTAGTTGCTCCGCGGCATGTGGGATCTTCCCAGACCAGGGCTCGAACCCGTGTCCCCTGCATTGGCAGGCGGATTCTTAACCACTGTGCCACCAGGGAAGTCCCACTTCCTGTTTTCTTTTACCTCTGCTCTGCATTTAAAATAATTTTTATTAATATGTATGTATATGCTTGCAAAATTACCAATTAACTCAGGAAGGATACACAAGACATTAGGAATGGTAGTTGCCTCTGGGGAAGAGACTGGGTAGGTGGGGAACAGATTCTTTCTTTTCACTTACTTTTTAATACCTTTTGGACTATGTACCACGGACCCCTATTATACATTCAAAAATAGGTACAATTTAAAAATTTTAATACTTAAAAAAATTCAATTTGACCAGCAGTCTGGATTTTTGTTGTTAAGAGAGTTTTCAGCTTATCTTTTAATTTATTATTTTGCTAAATCTGGAGCCAAAACTAAGTCTTCACAGATCTCGTGCACTTCCATGAACTGGGTGAGTATGTGATAAGGCCAGTGAGTTCCATGGGCAGCAGCTCAGTGCGTCATTCCTGTGGAGAACAGTTTGGCAGTTCATCAGAAAGTTAAACATAGAATTACTATGTGAGCCAGCAATTCCACTCTTAGGTAGATACCCAAGAGAAATGAAAACATATGTCCACATGGAAACTTGAACACAAATGTCTATAGCAGTGTTATTCACAATAGCCAAAAGGTGAAAACAACCCAAATGAATGGACAAACTATGGCGTGTCCATACAATGGAATATTATTCGGCCATTAAAAGGGACAAAGTATTAATACATGCTACAACTTGGGAGAACCTCAAAAACATGCTAAGCGAAAGAAGATGAAACAGGAGGGAAGGGGGCAGGGCACAACCTTTAAAAGAATGACTTAGCCGTTGAGGATATGACATAAACTGGTTAGAACCAACTAGGTCCAAGGTGGTGGAAAATTCAACCTCCAGTGGACCTTGAGCCTCATTATACGCTCGTTGTGATATATCAGCATATGCTAAATGACACACCCACCAGCGTCAGGACAGTTCTGAAGGCAACCTTAAGAGGCCAAAATGAGCGGCCGCAGATCGCGAGGAGCATGTGGACGCTTGGGCGCCGAGCGGCTGCCAGCCTCTTGCCCTGCTCGGCGCCCCCGGGCTCTGCCCAGGCCCGCGCTGCGGCCCCGCGGCCAACGAAGGACCCCCGGCTCTACGGCTGCCGGGGCCTGCGCACCGGGACCGCCGCGGCCGGCACACCCAGCCAGCCCAGTCTGAGCCTCTGCTGCCTCAACCAGATCCTGAATGTCAAAAAGCAGTGTGTCTGTTGGATGGATTTGAGGACAACGGGAACTTGGGGTGACGCTGGCGCTGTGAACGATACCACTTAGGAAAGACTGGCCGAGGAGACGCTGGACTCCTTAGCAGAGTCTTCTGAAGACCTTGCAGACAAACCTTACACACCTGAAGGCTATGATGTCTCCTCTGGGAGTGGTGTTTTAACAATTAAACTGGGTGGAGATCTAGGAACGTACGTGATCAACAAGCAGACCCCAAACAAGCGAATCTGGTTATCTTCACCATCCAGCGGCCCCAAGCATTACGACTGGACTGGGAGAAACTGGGTGTACTCCCACGACGGTGTGTCCCTCCACGAGCTGCTGGCCACAGAGCTGACCCAAGCCTTAAAAACCAAACTGGACTTATCTTCTCTGGCCTACTCTGGAAAAGGCACTTGCTGCCCAGCCTAATGCTAAAGACATTGAAAGCTCTAAAGCCAAGACCCCAGCTTCCTTCTGCAGCTGAATGGCTAGTCTTCTCCATTCCTGCTTTTGAGGACAGTTGCATTATGTGTAACGGCTCTGTGAAAAGACCGTGTCGCCTCCTGCCCTGCCCCTGAGTTCAGATTTTTAATTTCCGTAGGTTTCTTTTGATTTATTGTCTGATTTCCTCCCTCACGTGATAGCCCGTATCTTTCATGTCTATATGCCCATACCTTTAATATATAACCTCACAACAGAGAAAAAGAAGGACAAATTCCAGGAGGAGAAATGAATTGGCTTCACCATTCATTCTCTGAAAGACTTACTACAAAAACTGCATGAAGAGTGGCTGGCCAACCTTGCCATCCTGTCTCAAAATGAGACTCATTAAAGGGAAGCCTAAAACATTCCTACTCCTCTTGAAAGTGTAAACACTTCTAAGCCCTTTAGTATTGAAGCATCAGTGGCAACTCGGGAATTCTGAAACCGAAGACCATTTTCTCTTTGTGCTTTGTGACTGCCAGGGTGTGGCCCGCATGGGGTGACACAGGGAGATGTGGTGCCGTGTCTTCCATATGTGCATATATATGTACACACACATTTACATGTGTGTGTACATATATATTTTTAAAATTTAAGGGTCAGTATAGAATAAGCTATTGCAACACTGGTCTGAGGATGCAGAAAATCTCCCAAAAGCCACCTCTGTAAGCTCATGGATATAGTACAATAAATGAGGCCATGGAGCTGAGGAGGTGCTTGGTAAACTGTGAAAGGCCACATAAATGAAAAGGTGTTGGTTAGTGAAAGGAACCCTGGTCTTACAATTGGCCCAGCTCAAAAGTAGTTGTCTGTCTCTGGGCAACTTTCTCGAACTCCCTGGACCCCTGTTTCCCCGTGTTAACAGAGAGGGTTAAACTGGATAGAATATAGTCGATTCCCAATTTAGACATTTAGTGGTCCCGTCAGGCAACTTAACAGGCCAGCTTTAATTCCCTCTAGTAGAGGAGATGACAGTGAACAGGTTTTTTTTTTTTTTTTTTGGCTGTATGCGGGCCTCTCACTGTTGTGGCCCCTCCCGTTGCGGAGCATAGGCTCCGGACGCGCAGGCTCAGCAGCCATGGCTCACGGGCCCAGCCGCTCCGCGGCATGTGGGATCCTCCCAGACCAGGGCACGAACCCATGTCCCCTGCATCGGCAGGCGGACTCTCAACCACTGCGCCACCAGGGAAGCCCTGAACAGTTTTTTTTTAAGCTATAGAGTAAGTATATGGTTTTGGGTTTTGTTCTACTTGAATTTCAGTTGAATTCATGTTCAAATAATCATCTTTTATTGTGCCATTTCTGTGCTAAGCCTGGGCTGTAGGCTGAATGCCAAGGTGTTGATCCTAACCCCCAATCACAGCCCTTATAAATGAGATTAGTGCCCTTATAAGAGAGACCCCAGAGAGCTCCCTCATCCCTTTCACCATGTGAGGACACAGCGAGAAGACAGCTGTCTATGAACCAGGAAGCAGGCATTCACCAGACACCCAGTCTGCTGGGGCCTTGATCTTGGACTTCCCAGCCTCTAGAACTATGAGAAATAAATTTCTATATATAAGCCAAAAAAAAAAAGGAAAAAAAAAAAAGAAGCCAAAATAGAAATTTTGGTGGCCTAAATCCTGGAAATCCCAGACCCTTCCCCAAATAGTTTCAATAATCTTCCCAGTTGTTAGCCTATGAAATTACCCAGCCCATAAACACTAACCACCCCATATTTCAGTGCCGATCTCAAGGCTTTTGAGATGGATTGAGTTCTGTCTATGGAATGTGCATCTCCCAGGGCCTCTCGCCTTTTGTGATGGTCCATGGTCCACTCTGTCTATGGAGTGTGTATCTCTCTCAATAAATCTACTTCTTACTTATCACTTTGCCTCTCACTGAATTCCTTCTGTACTGAGACATAAAGAGCCTGAGCTTCATTAAGTCCTGAGATCAGGTGTGCAGTTTCAATTAAAAGGCAGTGGGTTTGAGGGAATTCCCTGGCAGTCCAGTGGTTAAGACTTGGTGCTTTCACTGCTGAGGGCCCGGGTTCAATTCCTGGCCGGGGAACTAAGATCCCACAAGCTGAGTGGCATGGTCAAAAAAAAAAAAGACAGTGGGTTCAGGTCCCAACCTGAGTTTTGGATGGGTTCGAATCGCATCTGAGTTGTGAGGTTTCAAAGCCAGACACAAAAGGTCACATACTGTATGATTCATTCTGTGTGATATACTCACAATGGGCAAATTCAAAGAAACAGAAAACAGATTCATGCTTACCAGGGGTTGGGGGCAGGGAGAATAGTGAGTGATTATTTGATTGGTACAGTGTGTTTTTATGGGATGTTGAAAAAGTCTTGGAAGTAGAGAGAGTTGGTGGCTGCATAACACTGAATACACTACATGCCACAGAATCGTACACTTAAATGGTTTATTGTATGTTATGTGAATTTCACCTGAATAAAAAAAGCAGTTGCACAAAAATACATATGATATGATTATATCTATAACATTCAAAAACACAAATTAAATGATATATTGTTTAGTTATACATAGATGTGGTAAAAAGAAAAAGTCAAGGGAATGATAAACACAAAATTCCTAGTAGCATTAACATCTGGGTGGGGAAAAAGGAGCACCCAGTGTCTTCAATGGTATTAATGTTCTTTTCTTTGAATTTTTATTGGAGTATAGTTAATTTACAATGTTGTGTTAGTTTCTGCTGTACAGCAAAGTGAATGTTATACATATACATATATCCACTCTTTTTTAGATTCTTTTCCCATGTAGGTCATTACAGAGTATTGAGTAGAGGTCCCTGTGCTATACAGTAGGTCCTAATTAGTTATCTGTTTTATATATAGTAGTGTGTATATGTCAACCCCAATCTCCCAATTTATCCCTCCCCTCCCCTTTCCCACCCTGGCATTAATGTTCTATTCATTAAGATAGGTACATGGGTGTTTGTTTTCTTGTTATATTTCTTTTATATGTAGTTAATATTTAACAAAATTTAAAGACATAACAAGGAAGGAAATCCTATCATTGCTGCAACATGGATGAAACTTGATGATATTTTGCGAAATGAAATAAACCAGACACAAAAAGATAAATATTGTATAATTCCTCTTTAGAGTAGTCAATTCCATAGGATCAGAAAATATAGTGATGGTTTCCAGGGGCTGAGGGAGGACGAAGGGGGAGTTATTGTTTAATGGGTATAGAGTTTCAGTTTTACAAGATGTAAAAGTTCTGAAGATGTTTCACAACAATGACGATATACTTAACACTAACTGAACGACACACTTAAAAATGATTTGGATGGTAGATTTTTACCACAATTAAAACATTATAGTAATTAGAATTTTAATTTTAGACATGTGGAAGAACTGCTGTTGAGTTAAGATATGCATGAACTCACCAAAGAAAGTTGCATGCTAGGGTAATAGCTTTCTAGCTATAGTAGTATTGAGATATAATTCACATACCATAAAATTCATCCACTTAAAGTACTCAACTCAATGTTTTTTAAAACTGTGTTTAGAATTGTTCATCCATCACTGCAATCCTGTATTGTATATTTGAATACAGTACAGGATTGTATTGTGAGTAGATCTTGAAAGTTGTCACCACTTTAAGAAAAAATAATTTATGACTTTGTGAGCTGATGAATGTTAAGTAAACTTATTGTGGTAATCATTTCATAATATAGACATATGTCAAATCTTTTTTTTTTTTTTTTTGCAGTACGCGGGCCTCTCACTGTTGTGGCCTCTCCCGTTGCGGAGCACAGGCTCCGGACGCACAGGCTCAGCGGCCATGGTTCACGGGCCCAGCCGCTCCGCGGCATGTGGGATCTTCCCGGACTGGGGCACGAACCCGTGTCCCCTGCATCGGCAGGCAGACTCTCAACCACTGCGCCACCAGGGAAGCCCTGTCAAATTATTTCGTTGTACCTACTGATTTTTTTTTTTTTTTGGCCACGCTGTGTGGCTTGTGGATCTTAGTTCCCTGACCAGGGATTACTCCCATGCCACCACAGTGAAGGTGCAGTGTCCTAACTACTGGACTACCAGGAAATTCCCTGTACCTACTTATTAAGTGACTACAATGTCATATGACTATATAACTCAGTAAAACTGGAAAAAATGTCATTGAGAAAAAGAAAAGCAGGGATTTCCCTGGTAGTTCAGTGAGTAAGACTGCGCTCCCAACGCAGGGGGCCTAAATTCAATCCCTGGTCAGGCAATTAGATCCCACATGCATGCCACAACTAAGAATTCACATGCCACAACTAAGGAGCCCACCTGCCACAACTAAGACATGGTGCAACATAAATAAATAATTTAAAAAGGCATTAAAAAAAGAAAAAGAAAAGCAGCATATATTCATATACAACAGAGTTTTTTTTGTAGACAAGCATTGAGATTTTTTAAAGTAGCCTATTTTTTAAAATAAATTTATTTTATTTATTTTATTTTTGGCTACATTGGGTCTTCGTTGCTGCACGCAGGCTTTCTCTAACTGCAGTGAGTGGGGCCTACTCTTTATAGCGGTGCGTGGGCTTCTCATTGCTGTGGCTTCTCTTGTGGAGCATGAGCTGTAGGCGCATGGGCTTCAATAGTTGTGGCACATGTGCTCAGTAGTTGTGGCTTGTGAGCTCTAGAGTGCAGGCTCAGTAGTTGTGGCACATGGGCTTAGTTGCTCTGTGGCATGTGGGATATTCCCGGACTGGGGCTCGAACCCGTGTCACCTGCATTGGCAGGCAGATTCTTAAGCACTGTGCCACCAGGGAAGCCCTAGCCTAATGTTTTTGAGGGAAAATCAGGAAACTGTATTAAGAGACTAAAAAAACAGCCCATTAGAATGGTTGATTTTGCAGAAAAATGTAACAACATCCTCTTTTGTCAAAAGCTTTATTATTTGATGAAACAAACTTAATTGGAATTTAAAATCCAATATATCTTAGAGAAATAGTCAGAAATCACCAGTTAGCCAGTTTGATCTTGTATTTTGCACAATAACTGATATTGGGAGTAGACTAAGGATAAGGCAATTGTGGAAGTAGAGGTAGTGATACCGCATAGACTGGCTGGATGCTAAGCAAACCCATCTCTTATTCCTGAGAAAACATAAAACCGCATTCTCCAGGTTGTCTTGCAGTTGGGTATGGCAATGTAATTTATTTCTGTTCGTTGTATGTGTACAGATATCTTGTGTACTATTTCCATTCCTGGTCTAAATATTCTCCCACATACAATTCTCTTTCTCTTCCCCTACACCCTGTTGTGTGTTGATACCCATGAAAATCTTGGAATCCTTATGTTGAAGATGACAGAGACTCAATTATTATCTTATTGGAGGCCTGAATACTTCATAGAATAGAGACACTACCCTATTCCTATCTATTTTTAACCTATGTGAATAAGAAATACATTTCTATTTAGTTGAAAAAATACTAGCCATTTGTAACTAGCTATATATGGCAGAAAAAGACTCCTGCCATAATGCTTACTATCAATAAAAAGATGAGAGGAAAAAAAAAAACCTAGAGACAGAGAGATAGCCAAGCCAATATGCACTGTGATGAGAGAGAGAGAAAAACACTTCTTTCTGTTGGGAACAGATTCAAGATACGAAGAGTGAGGATTCTGCCTCCCACTATGGAATCCAAAATGGGTCCAGTAGTTCTCCTTCCTACCCCACGGAGGCTAGAACATAGCATATGACCTATGAGGGTTCAATCAGGTGGTTATTTCATGAACTCTGAAACTTCACATCATGATCACAAAGTTTTCTCTATGGCTAGTGTGAACTGGGCAGGATGTCTGTATTTATTAGGTATTGCTTCATAATAAACTTCCCTTGAAACATAGTGACTTAAAACAACAATTAGTATTTATTGCAATTCTGTGGATCAACAGGGCAGTTTTTCTAATGATCTAACCTGAGTTCACATATGTGGCTGTTGATAGCTAGTTGCTTAGTTGAGACAATGGTCTAAGATTATCTCACTTACATGTCTGGGCCTCATCTGGGATGGCTGGAGTTGCTAGGAGACTAGGCCTCTCTCTCCATGTAATCTTTCATCCCAGACTTCTTCATATGTTGGTGGAAGCATTACAAGTAAGAGGGAAAGCTGCAAAGCCTCTTAAGGCTGAGGTTATGAAGTCACATAGTGTCACTTCTGCAGCATTCCATTGGTCAGATCAAGTCATAAAATGACCCCAGATTCAATAAGTGGGGAAATGGTCTCTTTTTCCTAATGGAAGGAGCTGAAAAGAATTTGTGGCCATATTTAAGCTACCACAGTGTTCCACAGTGTCAAGGTTTCTGTTTTGGTAGCAACAGTGGTGACATTCCAGGACAGCCATTCCTGGGATAGTCTTTGGCTACATCTTGCCTCCCTTGGTTATAGCCTCAGCTTGGTTCTCTAGCTTTCACATCTATTCTGTAAACTGCATGATATTTAACCAGTGAATTGTTTTTCTCCTTAAGTTTACCACAGTCTGGTTTCTGTTTCTGAGACTAAGAATTCCAACCTCTACAGTTAACAAGTATCAAAAAATCATACTCTTGCCAACAGGAACGACAGCTAGAAGATGATGGAACATGCCTTCTAGCTTTGGATCTTTTTTTTTTAAACCTAGAATCTTTTATACCCAGCCAAACTATCAATCAAGCCCAAGGGCATTGTACTAGTTTCCTAGGGCTGCCGTAACAAATTACCACAAACTAGGTAGCTTAAAACGGAAATTTATTCTCTCACAGTTCTGGAGGTTAGTAGTCCAAAATTCAGGTTGATTTCCTCTGGAGGTTCTGAGGCTGAATATGTTCCATGCCTCTCTCCTAGTTCTGGTGGTTGCTAACAACTCTTGCCATTTTTGGCTTGTAGACACATCAGTCTAACCTCTGCCTCCATCTTCACATGGCACTCTCTCCTGTGTCTTCTATTCCTAAATTTCCCTTATTTTATAAGGATACCAGTCACTAGATTAGGGCCCATCCTAATCCAGTATGAGCTCACTTTAACCTGCAAAGACCCTATTTCCAAATAAGGTCACATTCACAGGTACCAGGGGTCAGGAGTTGAATCTGTTTTTTGGAGGGGGACACAATTCTACCCACTATAGGCAGAATAATGACTTTTCCAGACATAAAAAGATTCAGAAATTTCATTTCCTATATAGTATTTCCTAGGAAATTTTAATGAACAATAAAAGGAAAGTAGTCCTAGTTTACTACTAGATTTTATAGGAAACAATACTTACGTAGTTGCAATATTGTAAACATTGATAACAGATATTTGACTTTCAGAATCAGCCTATAGTCCCCTGCCATTCAATATGGTGGATGAGCAAGTGAAACGTATCTAGTGCAAGTGAGGAATTGAAATTTTAATTTAATTTAATTTAATCTAAAATTTAAGATGGAAACAATTCAGTTTTTGGAAAACTTTAAAAAATGTATTTATTGATTTATTTGGCTGCACCGGGTCTTAGTTGTGGCATGTGGGATCTTTGTTGCCATGTGCGGGACCTTTAGTTGCGGCATGCGGGATCTAGTGTCCTGACAAGGAATTGAACCTGGGGCCCCCTGCATTGGGATCACGGAGTCTTAACAACTGGACCACCAGGAAAGTCCCAGAAAACTTCTAAGTATACTTGTTATAACTGGGACATGTAAATCTACTTTTTATTTTATTTTTTATTATTATTATTTTTTTTTTTGCGGTACGCGGGCCTCTCACTGTTGTGGCCTCTCCCTTTGTGGAGCACAGGCTCTGGACGCGCAGGCTCAACGGCCATGGCTCACGGGCCCAGCTGCTCTGCGGCATGTGGGATCTTCCTGGACCAGGGCATGAACCCGTGTCCCCTGCATTGGCAGGTGGACCCTCAACCACGGCGCCACCAGGGAAGCCCTGAACTCTGATTTTCTTTTCTTTTTTTTTTTTTTGTGGTACGCGGGCCTCTCACTGTTGTGGCCTCTCCCGTTGCGGAGCACAGGCTCTGAACGTGCAGGCTCAGCGGCCATGGCTCACGGGCCTAGGTGCTCCGCGGCATGTGGGATCTTCCCAGACCGGGGCACGAACCCGTGTCCCCTGCATCGGCAGGCGGACTCCCAACCACTGCACCACCAGGGAAGTCCTGAACTCTGATTTTTTATGGAAGAAATGTTCATGTATTTTCCTTGGTAACAATCTCAAAAAAAAAAAGAAAAGAAAAGAAAAGAAAAATTCAACTCCTGAGAGGTTTCAAGGGTTGACTACACCAAATATTCACTTTTGTCGTAATGGTAAATTCTCTCTGACCCAGGAGGTTCCAAGTGGCCCCTTCTTTCCCCTCTGGGTCTCCTGCTCATCCACATCAGACCTGGCACACAGCCACTCCCTCCTCACCTCCTGTCCCTTTGAGGCTTAAATCCACACCTCCCTTGTCAGCCGGGCTCTGGGCTGGATGCCAAAGTGGGGGTGAGGCTTGCCAAGACGCCTGCGCAGAGGCGGTCACAGTGTGTTCTCTTGTGATGAGGCCCCTGGTGTAACTGGGCTGGTATGAAAGACCTCGCTGGTCACCAGTCTTCTCTGGGGGACCACAGGACACAACAATTGTCACCTCTTCCATCCTTTCAGCCTCCAGCCCAGGCCTGGGCAGAGTTCCTTCTAGTGGTTAGCAGGTGGCTGGGGAGGCAAGAGGTAAGGTGTTGGGAGGGGGTGCGGTGTGAAGGGTTGGGGGAGGAACAGAAGCTACCAGGACAGGGGGTGCTGGGGAATGTCTGATGACCCCAGCCCTTCCTCCTTCCTAGCTCTTGGTGTCAGAGCCAATCTACTGCCTGCTGGGGCACCATCGTCTGGGCCAGAGATGGGGGTTTGATACCTGAAGCTGGGTCTGGTAGCTGTCTGTCTGCTTACATTGTGGCTGGTGGCCTCCCTTCCGGACCAGGAGTCCAGCCAGAATGACTCTCAGGAGAAGCCCAGGATCCGCTCAAGGACCTGCCACTGCCCCAGGAACTCTAAGAAAGTGTATCTGTTCATCTGGGGTCCACGGGTGCTCTACCTGCCTCCACATTCCGGGAGAGTCTGTTTGGTTTGACGAATGCTTTGAAATGGACATTGAGCCCCTGATGAGGTCAGAAGCACCCGTGTCCTCTGATGCTTTGCTATTGTGGTTGGTCAGTGCACAATCTCGGTCTCTGTCCAGTCCCCATGCCCAACCCCAGGCCCTGGCCATCTCTCCCTTCAAGGCCTCAGGCTCTAACCTTCTTCTACAGATGGTTGGGAGCCTAGGGTAAACCCCTAAATTTCTCCTTCCTGATGTCCTATGAACTTTAGGATATCAAGTCAGAGGAGTTTGGGAATCAAAACCAGCAGTCAATTAAAGAGCCTTTCACACACCCACTGGACCGTGTGGGGTGCCAGACCTGTGCAGTGGTTGGAAACTCAAAAGTTCCTACGGGGCTCTGACCTTGGCTTCAAGATTGACCAATATGATATGGTCCTTAGGTGGGTGCAGGGTAGAAGGTGGAGACTAGGAAAGTCAGGCTAAATCCTCCTCTTCCCTCAGATGTCCATCCTGTCCTCCTTTCCAGGCCCCTGTCCAAGGCTTTGAGACAGACGTGGGGAACATGACCACTGTGCACATTACATATCCCGAGATAGACAGCCCTCAGGATCCTGGCGCCCAGCTGCTGCTGCTTCCTCTGAATTCATCTGGTCTGAAGTGGGTCATGGAGGTACTGCAGAAAGAGGGCATCACGAGGAAGCCAAAAAATCCTGGGCATGGTGGGGTGCAGCATTGTAAGGGGTGACAGTGGGAACTCCAGAGAGACCCTTGCTAGATATCAGGGCACCGCTCTAAGCTTGGGGGCTGCTGTGTCAAATGACTCTGAAACTCCCCCACCCCCAATCCTTTTTTAGTCCAGGTCCCTGGTGGAAGTAAAGAGAGCAAAGACAAGGTGAGGGACCAGGAGGGAAAAGGGGAAGGAGTAAAATGATGTGGCTTGGGCAGCCACTGGACAGACCTCAGGTCACCACCCTCCTCTGTTTCCCCAGGTCTCAGTGATCAGCCTCAGCTTCCTCCAGTATGTCCAGCAGAGATGGCTGGGAAAAAACGATCACTTTCCATCCTTGGGGTTCATAGCTCTGTTGTACGCCTTGCACGCCTGTGACCAGGTAAGACACTGTCTGCAACTCACAGAATTTCATCCCTCTGCCACTAAAAATGTCCATTTTCCCAGGGACTTAACATTAAGTCTAAATCTTTCTGTCTGGTTTTCAAGACCCTGCATGGTCTGACCCCTCCCCCCACCCCTCCTCTCTCCCAGGCTCACACCATGGGCTTCTCAGCGTTTCCCCCACACACCATCTGCCTCATGCCTTTTCACACGATGCTCCCTCTGCCTGGAATGCCTTCCCCTTGTCTTCTCGAGGAATGCTCTCTTCCTCCAATATGATGAGAATCAGCTAGCTGGTGCTGTCTTTTCTGGGCTCTGGGGTCCCTCTGTGTGTTCAGATCTGTCTGCCCTGGGGAAGGTGAGCTCTGTTCTCCTGCCAGCTCCAGGAGGTGGCCTGTCACCCTTGATGTTAAGTGAGTGTTTGCTGAAGGAATGGTCGGGGGGCATGGAAGCAGGGCAGGATCCAGCCTGCTGCTCCACAGCCCTCTCCTGTCTTACCACATCTTCCAGGTATCCTTATTTAGTTTGCGGACAGACCGGCTCAGCAGGTGGTCCCATTACTGGGATGAAGAATATTGGTTCAAGAGCAACATGCACAGTTTTAAAGAAGAGCAACAGGTCATTCTTAAGCTGCAGTGTGAGGGGAAGGTTGTTATTTACAACTGAGATGGTCCCCAGCCTATTCAGCCCACTGGAGGCCCCAGGAGGCTGACAGGTAGTCAAGGGGACCTTGGAGTGTCAGAGAGGGACTGGGGCTTCAAACACACCCTGGATGAAGGTCACTCTGCTACTGAATAAAACCCTACATTGTGGCATTAAACGGCTACATCCTCTTCTAGATTCTCAACAGCGAACATTTCATTGTTACTCATATATATATTTACCTGACCAAAAAATAAAATTAAATGAAAAAGAGGAAAAAGCAAACCCTAAAGTTGAAAACACATCAAATGGACCTAACTGTATATCAGATTGATAACATAACCACCAGGGAAAGAAGTAGTTCAAGTTCCTTTAGAATTCAATATACTGTGTATTCTCTGTAGGATAGATTCTGTGGACAAAAAGAACCACAAAGAAATTTTAAACTTCACTCAGTAGATTTATTATAATATTGTAATTTATTATAATATTATAATATTATAAACTATATAATAAATATCACAGAATAAAATAAATAAGTAATTATATTAATATTATTAGGAACCAAATACAAAATCAGACAGGTATAATAAAAACCCTGTGACATTAAATTCAAACTGCAAATATCATTATGAACTCAATTTTTATGTTACTTTTATTGTGGTGAATTATACATAAAATTTGCCGTTTGAAGGTGTACAGTTCAGTGGCATTAAGTATACTCACATTGTTGTGCAACCATCACCATCTTGACCTCACAATTTTCAAAACACATTTTCTGCTAGTCTAAAAACCGTGACATCCCAGAGGCAACGATCAACTCTGGAATGCAGATTTCATTTTCTAAATATTTTTTCCCACCAAAAGATTCCATGTCTGAACAAGAAAAGTACAAGGAAAAACTGGACATCAAATTTGGGACAATTTGAGCATCAAAAATAGCAACTGATGGGCTTCCCTGGTGGCGCAGTGGTTGAGAGTCCGCCTGCCGAGGCAGGGGACACAGGTTCGTGCCCCGGTCCAGGAAGATCCCACATGCCGCGGAGCGGCTGGGCCCGTGAGCCATGGCCGCTGGGCCTGTGCGTCCGGAGCCTGTGCTCTGCAACGGGAGAGGCCACAGCAGTGAGAGGCCCGTGTACCGCAAAAAAAAAAAAAAAAAAGCAACTGTCATGAATGAATCACAGTGAATATATAAAAATCCTTGGGTCCATAATGATACTCAAAGAGAAATAAAAACAATCGTTGGAGAAGACTATTACATCAAACGAGGGCAGGGGGCAAGCATTTATCTTGCCTTCTTGGTAGAAACAGTAGTTCAAGGTAAGCAAAGAGCCTTAGTTAATGAGGGTTTTCAGTTGCTGGGTATCCAAAACGAATCCACTACATTTTTACTTTGGCTGCCCGACAAACACACATAACCTAACAAAATGTAAATATCCCTGGTACAGCTGAGAGCACATTTACCCACCTCCCTAAGGGCACAGAGATGCCAGGTGTCTGGCTCAGAACCAGAGTCCAAGAATCCCCAAAGGTGTGGGCAGTGCAGCTACCTATCACCATCTTGTTCCAGATGCTGGGCCCATATGGCATCATATAAACACTATTTAGAGGAACAAAGTTACCCTCTGCGAAAATAGAGTTTAAAAAATTGGAAAGGGGTTAAAAAAGAATGGGATGGTGGGACTTTTTTGGCTTTCTAGTGGTTAAGACTCTGTGCTTCCACTGCAGGGGGCGTGGGCTCGATCCCTGGTTGGGGAACTAAGATCCCTCATGCTGCGTGGCGTGGCCAAAAAAAAAAAAAAAAAGGAATGGGGTAGGAAACTGCTGCCTTCTATTCTTTTTTTCTTTTTTTTTTTTTTTTTGCGAAAGGAGGAGCTCGTCTCCAGGGGAGACAGACCCTGGACGTAAAGAAACACTCACAGCATGACCTGGGTGCTGGGAAGAGACTCACCTTCCCTGCCTTCTATTCTATTTTTTTTAACCATGTGCGTGCAATTGTTTCATTTTAAATAAATGAAAATCTAGGGAATTCCCTGGCGGTCTAGTGGTTTGGGACTCAGCGCTTTCACTGAGAGCCCTGGGTTCGATCCCTGGTCAGGGAACTAAGATCCCTGCAAGCCTAAATGTGGCCTAAAAACAAAGCAAAACAAAAATACCTACCCGCCCCCCAAGTTTGGTTGGATAGAAATTTGCTTTTAAGCACATCACAAAGTTTTCTCGTAGCCTCTTTTCTCAAGAGGGGCCAAAAGGCTCTTCCTTTCCCCTGTCTGCCTCATGCTTAACAAGCCTGCATCGGGAATAGCTGGCATCCCTCTCAGAGATGCACCACACTAGCCTTGGCATGTAGTCTTGCCCTTTTCATTCCTGTCCCCATCATACTTGGTTTCTAAGCCCTCTCTCACCAGCTGGACCCTGGGCTGAATGCCAAGGTGAAGGTGATCTTACCTACAAAGCCTACATTCAGGAACTCACAATGTGACTTGTGTGGTGGGGTCCCTGATACAAATGGGCTGGCAGGAAGGACCCCATTGGGCATCAACCCCTTCTCCTCCAGGGAGGCCACAGGACACACCAAAAGGCACTTCTCCCCTCCCTCCCCTCATCCTCCAGCACAGCACCCTGTAGGGCTTAGCAGGTGGCTGGGGAGGTGAAGGGTGAAGTGCTACAAGGAGATGTGGTGAGGAGGGTTGAGGAAGTGATGGAGGCCACCAGGGCAGTGGGATGTTGGTGGAGGCTGTGACCACAGCTTCTTATTTTTTCCGGAGCCTGCTGTCCGAGTCAGCCTGGCACTTGCCCTGTGAGTTGTCCCACGGGACAGGAATGAAAGCTTAATGGTGGGTTTGAGGCTGGTGGGCTGCCTTGATGCTCACCTGTGGCTGATGCTTCTGTTCTCAGAGCGGTCTCACCTGACCGGGCTAGCTGGTACAACTCCAAGAGCTGCCATTGCTCCCGGGACCCGCAGGTGCAGCCCTTGATGCCATGCACCCAGTGTAACCAATCGGCTCGACAAACACTTTGAAAGGGCCCTCAAGCCCTCTCTTCCTCCAAGATGTTCTGTGACACTTTCCCTGGCCTCATTACAAGTGGCCAGTGAGTCTCTTCCCAGCACCCAGGTCATGCTGTGAGTGTTTCTTTACGTCCAGGGTCTGTCTCCCCTGGAGACGAGCTCCTCCTTTTAGTGCGTGTCATGGAGCTCTGCGACACATAGATTTGATGAGTATTTGTCAGATGAATGAAAAGCTGGATTAGGAGCAGGGGGCAGCAACCAGTGCATCTGACCCCATCCACAGGGTTTCTCTATTTGCGGTCGGGTGGACAAGCTGAAGAGATGACCCCTTATGCAGGGAAAAGAGTTATAGCTTAAGGCTCCAGCATGACTTGCCGAGCATCACGCAACAGCAGAAGGCAAGGGAATTAGCCAGCTCGGATGTGAGCCTACTCTTGGCCAGCAACAAGCCTTAGACTCTTGGTAGGGTTGGAATATGCAGATACAGGAGAGGTAATGACAGGAAACCAAGACAGGAGGTGCAGGAGCGATGCATGGGTTACCAGGCACTGAAAAAAAGCCTTCCCTGATTCCCTCACCCAACAAGTAGTGGTAATTAAGGAAGGACTAAACTTGAATACTAATTCTTACCACTTTCTGCCTCCACACAAATGACCATGAGCTGGGAACAGCGAGCACCCGCTCTCAGATGGCCACCTCACAGCCTTTGCTCACGTCTCTCCTCTGACCCCTGACCTGTTCAACTTCTTGCCTCCAAGCCCTTCCACCTGTGCCAAGCTTCAGGCCCTATGAAGGCATTTAAAGAGCTGGGGGCATTAATGACAAAGGACTGAGAAGAAAGAGGTCATAATGTCCACTCCGTGACAGGGTACTGATGTGAGTCAGGTGAACAACCGCGGGGCCAGGAGCACAGTCCTTTCTTCTCTGGAGAAGCCTCGCTCCTTGCCTTCGCCTCCGTCAGGGTCTAGGCAAACCCTGGTCTCAGGAGAGCAGGGGAGTCAACTGCAGGGCCCCAGAACCTTGAGACCCCTTGTTCTCGTTCTTCCTTCTCCCTTGCCTCCTTTCTCGGTGTGGTGAGCGGAGTGAAGCCTGAACGCCAGGACTGCGCAGAGGGATCTCATGGCTCGGGGCACACTGGAGGTCCCCGCTCCTTGCCCCTCCCTGCCTCTGCTCACCACTCCCCCGGCTCTTCAGGACTCAGCGTTTTCATATTGCTCAGCTGGTCCCTTCCTCAGCCCCAGGAGCAAGTGCGAGTAGGTGGTTCGTGGGACAGGAGGTAGGAGGTGCAGCACTGCAGGGGGAACTGCTAAAGGCATCGTCTGTCCTAAGATCGAACAACTGAACCAACTCACTGCCCAAGGGACCTGTCCCATGGGCTGAGATGAGGCCTGCATGTGAAGTCTCGGGCTGGAGGATGCCTTGCTGCTTTTGTGGGTGGGGTCTCCCCACCTCCACAGGTACTTCTGGAAGTTCTGCTGCTGGCCCCAGAGCATCTACATAGCCTGCCTGCATCAGCAGGGCGTCTACCTGGTTTGCCTAGCACTCCCGATGGGCCCTGCAGCTCCTGATGGAGTTAGAGACCACCCTGCTAGTCCCCGGGCGGGAAGCAGATGAGAAAAGGTAATTAGGTTGCAATGTGGTGATTGTCGCTCTAACATGCAAAGCATGGAGGCTCTTTGAGCGAGCAGGGTGTCATACCCACCAGACCCAGCGCTCCCTGGGAACAAGAACGTTGTCCAGACTCTGACTCAGCTCTCGCCCCCTTCTGTTCTCAGGACTTTGGGGCCTGTAGCAGCCTCTATCAAAGCAGGAAAGGAGAAGGCTGGAGGGAGGGGGAGGATTTGTGGATGGAGAAGACCTGCGTGCTCAGCTCTGACCTCCTTTCCCCCAGGTTCTGGAGATCAATCACACCACCCTCTACTGTATCCGTGAGAACTGGCTGGATGGTCAGAGGCAGTGCCCATCCACTGGATTCACTGCTCTGGTTATGCCCTGTTGCATGTGACAAAGAGAAGGAAAGGGAACTCTGGCCTGATGCCTTGGGGCAAGGTTGGGTCCTGCCTGGAAGACCCATATTCTTTCCTTCGTGCTTCTCCAATTCAGGTCTCTCTCTTTGGGTTTGGAGCTGATAAGAAGAGCAGTTGGCTCTGTTACTGGTGGGACCCTCCAAACAGCTGATCCTACTATTGGTCAAAGAAAGTGTATGTTAGGAAGTTGGAGCAGAAAATCATCCACAAGCTAAGAATGTGAGAGCAAGAATGTAGTCTACACTTGAAGACTAACCCTGACCAATATCTGGTGGGGAGGGGAGGCCTTAGCCTGAGGTCTAGAGTGAGGGTGAGGGGCTACTGAGGGTTGGATGGGGAGTGAGGAGCAGATATAGTTTATTACTTAATGAAGACCTTGCTTGGCTGCCTCTACAACGCCTTTCATCTGCTGAAGTCTCTCTCCCTGCTCCCAGAAGGTGTGTGAGGCTTAAGGCCTTGGCTTACAACCTACAGATAACAGAACTGAGAAGAAACTCCAAGGTAAACAACAGGGTCCCTCTGTCAGGCTCTAAGCTACAGAGCCAGGGTTGGGGGACCAAAAAAGGTAAGGAACCCAGAGAAATCTCATTTGTCCCTGAGAACTCCTAGCATCGAAAAGGCCAGGTAAGGATTCTGAGCCACAGGGATGTGACTAGAGGCAGGGACCGGCTGGCATCTTGGGGGCCCCAGATTTAGCTCTGGGGGGTCTTAAACTGTTTTTTACTAAGCATCTGTGCAGAGTCCCGTGCATGGGCTTTGGAACCAAGCTCCAGCAGCTGTGAACAGCCCCCTACCCACTCTGTGTGGTGTGACGGGGTATAATGGGGCCTGAGCTCCGGGTAAGTAGGTCTGGGGGACCGTGGTGCTGCTCCTAAACTCCCACATTCTTAGCCGGCCTTAGCTCCATCCCCATGCCTAGGTAAGAGGAATCACAGATTACGTTTGGAGGGCTGGAAGAAGGTCATGCCTGCTTCTTTATTTTATTTAAAAAATTTTTATTATCATTATTTTTTATTTATTTTTTGGCTGTGTTGGGTCTTCGTTGTTGCACGTGGGCTTTGTCTAGTTGTGGTGTGCGGGCTTCTCATTGTGGTGGCTTCTCTTGTTGTGGAGCACGGGCTCTAGGCACGCAAGCTTCAGTAGTTGTGGCTCACGGGCTCTAGGGCACAGGCTCAGTAGTTGTGGCACACGGGCTTAGCTGCTCCGCGGCATGTGGGATCTTCCCTGAGCAGGGATGGAACCTGTGTCCCCTGCATTGGCAGGCAGATTCTTATGCACTGCACCACCAGGGAAGCCCTATATATATATATTTATATATATTTAAATTAATTAATTAATTTAGGCTGCCCCGGGTCTTAGTTGCGGCATGCGGGATTTTTTTTTTTTTAGTTGCAGCATGTGGGCTCATAGTTGCAGCAGACTTCTTAGTTGTGGCATGCATGTGGGATCTAGTTCCCTGACCAGGGATCGAACCTGGGCCCCCAGCATTGGGACTGCAGAGTCTTACCTACTGGACCTCCAGGGAAGTCCCATGCCTGCTTCTTTAAAGAAAACTGTTCTCTCTTAGGCTTTGAGGAAGTTGCCAACAATAGGTCTTAAGCCTGTACACTGCCTAAACCAGGGCCAGGCCGTAAGTGACAAGTCCTGCCACACTCCATCCTCTTTCCTGGCTTGACCTATGGCTGGACTACAGGGGGCCACAGTCGGTTGCAGCTGATATGCCCAGAAAGGGACACCCCGAGGCCTTTCACCCAGCGCGGAAGGGGAATGAAGCCAGATAGAACTTCTGAACTCAAGAGGCTGACTTTAGCCAAAAGCCAGCTCAGTGTTTTTGAAGTCCCCAGAACATGTTTTAAGTCAAGAACGTATGATGGTTCATCACTATCCATGAGTTCAAATCTAGATCCCAAGGCCCTCCCTCCTCTCCCTCGTGACTCATCCCTCAGCGCAAACACACCCTGCTAAGGCCAACCAGTCTTCTCACCAGTATGCTTAGCAACCCTCCCAACTCATCTCCAGCCACCAAGGGCCAGTTCATACCTTCCTGCCTCAGCCCCTGGAATTTCTACAGCACTTCTAGGCAGCACACACAACTGTCTCTGACTCATCTGCCTGTTATTGTCAATTGGGCTCAAGCTTCCTGTGGGCAGGGGCTTTGTCTTGTGTATCTTCTGTAGCCCCTCTCTATCAGAATGCAGGTAGATGACAAATGCATGCCACCTGACAGGAATCTTCAGTGAATTCTTCCTTAATAGATGCCCTTGATGTACGGCTGTTGCCCAGCTACACAGTAGAGACAGCAGCAGAGAACAAATGCAAAGACCCAGGGTTTATTGCTGGAGGGGGTGGTGTCCGAGAGGGTGAAGTGCTGGATGATGAGTTCTAGGCGAGAGGCAGCAGACGCCCCTTGGCCAGGGAAAGGCGCTCTCTGGGTGACTGCAGGCCGGCAGCAAGTGTGATGTGCCTCATTCCCATGTGAGTCAGGGCCTTCCCCCAGCCTTGCAGCTTTCCCTCCCTCTTCCGGGGAATGCCAGCTGACCTGGGGCTCCCAGGCTAGGTAACAGAGTCAGAATTTTCTTTGGCAAACAGCAGCTGTGTGGAGGGGCCACGACCCGCTCTACGGCCTTCTGTCTGTCTGTGTGCTCCCAGGCTGGCCCGTGTCCTGCCCTTGCTGCAGCTGCTACCTGGAGGCGCCTTGAGCAGCGCTGGGGCTGGGGCACAGCAGGACCGGCCCAGGGGATGTCAGGCTTTGAGTCAGAGACTCATCCAGCTTTCGGGTCTCGGCCTCCAGGACAGTGGCCTCTGGGGCCTGGGCCACGGCGAGGAGGGAGTGAGAGAGGCTGTGGTGCAGGCCCGCCAGCTCACGGCTCGTCTGTACTGAGCGGGCGATGTAGTCCTGCTTCTGCTTCCGCTCCAGGGCCAGCTGGGCTCGCAGCAGGGCCACCTGAGGGGCAGGAAAACCAAGAGGGTGAGAGCAGTGGAGGGCCTCGAAGCTGCCCCAACCCTTCCTGCTCGGCTCCTGTGGCTCCTGTCAGACCAGCGTTTGAATGAACACCTCACCCACGAATCTCAGGATGAGGCTTTACAGCATTTGGGGGAAGGGCTGCTGGCAATCAGAGAATCCAGTGATTGTCAACCCTGGCTGCACAGGAGACTCAGAGAGAGAGCTTAAAAAAACCAACCAGACTATTCACATGTTTACATGTAATAAAATGCCCAGATTTTAAGTACATTTTGACCAATTTCATAACATACATACCCATATATAACCACTATCTCAATCAAGATACAGAATGCTCTAATCCCTGCAGAGAGCTCCATCGTGCCCCTTTTGGAAGGTTTTAAGAAATTTTCTGACTTAATTAGGCAGGTGTGAGGCCTGAGCATCAGTTTTTTTCCAAAGCTCCCCAGGTGGTTCTAGCGTGCAGCCGGGGTTGAGAATCACTGATTGACCCATTTCTCAAGATGAGTGCGCTGAGGGCCCCGGGAGGTGAAGTTTTTGGGAGGTCAGGGCACATCCAGGACTAGGGTGGGGCAACAGATGCTCCTAGGGTGCAAAATTTAAGGAGGATCTCCAGGTCAACAGTGAGGCCTGTCTTGCCTCCCCCTAGTCCGGGCCCTGTCTCAGCGATTGCTTTGTGTGAGTTTAAGAGAATTCAAAGTAATAGCTTAGGGTTTCCCTGGTGGCGCAGTGGTTGAAAGTCCACCTGCCGATGCAGGGGACACGAGGTCGTGCCCCGTTCCGGGAAGATCCCACATGCCGCGGAGCGGCTGGGCCCGTGAGCCATGGCCGCTGAGCCTGTGCGTCCGGAGCCTGTGCTTGCCTCCCACGAGGACTGAAGTTCTCTAGGCAGGAACTATTTCCCCTCTCCCTGCTGGAGGTGCACAAAGGGCCAAGCACATAGCAGACACCAAAGCCTTGCTGCCTGAGTGCAAGGGAGGGAAAAGGGGCTTAGAAAACGGATCCTTCCAGAACGTACCTCTTTCTGCAGTTCAGCCACGTGCCTGGCATCTGAGGAGCCCTTCTGTCCTCCTCTTCCATCCTGTGGAAGACAAATGCCATTCCTGTTGGAACAGGCCTTCCACTGGAGTTTGTGCAGGCCTCCTCACAATCCTGGGGACCAGGGCAAGGGCTATGGGCCAAAAGTGCCTGAACTCAGATTGAACTCTCTGGGGCACCATGGCCCTGGGGCAAGGAGAAGCCCCAGAGGGCCCAAACCAACGCAATGGAGACCTGAGGCCAAATGTCCCAAAGGCTTGTATGGGACTGGCTTCTTTGAGGTACCTCTTCATTTAAAGTTCAGCACACACCTGCTTCGTGCTAGCCCTGGTCCATGAGCTAAGGATGCAGAGGGGAAGTAAGACAAGGGGCCTGTCCCTTGGGAAGCTTTCCTTGAAGGAAGGGGGATGGAGGGTTAGGAGGTGCTCAGACACCAGAAACAGTCCCTACCTGCCAGGCCCCAAGGCTGTCTACTGACAGGCATAACTCAACTAAAAGAGTGCTGGTTTGTGGTGTCTTCCCCCAGATCCTTCTGGCCCCAGGAAATACCCTGGACCCATATCTTGTAAATTCAGTATTGCAAAGGGCAAGGAAGTCTAAGAGGTCCAAGAAGCTGCTATCAAGCTCCTAGGAACATCCAGGTCCGGCAAGCACCACCCAACACCTACATGCAGGGAGAGACCAGAAGCCCCACGAGGCCTGCTCCTGGGAGCCTGAAGCACTGGTCTGGGGGGCAGGTGGACTGCGTATCAGTGAAGGTCGGGTTCCTCAGAAAGCAGGGCTGACTCCAGCCCCGCCCACTGATGTTGGGCCTCCTTCCCGGGTCAGGGACAGTGCTGGGTGGGGCAGAGCCCGGTCAGGAGGGGCCCTACGGACTGGCTGGAGTGGCTCCTCCCCTTGCAAGGGGAGCCTGGGATACGCACTGCAGAGGGCTGTTTCTAGTGGCTGGGCTTGGGCTCTCCTGAGGCTGCAGTCGATGAAATAGACAAACCTGCTGGGTGGGTGACGGTGCCGTGGCTTCACCGCTCTCCAGGACGCCCGCCCGCGATGCTCGCAGGGAATCCCTCTTCAGTTTCCTCCGCTCTCGCTCCACCTGCCGAGATGCGAGTGAGAAGTCAGGGCTTGGCTTGGCTCTGGGTCTGGAGCGGAGCCGCCTTTTTTGAGAGGAGGCCGGTGTGAGGGTGGGGCAAGTATAAGGGGCCAGCAGCCATGGGAAGCTGAACTGGGCTGAGGAGAGCGCTTGCTGGGGTAGCCCTGAGTGCAAAGTGCTGCTGCAGCAGAGGAGGTGGGGCCGGCCTCCTCAGCCTTTGAAGTAGGGCCAGCAAACCTTTTCTGCAGTATTTTAGGCACTGTGGGCCATTCGATCTGTGTCACAACTACTGCAATGTCTCCAAACAGCTTTATTTTCAGAAACGGACAGTGGGCCGAATTTGGCCCCTGGGCTATAGTTTACTAACCCCTGCTCTGGGGGCTGCATGAGAAGTGGAGATGCATGCCCAGCAGACCCGGGAGGGAGCTGAGGACAGGAGTCACCCACCTGCTCCAGGGTGGTCCGCAGCTGGGCATTGTAGTGCTGCAGTCGGCTTCGGTCAACCTCCAGCCGCGCCACCGCTCGCTGCAGGTGTTCAAGCCTCTGCTCCCAGAGCTGCTTCTCCTCCACCTCAGGACTCGGCTCAGTCTTCGCCCCCGAGACCTGAAGGAGAGACCTGTCAGTCTCAGCCGGGCAGCCCCTCAGACAGGTGAGGAACAGATAGAGGGCAAAGGACTAGCCTGGCAGGTCTGGGCTTCAGGGACCCAATTCCCAGGGGAAGGGGACAAGCCCCTGGACAGGCACTCCCTCCTGGGCCATCTGTTCCCACCAGGCCCCCAGCTCACCTCTCCCAGCTGGGCGCCGGGGTCTCCTCTGGGCCCCCGTTCTGCTCGGCTGGTCAGGCCTGGGTTGTGGAGTCGCTCCTTCTCCAGAGCTTGTCTGCTGAGCTCCAACTCATCCTGGGGTGAGTCACACCATTATGGCCTCATATCAAGACCCACTCCACCCTCCGTCCTCAACAATTTTCTCATCAGGTTATAGTCTTACTTTTCCTGGCATCTCTGAGCTATTCTAGTGGATAACTTTCATTTTACAGGTGGATAAAACTAAGGAGCAGAGAGGGATCTTCCCAAGGATACATGGTGGACTAGGACTAAAACCTGTCTCATTTTATTTATTTTTTTTATTTTTATTTTTATTTTTTTGGCCGTACCGCGTGGCTTGTGGGATCTTAGTTCCCCGACCAGGGATTGAACCAGGGCCACGGCAGTGAGACCCTAACCACTAGGCCACCAGGGAACTCGCGTTTTAGATCTCCCCTAAGCTAAGCGACAATTGGGAGCACTAGGTGTTGTGGAAAGAGCATGGACTCAGGAATCACACAGAGCCGGGTATTGTGTCACCACGTATTGGCTATATGACTTGGGTAAAGGTATGGGCTCTTTCCAAACCCCAATTACCTCGTTTGTAAAATGACCACAGTGAGGACTTCCCTGGTGGTCCAGTGGTTAAGACTCCGCACTCCCAATGCAGGGGGCGTGGGTTTCATCCCTGGTCAGGGAACTAAGATCCCACATGCCGGGAGGCACGGCCACACACACACACACACAAAGACCACGTGAAGCTTAGATTAAGCCTCTGGGATTAAACCCCTTTAGATAAATGGGAAGACTAGTGCTAGATATTTTCTAGGAACCCTAGGGTTCATAAATGGTAAAGGTCAAGAGGACAGACAGAGAAGAGGAACGGAAGGTACACGTGTGGGTGGAGGCTGTCTGGGAGAGAGAAGGAGCTTAGTAGTACGAGGCCAGCCTGCTTAGGTCTAACCCTAGTTCTGCCCTTTACTAGCTGGATGACCTTGGACAGGTTACTTAACCTCTCTTAACTGCCGTTCCTCAACTATAAAATGAAGATAATAACCATTCCTACTTCTCTCCTGGTCAGTCTCCCCAGGTCTACAGTTGCTCCCCCGGCAGCCTGAGCCATCTTTCTGAACTATATACCTGATCGTGTCACTCCCCTGCCCCAAACCCTTCATCCACTTCGCACTGGTCACCCAGGTCCTTAACATGCTGACAAGCCCTAAATGACGGCCCCCTGCTGTCCTCTCTTCTCTTGCCAGAGCCTCTTCTCTGTCCCTGGCAGCCTGAACTCCCTCACAGATACTCCACGCTCTCTTTCCTCCTTCTTCCTCTCCCTCCCCCAACCTGTGCTTGGCTCTTTCCTTACTGGTCCCTTCAGATCTAATCTTAAACACCACTTCTACCAGGAAAGGTGGGGTGGTCCCTCCGGTATGCTCAGAGCACACGAAACTTCACGTGTCAGGCACCAACCCTAATTAGGCACTGCATTATAACTGCTTCTCCACTAGACCATCAGCTCTAGGAGGGCAGGGACTGTGGATGCCACATCTTCCCCCACCGCACTAGCACAGTAACCTGGATTCCACTCTGTTGAGGTGCTCGTGACCTCAGCTTTCTCACACCCTGAGGTGCAGGCAGCCCCAGAGCCCAGGCAGACCGGGCTCTGCCCCAGCCCTTCCCACCCACGGGGTGACTCACCTGCAGCCTCTGCTGTTCCGAGTCCCGCTCCCGGACAGAGGCTTGCAGGAACAGGGCTACCTCCTGCAGACTGCTGACGCTGGCCTTGCTCTGGGCCAGGGACAGTGCCAGGTCCTGGGCCTTCTCCCTCCACTCGATCTCCCTGGCCTCCGTCTGCCTCAGGGCCACCTGTAGTCGCTCCAGCTCCCGCTGCAGCGTGGGCGCTGAGGAATCAAGTGTGGAAGACGGCTTCTCCCCTGGGGAGGCTCTGTGGCTGCAGGGCGAGTCCTCCAGACCCTTCCTTGGCCGAGCCTCCCTCAGCTCCAGGATCTCCTCTTCCTTTTGGGCTAGAGTCCACCGTAGCTGCCTTAGGCTCTCACGAAGGCCCCTCGTCTCTTCCTCTTCTCTCTCGTGCCTTGGCTCCTGCTTCTCTTGGGTCACATCCTCTAGGCCCCGCTGGGCCAGAGGCTTCTCCAGGAGCTGTCCCTGCCTCCTCTGGTGTCTCAGCTCTTCATCCCTCTGGGCAAGTGCCTCCTGGAGCTGCCGCACGGCCTCCTGGTGTCGGAGGTCCTGGTCCTCGATCTCACCTTCCCGCTTCCTCAGGGCCTCCTCCAGCTGCCGGGATTGTGCCTGGCAGGAGTCCAGGGCAGCCTGCAAGGTGGCCGTGCTGGCCTCCAGGCTGTGGCTCAGCTCCGCCTGCCCAAGGAGATGCTGCTCTTTCTCCTGCAGGGTGGCCTGAGCCTTGCTGAGGGCCTTCTGCAGAGCCTCAGCCTGGACCCTGGCAGCCTCCTCCCGACACTGGGAGGACTGGCCATCTGCCCGGAGGGCCTCCAGCTCCCGGTCCCGTTCCTGGAGCATCACCTCGGCCTGCAGCCAGCTGTCCCGCAGGGTCCTGGCCTCCGCCTCATGCTCCTGGGCCTGCGCGGCGCACTGTTGCTGGAGGGCCAGCAGAGCCTTCTCCTGCTCCCGAGACTCAGCCCTTAGGTCACCCAGCACCTCCTCCAGGGCCTGGACCCGCTGTCTCTCCACTGCCAGCTCTTCCTGGAGCCTCTGCGCGTGTTCCTTGTGGTCCTCCAGCTCAGCCTGGCACTCCTGCAGTGTGGCGTGGGCCTGCTCCAGAGCTTGCTGCAGTGAGCCCGCCTGTTCCTTCACGCTCTCCTCCTGGCCCTGGGCCTGCTGCTGCTGCTGGTGCTGCAGGGCCTCGAGCTCCCGGGCACCCTGGGCCAGGGCCCTCTGGGCCTCGTCCAGCCGACCCGGAAGTGCCTGCTCTTTCAGCTCCCCCTGCTCCCTGGCTTCCTGCAGGTGCTGCTGCAGGACCACTATCTCCTGCTCCCGCTGGGTCAGGAGTAGGCTGGTCTCCCCCACCTTCCTGTGTAGGCCCTGGAGCTGCTGCTCCAGCTGGTCCTTGTGCTCCTGAAGCTCCTGGATACGCTCCTGCTGGCATTCCAACTCCTTCTCCTTATCGCGCAGGATCAGCTTCATGTGCTCCAGGCTCCCTCGCTGAGCTTTACTCTGGCCCTTCCCTTCCTCTGCCCGCTCCTGCATCAGCCACCTCTGAGAGGCCAGCTCCCGGCCCCGTTCTCTCAAGGACAGCTTGATCTGCTCCAGGTCCTCCTCCAGGATCTTGGTCTGCAGGGTCCTCTGATCTTCCAGGACCTGAATCCTTTCCTTCAGCAGCACCATGTCCTGCTCCCTCCTCTCCAGGTCCTGAGTCAGATGCTCTTTCTGCCTCTGCAGCTCCTTGATCTGGTCTTGCTGGGACGTCACCTCCTGGTCCTTCTCCTGGAGTTCTCTTGCCAGGAGGGTGCTCTGGCTCTCCAGCTCCTGGATCTGGCTGCCCTGCATCTGCAGCTCCTGGCTCCTCTCCTCCAGGTCCAGTGTAAGGTGGGTCAGAGCCACCCTCTGCATTTCCCTCTGGCCCTCCAGCTCCTTGATCGCCTTTTGCTGGCATTCCACTTTGTGATGGTTTTCCTCTAGGTCCAGGGCCAGGCGTTCCATGGTAACCAGCTGCTTCTTCAGGTCCTCAATCTGTCCTTCCTGGGACTCAATCACTTGGGCCTTCTTCTCAAGTTCCAGAAGCTGATGCTCCAAGATGTTCCTCTGCGCCTCCTGGTCCTTCTCAAGCTCCTTGATCTGCTCCCTCTGCAGAGTCAGCTTCTGCTCTTGCTCCTGGACGGCCACGGGGAGATGCTCTAGAACAGACCTACACTCCTCCAGCTCCCGG
The DNA here is from genome assembly GCF_059928025.1 of Delphinapterus leucas. NCBI lineage: Eukaryota > Metazoa > Chordata > Mammalia > Artiodactyla > Monodontidae > Delphinapterus > Delphinapterus leucas. The sequence goes on along the minus strand of NC_143143.1, from coordinate 65,091,528 downwards.
ATCCGTTCTCGCTGCAGATCCACCTCTTGGGTCCTCTTCTTCAGGTCCAGGGACAGCACTTCCAAAGCAGCCTTTTGCATTTCCCATTGCTTCTCCAGCGCCTGGATTTTTCCCTGCAGAGTCTCCACCTCCTCTTCTCTTTCAGACAGGGTCTGGGCCAGGCGAGCCAGATTCTCCTGCAAAGCCTTCCCCTGGGCCACCTTCAGCTTGCCCTGCTCCTGCAGGGCCTGGGCTCGCTTGCGCTCACTCTCCACCTCCTCGATTTTCAGTTTCAGTGCTGAGCGCACAGTTCTCAGGTCTTCCTCCAGGACCCCGGCAGCGCCTGCCTGAGCCCTGGCTTCTGCCACAGATGCTTGGAGATGTTCCACCTGGGCAGTCAGGTTCTCCTTGGCTGCCTGCAGTAACTCTCGCTCATTCTGCAAAACAAGATGCAAAACCACCTTAAACTATACTTCCCTGAAACTGTCACTCCAACGCAGGCCCTTCCTTTCCTTCCTCTGCGGCACCAGCATTGTCAAGGATTTGGGCAAAAGGAACTGCGTGTTCCACTTAGGCTGATACTGTAAAAGAATATCCCTACCCTACCCTGGGCTCTGCTGTGCTCAGAGGGGAAAAACTGTTGCAAATGAGTCATCCCAGACTCTAGTCCTTCAGGAAAAGGGACAAAAATCTCAACCTCAATTCAGAAAAAGTAATTAAAGGAGGATTCACTAGGGCCTTAATAATGGCCCTCAGGGATGTGGGGAGAGCGAGAGAAACAGAGACACTGCTGAAGGAAGCTGGGCACTACATATGGATGGGGTACGACCATGGGCCAGGATGGGCTCGATCCTGGGCCCTGAGGGACTACTCCTGAAGCAACCCCTCCCCCAAACCAGAAACACCTTACCTGGGCTTCTATTCCCTGGAGCTCTGCTTGCCGTAGGCGACTCTGGAAGGATGTCACAGTTTCACGCAGCTCCTTCAGCTCAGATTCTAGGGAGTTCTGTTTTCCTTCCCACTTGGATTTCTCTTTGTGAAGACAGGTAGTGGAGGAAGAACCATGATTGGAGGAAAGGAGGGACATAGAGGCAGATGGAAGATGGGGAATAGAATCAAAGGAGGAAAAGGCCAAGAAGGAGAGAATTACACCCAGTTTCATAGAGGCATCACCCTTCTGCCAGCTGCTCCTGTCTGTCTAGGCTCCCTGCTGCTTCCAGACTTGTGTCTGCATCTGCTGCCCAGCTCCAGCAGTGCCTGACAATCATCCCAACACTTCCCATCCCGATCACAGATTCTCAACCTTGGATTCCAGACAGGGTTGAGCTAGATGATGTTGGAGGTCCTTTCCAGTCCCTAAGTCTATGATTTTGCAGAGGTTCTTAGAGACCAGGGTTGCTCTACTGGGTACCCTCCATTTCTGTAAAACGCACCAGAACCCAACTGTATGTGTGTGGCTCTCAGGGAGACGTTTGGGATACTTTTAAGACCCAGACCCACTCCCCACGTTGTCTTCTTCCCTTCTACAGTTGAGCCTTGAGTCGCAAGACCCTCCCCTCTCCTTTCCTTTCCTAGTAGTCACCACCCTTCCTAGCCCTTGGCTGTGGCACAGGTAGCTTCTCCCCAGATTTCCCCCTCTTCCTATCTCCCAAACAAGCCCATAATCCTTCTGCTGTCAAAGGTTAATCATTTGAGAACATAGTTGGAGATAACAAAATAAGTAACACTGATAAATGATGAAAGACATAGAATTTTACAGTGTTCTTATAGACCTGACCTTAGGGTGCCAGTTTTTAAATCTTCACAGAAAAAACAGAAGCCTAGCTAGCAACTTCCCTCAGTTCACCAAATCTGTTCCTCCTAATCCCTTCATCCAGGACGGCTCTCAAAGGCCAAGCAAAGTACAAAAAATAGTTCACGGGGGTCATCGCCCCTTTGGAGACGCCTCTAGGTAAATCTCACAGTTGTGGGTAAGCAGTAAGGAGTGGCTCCCAGGCCTGATCCCGCCCCACTGGGCTTCCTGCCTTTCCTTTCTTCTGCCCCAAACCCACCCCTGCCTTAAGCTTCTTACCTTCCTGGTTCTGGGAGAGCTGTCTCTGCAGAGCCTGCAACTCTGTGTGGATCTGGTTCTTCTCAGCCTCTGTATCAGTGAGACGCTGTTCCAGCTTCCGGGCCTGATCCCTCAGATCATCCTGGGAAAGAAAGGGTGTGGAACTCAAGTTCCTCATCTTCCAAAAAGCCGCCCCAGTTCAGGGCCCAATCCCTCTCTTCCCTCAGCCTGTCAGGGTCTGCCATCACGGACCTACTCTCAGATTGCTGGGTTATTTACCTCTGAACTCATGTGCATTTGGCTCCTGGAAGGGATGACAGGCTCTGCTCCAAATGGCTGGAGCCTAGGGTTCCCCTTCTGACTCGTCTGTCTTTGAAACAGAACTCCTGCTGAAGTCTTAGCCCGGGATCACCCCTCCTCTCCCCAAACTCCTACTTCAAAGCTTAGCTCAAAGGTCACTGCTTCCCTCCTTCTGACCCTCCCAATTGTCCCTTCCTCCTATTATTATCATGTACATCTGTTATTGATCCAATTATTTCTATCAGTTCTGCTTTATCTTAGGATGCAGTCTGGTTGCTCAGCCCTGTCACAAGTCTTCTTGAGGGCAGAGAGCAGGTCTTTCTCCTTTTTGTATCCCTAGCTCAGAGCGGCTGGCATATATATAGGTGACACTCAATTTTTACTGACTGATGGGTTCACTGTGAGGTGGAATTTGGGGGACATTTAGTTCAGTCTTAGGCCTAGAATGTTCCTGTAAATGGCAACCTCAAATCTCAGTGATCCCCAATTTGTCAGGTTTTTCTTGGAGGTCTTGACACCAAGAACAATTCATGGCTGAGAGGAAAATGATGCAAAATGGTATCACAGGTCTATACAGAGTATCACGTTTTACAGGGCTCACTCGAGTCCCTCACTCATTTATTCCTCACAGCCCTGTGAGGCAGGCACGATTTGCCCTACTTTACTAGTGAAACCAAGGCCCAGGACGCCAAATGCTTTATTCACAGTTGCCGGGTAGTAAGTGATAGAGGTGGAACTCATCCCAACTTTACGTCAGAAATAAAACAGGTCAAAGTGCTTCACAAGTCTTTTTCGGCGTAGGTGAAGAGCCTGAGGAAGGAGAACAGAGACACATACCCGGGCCCGCTGTGTCTTCCACAGGTCTTGGTGAAGCTTCTGGAGGGCAGACGCTACCGCCTCAGCTGAGAGAGCAGTCTGCAGGGGCCATCTCTTAAAGAGGATCCTAGCTCCATTCTGGTCTGAAAAAATGAGGAAACACCTCCTGACCTGGCTGCACTATGAAAAGAAACAGCCATACCTCCCAGACCTGGCCTTGGCCTTCCCACCCATCCCTCTTCTCCTCAAAGAACCCCTTCTCAGCAGTTTGTTCATCATGCCCTGTCTGCATACCTACGTGCCAGGCACTGTGATGTGCATTAGAAAATGCTATCATTTGTTAGGCATTTAATAAGTGCCAGGAACTGTGTGAACGATTTTATTTGTCATCTCATTAACTCCTTAAAAAAATCCCAAGAGGTAAGTACTTCTTCTAAAAAAAAATTATTTATTTTTGGCTGCGTTGGGTCTTCGTTGCTGTGCTCGGGCTTTCTCTAGTTGCGGATGGATGGGGCTGCTCTTCGTTGCAGTGTGCGGGCTTCTCATCGCGGTGGCTTCTCTTGTTGCGTAGCACGGGCTCTAGGCTCATGGGCTTCAGTAGTTGTGGCACATGGGCTCAGTAAGTGTGGTGCACGGGCTTAGTTGCTCCATGGCATGTGGGATCTTCCTGGACCAGGGATCGAACCCGTGTCCCCTGCATTGGCAGGCGGATTCTCAACCACTGCGCCACCAGGGAAGTCCCGGTAAGTACTTTTAACACCCTCATTTTATAGTTGAGAAAATCAAATTCAAAGAGAAGAGGTGACTTGCCCAAGGACACACATCTAGCAAATGGCCGAGCTGGGGTTCAAACTCTGATTGAATTAATCCCAGAGTCTGTGTCCTTGGCCTTGATGAGTATTGCCTAAGGAACTGCATTCCCTTCCCTTCTCCCCTGGGAGCTAGGCCTGGCTTTGACCAAAGAACTGAGTTCCTGGGTGGCTGCCTCACCTGGCTCAGGGCCCCAGAGGGAGGAAGCCGAGTCTCCCCCACCACTCAGCTCAAGCCCCCTCTCATAAGGAGACCCCAGGGCCTGCTGCAAGACAGAACAGAGGCTGGCCAGCTGGACCTGGGCCTGGTGCCCAGGCTGCTGTCCCGCTGCCAGGGCCTCCAGGTGGCTCTCCGTGCTGCGCAGTCGCAGCTGTAGTTGGGCTGCCTTGGTTTCCTGGGCCCACAAGGAAGCTTGTAGCTGCTGTTCTGTTACTCGAGCTGCCTCTAGCTCCTCCAGCAGCTGTGCTTCCTGGGCCAGAAAGTCAGCCTCCTTTTCCTTCACCTCCTGCTTCAGTAATTCCACCTGCCAGAGAGGAAGTATGGTCACTCTGAGCAGGGAATGGATACCCTCTCCCCAGACCCTCCCGGGCCTGACCCCACTCAATCCCTGTGCAAACCTTGACTGGGGCTGGGAGGATTTCAGTAGGCTCAGCTCTCCAGCAGGAAGGGAGGGCTCCGGAATGAGTGTAACCCTAGGTTTAACCTACATGCCCACCTACGGACTCCTGACACATGGGCCTAGGCTATGCAAATGGGCTTTGGCCCTGGTCCCCCTGGCAACTATGCCAGCTCCCTGCTATGATTAGAAATCTGCCTGAAACACTGACACTGAGCCTAAAAAGACCAGTCACGATAATAATGGCTACCATTTATTGAATGCTTACTGTGTTCCTGACACTTTATATATTCCTATAATGATTAAGAATTATCATCCTTGTTTTATGGTTGAATAAAGTGATGTTCGCACAACCAGGAAGCAGTAGAGCTGGGAGTCTAACAGGCAGACCTGGGTCCTCATCTGCCGCAGTCTACTTCTAGCTCTCACTTGCTCATTATTCTCCTCCCAGTTCCATCCTTCCTCTGTGCACAAGGTCTGGGGTCCTGCTGTGAGCAGACTGAGTCCCTGGAAGCAAGAGGCTGCCGCTGACCCCGTCTGGAGTAATACTGGTTACCCCTGCTGTGTCTTGCCAGGCAGACCAGGCACACTTGGCAGCGGCTGGGCTTGAACCAGGCCTGTGTGAGCTCTGCCCCTCTGGGCACTGTGTTCTGGGCCATCAGGTTCCCCACAGGGTCCGTTCTCAAACCTGGGTCAGGTTCCCAAGCCCCACCCAGCCCGGTCCTGGCTTCCCCCTCCTGCCAGGGCTGCTGAGGTCTCAGCGTGGCTGAGCAATCACCTGCCGACTCCAGAAGGAGGTTTCCACCAAGGAAGAGGGCTCTTAGTGGGGTGGGAAATACCTGGGCGCTGAGCTCTTTCTGCCCTGCCTGGGCCTCCTGCATGTCCTGGCGCAAGGAGCTCAGCTCTTGCTGTCGAACAGAGTCAGCCTCTTGTAAAACAAGGAGTCTCTGTTCCTTTTCCGCCAGCGACAGAGTCAGGCTAAAAAGAGAGGGTTCAGAGGGCTGGGTCATTCTCTCAGGGAATGAAGAACTACCTTCTCATCTGACTGCTCTAACACAGCATTAATAATTAATAGAAACAGTGATGATAATGATTCCAGTATAACAATAAAAGCCTCCATATACTGAGCACCTACTGAGTGCTCCTAGGTCCTTCATGCATATATTTCATTTCAACTTCACAGTTTATTCTTCTCTAGAAAATTCCAGAAATATCTATACAATACCTCAAATTCAACATGTCCAATTCTTCCCATCCCCTCTGCACCTCCCCTCCCACCAGTCACCCCTACTATGTTCCCCAGCTCACTGAATGGCACCTCCATTCACCCTCAGAAGTCTTGATGACCACATCACAGCAGCCTCCCCTCATCCCACCTGAGTCCACTTTAAGACTACAAATAACTGATTCCAACTCCCCTAACACCCCTTAAACCCCTTCCCTCCTCCCCTTCCCTACGACCCTACCTCGGTTCAGCTTTGGTTCTCTTATCTGGACAATTGTACCAGTCTCCTACCTTGTCTTCCTGCCTCTAGTTTCATCAACAAAAGGATTTCTCCCTCCTCAGACTCCAGGTAACATAATCTGCAATACTTTCCTTTGGGGGTTATTTGATTAACGTCTTCCCCACAAAACGAGAAATTCTACTGAGGCAGAGACTCTACTGTCTTAATATATCCCCAACCCCTGGCATAGTGTCTGGTGCGTGCTATGTGTTCTCTGAATATCTGCTAAATGAATGAAGCATGAGCTTTGGAGACAAGGACCATGCCCTCTCCACACAGCTACCTGTACAGCCCAGAGCTGGAGACGTGAGAGGTTAGGTGCCCTGAGCAAACTGTCAACCTCACAGTGACCCCTGGACCCAGACAGGCAAAAGCCAGCTCCACGGCCTGTCTAGCCTACCTGGCTTTCTCTCTCTCCAGCTCCTTCTGAATTCGGCAACACTCCTGGGCCTCTCTCAGCTTCTCCTGAACCTCCTGGTCCACCAACCTCTGGGAGTCTTCCTTGGAAACCAGCTGAGACTTCAAGTCCTCCACCTGGAAAGTCAAGGGCATGAGGACCAAGGGCAGGAAGGTTGGTGGGAGGATGCTTCTCACCTAGGGCTTTAGGGTCCTTCAAGGTTTACCAGAGTCACCAGCCCATTTTCAAAGCTCTGGAGGTCCTGCCAACCCTCACATGCTGTTCTTATCCACCTCCCTCTGCCAGTACCATCCAGCCTAGTCCCCTGTCTCCCCAGCCTCACATATGCTGTATAGAGGCAGGCACAAATAAAAACCTTGGTTGAATGTAACTCTGTCCAAAGGCCAAGTGATGAGCAAGTGATTGTATTTTTTTAAAAATAAACAACCCGACCATCATCTGATATAGGATTTTGAGAAGGAAAAGCAATCTGGTATAAAAATACTGGATCTATGGGGAGGCTGGATCTATGGGGCTGCCAAGAAAATATGAGGTCTGTGGTCCCCACTGAGAGAGGTTACTAACTACCCCAGGGATCTGGGAGGCACATGCACAGCTCTGAGCACCCTTCACTTTTCCACTCAGTACTGGGGCTTCCCCTCCCCCTCACAGGCTCAGGCAGCCAAGGTTCCCCCGTCCTGCCAGAGGGAGTGGGAGAGCCTGGCTGTGCTGGGGAAGGGTGCTGGGCTGGGAGAGAGGAGCAGGGACCTGCTTCTGCAGGTCTATCTTATCCCGCAGCAGGGTGCCGGCCTCTTCCTGGAGGGCAGCGAGGCTGTCTTTGTGCTGCTGGGCTGCCTGCTGCAGTGCCCGCTGAGCCTCCTGGAGCTGGGTCTGCAGCATCCCAGTGGTCTCCTGCGAAGGGAGAAGACAGCAGGGAGCAGAAGAAAGCTTCCTTGGTCTTGAAATCCATGTTACAGCAATCCGTGTTGTATAAATACTGGTGTTTTGGTTGGGTTGCCAAAAGCTGAGGCAGGGCCCAGCTATCCACGTTGTTTCCATGATACCCTGTCACCTCAAGTCCTCACCTCCTATTCCCTCTCCTCCCTCACCAAGTGCACTGCTCACCCAGGCTTTCTCGGCCAGGGTCCCTCACCCAGACCACTGCAGCAGCCTCCTGCCGGGTGTCCCTGCTTCCACTTCATGCCACCATGCCCACGTGCAAGCAGGCAAACACAAACACACACAAAATTCTCCCCTCAGCAGCTAAAGTATTTTAAAATATGTACGTAATAACTCATGTCCCACTCTGCTTTTTAAATACCATCCAACATGTTCCCACTGCCCTTAGAACAAAGTCCAAGGTCCTACCATGGCTGACAAAGGGCTCCTGCCCCCAAGCTTATCATGCTGCCTCCTGTCTGTCCTGAACTGTCCCAGGCCCTTTCTGCCTGTCCCAGGCCCTTATGATAGCTTTTTCCTCTGCCTAAACTGTTCTTCAAATGGCTGGCTTCTTTTCTTTTCCTTTTAATGATTTTATTGAGATTCAGTTCGCATACCCTGCGATTTACTCATTTAAAGCATACAATTCAATGGCCTTAGCATATTCACAGAGTTGTGCAACTGTCACCACGATCATTTTTTTACCATTTTCATCATCTCCAGACAGAAATCCTGTGCCCTCCCCATCCCCCATCCTCGCTCCCAACTACTCATCTACTTTCTGTCTGTGTAGATTTGCCTGTTTTGGATATTTCCCACAGGTGGAATCACACACTGTGTGCCTTCTTGCAACTGGCCTCTTTCACTCAGCATAATGCTTTCAAGGTTCATCCTTACTGGTCTACGGGTCTGGCTCTTCAACCTTAATGGTTCAGCTCAAACGTCATTTTCTGAGAGGCCCTCCATGACCACCTTGTCCAAAGAGGCCTCCTTTGAATCACTCTCAATTACATCGTCCTATTTATTTCCTTTACAGCCCTTATCACAACCGGTAATTATCTCACTTATTTTGTGTCTGCTCTGCCACTAGAACTCCATGACTGTCATGTTCACCGTTGTGCCACACCTTTCTGTTGGTCAAATGTCAGCACCTAGGCAGGGCCCGGTGCAAAGAAGTGCCAAAGAGCAGGTCAATGTGAATGAATAAATCAATGCTGCCTCTTCTTCCTTGCCCAGAACCACCCTCCGTACCTGCTCCTTTAACTTCTGAACCTTCATGTCCTGCCTCAGCCGCTCCAGTTGTTGGCTGGCATCTGCCAGCTCCTTCTGGGTCTGCAGCAGTGTCTCCAGGAGGGACACCCTCTCCTTCTCTGTTTCAAGCTGCATCTGTGGAGGGGCAGGAGGGCGAGGGCGTGTTGGGTTAGGGGTCACCATGCTCACCCACTAGGCCACAAGCACACGCCAGCTGCTCTAGGGCTCTTCTAGCAAATGGGGTGGGGGCTGAGGGCGAAGGAAGGTCTGGACCCACTGACTGAGAGCCAGGAAGTACGAAGATTGCTGCTGGTTTGCAAGCTGACAGGATGTGGTAAACGACAGCCCTCCCTCAGGAAGTAGGACATGCCGCCGGCCGTGCAGCTAACGGTACCGATCACCTGCTCATGGGGAACAGAGTGGGAAGCTACATTCTCTTCTGGAAGCCCCTGCAGCACCACCCTCGGGAGTGGGAAAGGAAGTGGCCCAAGGTAGGGGGATCACAGGGTGGACGTGCAGCCCAGTCCTCCCAGCTGCCCACCTGGCACAGGGCGCTCTCGGCCTCGGCCTGTTCTTCTGCCCTCTGTGTCCGCATGGCCTCCGTTTCTGCCTGCTGTTCCCTCAGCCTCGTTTCCAGCTCCATTTTCTCCCTCTCCAGGCTCTCCAGAGCCTTATCCAGTTCCTGCTGGTGCCAGGAGCGCTCTCTCTCCTGGTCGTACGAAGGAAGCACCGTTAGAGCCGAGGGGGTGAGGAGAGGAGGCAGAAGGAGAACCGGGTTAGGGCAAGAAGCCTGCTGCTCACCAGCTGTGTGACCTTGGTGCCTCACGTGACAAGCCTGCTTCCTCATGTGCGAGGTGAGGCAGATCATCCTGCCTTGCCCATCCCGCCAAATTTTATGAGGATCAAATGAGATTTATTAAAAAAAAAATCAAATGATATAATACATGGAAAAGTGTTTTCTAAAGCACAACTGTCCCTCATATAAGCTACAAATATCTGTTATTTTAAAGCAAGCACATCATGGTTGGTGGTTGTAACAGCGAACTGAGGGGGCGGACCCGCTCTCTGCTGTCCCCACTCCCCTGCTCAGGGTGACAGGATTAGCCTCCCAAAAAGCCAGGCCGAGCCTGTCTCCTATACGATACAAGAGCGTTAGGATGGGGCATCCCGGTCCTCCCAGAGGTCCATCAGTGACCGACACCCTCCCTGATCTCCTAGACGAATCCAGCCCCTCTATTAGGATCTCAGGATGGTGGTGAAGGGCACTGGAGCCAGGTTGCCTAGGTTACAGTCTTTACCCCAGTACTACTAGTGTGACCTCAGTTCATTTCTATCGCATCTCTGTGCCTCAGTTTCCTCATCTATAAAAACGGGGACAGGGAATTCCCTGGCGGTCCAGTGGTTAGAACTCTGTGTTTTCACTGCTGAGGGCGCAGGTTTGGTTCCTGGTCCGGGAACTAAGATCCTGCAAGCTGCACAGCATGGCCTAAATAAATCCTGTGTAAAAAATAATAATAAAATTTTTTTAAATGAGGATAACAACAGGGTCCTCCTAGGGTTGTTCTCACGAGTGAAGTAAGTCGTGTAAAGCACTTTAAATGGTGCTGAGCACCCAGAAAGCATTCAGTAGCCAACAGCTATCATCATCTTCATCACCTTTCCTTTAAAATGTTTGTAAGTCGTAGTTATCCACATTCAGTGGGAAGGCCTCTAGTGTTTCACCCCTTTCCAACATCGTCTCGCGCACTCTCCCTTCACTTGCTACACGCTGGCTGCACTGGCCTCCTTTCAGGTCCTGGAGGACACCACGCACCTCCATTCCTGAAGGCCTTGACTCATGCTTTCCTTCTGCTTGGACTGCTCTTCCCACCCCACCGTCACTCATGGCTTAAACGACACTTCCTCATAGATGCCTTCCCAGACCATACGCTCAAAACGGTCCCCCTTTGTTCTTCTTCTTCTATCACCCAGTTCTTTTTCTTCATGGAACTTCCATCATCAGTTACTCATTTATGTATGAATTTATTTAATACCTATCTTCCCCCAAGACGTGAAGCTCCATCAGGAGAACCATGTCTGCTTTGCTCTCCGCTGTATCCTCAATGCCCAGCATCATGCCTGGCAGGCAGTAAGAACTCAGCATTGCTTGAATGAATCACATTTCAGCTATTGGACTATTAAGATGCTTAAGAACAGTGATCTATAATACCACAGTTAACAGGCCCGCTATGAGTATCAAATCATACACTCTGGTTCAAAAAGCCAACTGTAAGAATATGGGAAAGATGAATTTAATAGTAGTTAAGTGTCAAAAGAAACAAAACAAAACTGACCTATTTGCTCAATATGAGTTAGAAGTGTGTTATGGCTACCAGAAGGGCTAATTCTGTGATGTCCAGGAAGTAACAGTCAAGCGTTGCTGCCTAGTCTGTGGATCAGAATACTCTGCACACTGGTTCATGAGTGATGTGTATCATGTCTAGAGGAAATCAACCATGTTGGTGAGGTATTCCAAGCAAATCTAAGGCTGATTTGTTTCAGGTAATAGATTTTGGCTCAGCTTAAGGAATAATTTTCTAATAACTAGATCTATCTAAAAATAAATGGGCATTCCAATGGATGGAATACAACAGAAGCTAAGCAACCCTTGGAAGGGATATTGTAGAAGTGGACATAGCATAAATGCTAAGAAATGGTTAATCCCTGCTCTACCACTTCTTAGCCAGGTAACCCTGAGTGACTTCTCTAAGTCTCAGTTTCCTCACTAGGTGGTTGTGTAGGCTATCTGAAATAACGTGACTAGCATTCAGCATGGTACCTGGCATGGGAAAGTGCTCAGTAAGTAAGTATCCACTATCACTGCTATTAAAGGGGATTCAGACACTAGATGGAAGAATGGAGAATATAACCCCTAAGAGTTTTTCTAATTGGTAGGACTCCAGGACAAGGCAGGCACTGTTAAAACTAACAGACTCTCTGGGAATTCCCTGGCGGTCCAGTGGTTAAGACTCTGCCAAGGGCCTGGGTTCAATCCCTGATCAGGGAACTAGGATCCTGCATGCTGTGTGGCGTGGCCAAAAAACAAAAAACTAACAGACTCTCGAGAGTTATGTGGGATTTCAACCCTTTCAATCAGTAGGGAGATCATAAAGTCAGACAATCAGAAGTCAGGGGGATTATCTGACTGAGAAGAAAGGAAAAGACGGAAGAGACTTTCCCATGATTCAGGTGTGGCCATGAGATGGTCAGTCCTTCCACGGATACCAAGTCTGCATCAGGTGGTAACACATCATTCAGAAGTTTTATAGCTTCTTTTACTTGTAGGGTTTTCAGTGGGTGGTATGCCTGATTCTTGCTGGGAAACTGAACTGCCTCTGGACACTGGTCATTCAATAAATATTTTGAAGTACCTACTATAATCTAGGCACATAATTCCAAAAAGAGGCAAACTTTTGGCTACCATCTTGCCAACAAGTCTGCCTTGTAATAACTATCAAATCACAAATACACACAAAACACAAGTCAACTTCCATTTCCAGAAATCTGACAAACAAGCTCTCTGAACCCTCCACCTGTAAAAGGGCAAAACAAACTAACAAACAAAAAAAAAGCCAATTTAACTATTAAGTATATATCTTAATGTATCACTGAGCCAGCAGGAAAATAATGAAAATTTCATTGGAGCCAAAATCAAAGCAATACTTGTGATCTAAAGAGGTAAATGAGCACAGAACAGGCTTTCCACTGGAGGTATTTACTTTACCTAATAACCTTGAAATTCATTTTCTGGCAATGTGGGCAAAGAAAACAGAAAACAAAGGGTGGGGAGCCTGACAGGAGACATAAGGCTGGACCTCCAAAGGGCTATCTGGGGTCACGAAACTATGGCATATGGGCCAAACCTGGCCCCGTGAGCTAAGAGTGGTTTTTATGCTTTTAATGGTTGATAAGAAGTCAAAAGAAGAATAAGACTTTGTGACATGTGAAAATTATATGAAATTCAGTTTCAATGTCCATACATAAAGTTTTATTGGAACACAGCCATGCTCATTTACATACATGTCGTTTACAGCTGCTTTTGCACTAGAGCGGCAGAGAAGAGTGAGTGTGACAGAGACTGTATGGTCTGCAAGGCCCAATGTGGCTCTTCAGAAAAACACCCACCCATCCCTGGGCTACAGTCCTCAGTAAATGGATAAACCTGAGAGAGGGAGAAAAGGGGAAGAAAAAGGGAGAGAGAAAAAGTGGGGGAGAGAGAAAACAAAACACTGTACAGAAGGGAATAGCAAGAAAATTTGTTTTAACCTTCACAAAGGACTATATATATATATATCACTTGAGAATTCATAACCATAGGCTGGTGTTCATGTGGGTTCAGGGCCTGAATGTGGCCCAAAAACTTGAAACAGAAATTGTACTTTAAGGTGGTCCTGGGATGCTAGTCCTTCAGCTTCCTCAGAGAAGCAAAAGCAAATCTCTGAGGAAAATCTCCTTTGCCTCGGGCCTAAAAGGATTCCCACAGAAAAATTTCCAGAGAACATGAGTTCAGAGTCAGGAATCACAAAACACATAGGGGTCAAGGTCATCAGTGAGAGCCAAGGGAAACAACATATAACAGAGATCCAAAAAGATTTTAGGTGTTGGAATTATTAGACAGCATAAAAGTATGTTTCATGTGTTTAAAGAATAAAAGAGGGGACTGCAAATATAAATTAGGGAGAAGACACTAAAAAATGACCAAGAAGATTTGAAAAAATAACCAAACAGAATGTTGAGAAATAAAATATTTAATAAATAAAATTTAAAACTTGGTGAATAGACTATAAAGCAGATTAGACACAGTTGAAAAGGGAAATTAGTGAATAGAAGAGGGATCTGAAAAAATATCACCCAGAATACAGTGTAGAAAAAGTACACATGAAAAATCTAAGACAGAAAGTTAAGATACCTGAAGGTTACACCAAGTTCTAACATACAACTAATTAGAGGCTTCTCAATACCAACAACGGAATAATCAGTGTGCTGACAGAAAATAATGGTTACCTTAGAATTTGTACCTGAATTTTATACCCAGTGAAACTATCTTTCAAGAATAAAAGTGGGAGGGATAAATTAGGAGTTTGGGATTAACATATATACCTACTATATATAAAATAGATAACAAAGACCTATTATATAGCACAGGGAACTATACTCAATACTTTGTAATAACCTATAAGGGAAAAGAATCTGCAAAAAAAAAGACATAATATATATATATATAACTGAATCACTTTGCTGTACACCTGAAACTAACACAACATTGTAAATCAACTATACTTCAATAAAAAATAAAATTTAAAAAAGGAAAAAGCTATAAAAAAGAATAAAAGTAAAATAGACATTTTCGGACAATTAACTACCAACATACCCTCACCAAAGGAAATTCTACTTCAAGGAAAACAAATCCAAATAGAAAGCCTGACACGCAAGGAGGAATGGTGAGCAAAAAAACCTCGTAAAATTTTCAGTGTATCTAAACAATTATTGACTGTATAAAATAATCAAAACACATAATGTATGGTGTTAACAACTAGTAATAACTAAACACAATGACTAATACAGTTGATAGGTTGGGAGGAGTGAATGCAGGTAAAATGTTCTCTGGTCCTTGTGTCATTCAGGAAAAGGGTAAATATACTGATTAACTTCAGATTTTATTAAGTATGTATTTTAAAATATTAAAGAACAACTAAAAGAATAAAGAGTAGAGTACCTATCATCCAAAGTAGTAGAGAGAAAAAAAGAAGTGAGAAAAGAATACAATTTAATAATCCGATATAACCCTCTAAAAGAAGTTAAGAAAGGTGAATTCCCCTCCCCAAAAGGTGTAAAAAGGCAAGAGAGGGCTTCCCTGGTGGCGCAGTGGTTGAGAGTCCGCCTGCCGATGCAGGGGACATGGGTTCGTGCCCCGGTCCGGGAAGATCCCACATGCCGCGGAGCGGCTGGGCCTGTGAGCCATGGCTGCTGAGCCTGCGCGTCCGGAGCCTGTGCTCCGCAACGGGAGAGGCCACAACAGTGAGAGGCCCGCGTACCACAAAAAAAAAAAAAAAAAAAAAAGGCAAAAGAAATAGCATAAGATGGTGGAAATAAATCCAAATATGCCTATAATCACAATAAAAGCAAATGGACTAAATTAAATAATTAAAAGACAAAAGAAACACAGTTCTGAATTGGGCAATAATAGGTCCAAGGCATTCCTCTGCTCCCTTTACACCCTGGGGCCAGTTTATCGATCCTAAATCCCAGGATCCACTCTTAAGTCTCTATACATACAGAAACAACAACAACAATAATACCTAACACAAATATAGAGCTTACTGTATACCAGGAACTATTATTAGTGTTTTCCATACATTAACTCATTTACTAGGTAGAAGCTGGATTTTGCACCATGGTGACCAACCAGACTAGTCCTGTTCAGATTTCACTTTTATAAGCAGGAATACCTGCTGCTGTCTGTCTCTCCCATCCCCTAGCCACAACCACCACCTACCCATTTCTCCTGGAGCCGGTTCACCTCCTCCTCATGGGCTGACTTCAGCTGCTGCAGGGCAGCCTGCTCCTCTTGCTCAGCCTGGGCCAGCTGTCTGGCTGCCGCATCCCGTGCCTGCTCTGCCCGGCTCCGTTCAGTGTCCAGTTCCAGCTGCAGGCACTTCACTTGCCCTAAGATGCCAGGGACAGGATCTTGTCTCTGAGCCTCTGTCCTCCATCTTTCACCCCTCTCCCCAGACCTCATGAGGAACTCCCATCTCAGAGGCCCTGGGCCTGGCTCTAATAGCTTCCCACTGTCTTCCTAGCTTTCAACATCCCTGTGGAATGAAGTGCGCCCATCCAAGTTGGGTTCTTACCTTGGATTACTTCCTTGGCTTGAGTGACGGTTTGAATCTGGACCTCCAGCTGCCCCTTGGTGACCTCTATCAGAGAATTTTGTTGCTGGGCCTCAAACAGACTGCTCTCCAGTAGCTCCTTGGCTGAGCTGTCAGGTTCAGGAATTGGGAGAGTTCTTACCCATCAAGCCCCTTCCTTAAGAGGAACTGGGTTCTAACTACTGGTCACCAAGAGAGAATATGGGGGCGGGGAGACAATTACAAATTCATAACTCATTTAGGCCCCATATACTTTGGGCAAGGAACTTAGGTTGGCTCCCCCTTGCCTTGTAAAGCTCTCTCTGCCTTTGGCAGAACCAGGTCCAGACCCTACCTGAGCCCCCGCAGTTGTTCAGAGAGGTCCTGCAGGTCCCGCTCCACAGCCTGCAGCCGCACCTCAAGAGCCGCCTTTTCCCGCGCTAGAGCCTCCTTCTCCTGGACTTCCCGGGCAAGCGCCTCTTCCTGTCGCTTTGCCTCCTGATGCAGCTGCTCCACCCGAGCTAAGGCTGCCTCCTGCTGGTGATGTGCCTGAGGGGAAGAACTGATGGGATACAGAGGGAGGCAGGATCCCCCCAGGGCTGCTATCACCAGATTAGGGCCATGGGCTCCTCAGATTCTGGACCCAGCTCTGTGAGCCTTGAGCACTGCCCACTCACACCAAGTACCATTTATCTATTCCCCTGATCAACCTACAGAGTCCCCAGCCCAGGAAACAGGCTCTCCTTTGAGCAATACCCTGTGCTACGGCTGCAAGAGATCTACCTCTAAGGAGCTTTTAGTCTTAAGGAGAGGTAAGACACACACATAATACCAGGAAGAAAGTGATCAGTGCCCTGAGAAAAAGGCTCTGAGAAGGGAGATTATGTATAATTACTAGGGCAATGAGATGCTTGGTAGAGAAGAAAGATGACCTTTGAGCTGGGGCACTGGTTCAGAAAAAACTCAGAGCCCCCTGCTATGTGTTACACACTGGACTAAAAGCTGGAGTTATAAAAACAAGTAAGACATAGTCTTGCCTTCAAGGAGCTTTTGGTCTAATGGTGGAGACACATAAACACAGATAATTATAATACAGTATGAAGGGAGTGGTGGTTGAATAAATACAATGTATTATCAGAAAACACAGGAGAGGCATCTAATTCAAACTGATGGATGTGAAGCAATGAAGAATCAGTGAAGGATTCCTCTAGGAATTCTTTTAAAAAAACTGGGAGACATACCCCAAACTAGTAACACTGGTCATTTCTAGGAAGTGAGATTTTCCCTTCCTGAATCATTTCTGTAGTGTTTTCATTTTTTACAGTGAGCATGTATGTACAACGAGCATGTACAGTGAGCATCCTTAATGGGATGGTAGCAGTTTTGTCTTCTCACCTCGCTTAGTTTCTCTTGAATTTCTTCCTTCTCATCTTGCATGCCCCTGAGATCTGCCTGCAGCTCAGCCCTGGTCTCCTCCGCTTTCTGCAGCTGAGCCTCCAGGTGGGTGTTCTTTTCCCACAGGGCTTCCTTGTTCCTCTCGGCCTCTGTCAGGCCCACCTGCAAAGTGTTTCTCGCCTGCTCTGCTGCTTCCATCCTCCTGCACACAGACTGGTTCTCCTGTTCTAACTACTGGCCAAAAAGGGAAGGACATCAAAGACAAAGGGTTACGGTTTAGAGATGAAGTGCTGAGACAGAAATCCAAGTGAGATATGAATCTGTTCTCCACAGATGAACACAGGAGTGCTTACGAGAGAGGAGGACTATGCACACATTTGGTCTGGGGTCTTTACTCCAGGTACTAGATGGGTTGATGCTGGGGACAGAGAGAAAAAAGGCAAAATCCTGCTCTTAAAGAATTCAGAATAAGGGAACATACAACATTTCTGGGGCTCAAGGGAATGGGGTAGTGAAGAGATGTGTTAAATTTGTAACCTCTAGAGAAAATTCTGAGACTTGGGCTCTTCAACAGATCCTTTTCTGTGATTGCTGTTATCTCATACAACAGGATTAAAACCCAGTCTTCCTTCCAGAGGACATGGGCCTAGCCCTGATGATTTTACCCTAAAGCCCAAAGGTAGTTCTGCTGCAGATGTGG
This sequence comes from Delphinapterus leucas, assembly GCF_059928025.1. NCBI lineage: Eukaryota > Metazoa > Chordata > Mammalia > Artiodactyla > Monodontidae > Delphinapterus > Delphinapterus leucas. The sequence goes on along the minus strand of NC_143143.1, from coordinate 65,073,883 downwards.
GAGGGGTCTATTTTTAATGGCTGAGCCCGGGCCTTGTAATCTTTGCTCTCCTTTGCACTATAAATGTTCCTTTTGCTCATTCCAGGACTACATTTGGGAGCTGATCTGTCTTGGGCTGATCCATTTAAGAACTGTTCCTTGTTACAGGCATCAGCTTTGTCTGTCTCTCCCTTGCCCTCGGTCGGGGCCCAGCCCTACCCTGTGGACCAGAGAAATCTTTGCTCACCTGGAGAAGCTGCTGGTTCAGCCCAACTTTATCTAAGGCCAAAGCCTCATTTAAGGCACTGAGTTTGACAGCTGCAGCCCGAAGATCAGCTACCTCAGCCTTCAGGCTGTTCTCAGAACTCGACAGCTCCACAATAGACTGTTCTGCCTAAAAGCAGAGAGTTAGAGTTTCATTTTCCAGTTTTCCTGCAACAGTGAACAGCTCACACCCCCAACATGTGCTGCTTTCCTTGTACAGAGATCAGTTAACACTTCATTCCTTCCCTTACATTCTGAACAACTTTTCCCTTCATTTCTTCATTCACTTACCCATTCATTTGTTGAAGAGTAAGAGAGGAACTCACATTACAGAGGCACAGACATCAGGATGTATAAGCAACTACAACTGTGATGACACCATAGCCAATGTAAGCACAAAGTGCTCTGGGAACTCAAAGAAAGCATTAATTCAATTTGAGAGAATCAAAAATGCTTGGTGGAAGAGTCGACAGTTAAGTTGGGTACTGACAGATGAGGAACAGTTTGCGGTTAAAAGGGGAGGAAAGAAGCAGTCCAGGCAAAGGGAAAAGTACATACAAAGTATTAAAATCACGAAAGAACGGGTAAAACTGAGAATGCAATTAGTGCTATGTGGCAGGAACGAAGGTATATGAGGCATTAGAACAGGGATCTGGAGTGAAGAGGAGGCTAGAAACAGTTTGGGGCAGGTGGCAGAGGGCTTTGCATGTGGTACCAAGGAGCTGGGAAGCCAATGAATGGTTTTAGGAAAGAGACTGACATGACCAGATTGACACTTTAGAAAACCATCCTAATTGCAATACAGAGAGTCTGTTTGGAGGGACAGAACCCAAAAGCAGTAACTAGGCATTGAGGCAAGAAACAGGAAGGGCCATGACTTGCAGGATGAAGAACGAGGCAGGCTGCGCGCCTTTTTCCTGGAGACACAACTTTCCAAGCCGCCCGCCCCACCCAGCCAGCGAGGGGGCGGGCCACGCACCCTGGCCAGTGCGGCGGTCACTTCTGTTTGCTCTTGTCTCAGCAACTCCCCTTCCAGGCGACTGGACTCCAGAGCTTCCCGAAGGGTGATCACTTCACTGAGCGACTCTGACTGTTTGGCTTCTAGGCCCGCCAGCGTCTCCTGACTAAGATGGGAAACAGAAGGGGGCTAGAGGAAATCTCAGGGAGTGGCCACACCCCAAAAGATAACAGGAATGCAATTGCTTTTGCGATGCAAAAGAATGAAGGTGGTCTCTAAAAACTGATAAGGAGAGGTCTCCAAGACACATAACATGGAAAAAGCAAGGCGCAGAACAGTATACATGGTGTACTATCTTTTATGCAAGAAACTGGGGGAGATAAGGATATATGCATTTATTGCATAAAGCAGCACTAGACATATTAATAAGAAATTAATTTAAATGGTTACAAACAGAAGGAAGGAATATGGGATGAATGAAGCCGAGGGAAGTAGTACTTTCTCTTTGCATACCTTTTAAAATAGTTTTGACTTTTGAATCATATAAATAGGTGTATTATCGAGTCACACAGATTAAATTTAAAAACATAAAACTATCTTTGTGGATTGTCTCTCCTTTTCCTTAGTAGAGGAGAGACCGCTCCTTGTGCAAGTCATGATCCTTAGAGCAGTCATTCAAGATTCCATTATTCATGCCTATTACGCAGAAGGAGCTAGGGAACAGGTGAGGAGGGGATGCATCAAAGATGAAGAAGAGGGCTTCCCTGGTGGCGCAGTGGTTGAGGGTCCTCCTGCCAATGCAGGGGACACGGGTTCGTGCCCCGGTCCGGGAAGATCCCACATGCCACGGAACGGCTAGGCCCGTGAGCCATGGCCACTGAGCCTGCGCGTCCGGAGCCTGTGCTCCGCAACGGGAGAGGTCACAACAGTGACAGGCCCGCGTACCGCAAAAATAAATAAATAAATAAATAAATAAAATTTAAAAAAAGATGAAGGAGATACAGGGACTTTCCTGGTGGTCCAGTGGTAAAGAATCCACCTTCCTATGCAGGGGACGTGGGTTCGGTCCCTGGTCAGGGAACTAAGATCCCACATGCCATGGAGCAACTAAACCCGTGCGCCACAACTACTGAGCCTGCGTGCCTCAACTAGAGAGCCCACGTGCCACAAACTATAGAGCCCACGTGCTCTGGAGCCTGTGCACCACAACTAGAGGGAGAAAACCCGCACACCACAACTAGAGAGAAGCCTGGGCGCCACAACAAAAGATCCTGCATGCTGCAATGAAGATCCCGCATGCCGCAACTAAGACATGATGCAGCCAAAATTGAAAAAAAAAAAAAAAAAAAAGATATAGCCCCTGCTACCAGGTGCTGAAGACTTACCATATGTCAGGCTCTGTGCTGGCATTTTGCAAAACACTGCTTTAATCTCCCCAAAGACTCTTCAAGGGAAATATTATCAGCCCCATTTTACAAATAATCTGTCCAGGTGGCAGAGCCATAATTTAAACCAAGCTTCTGCCCAGCTCTAAAGTCCTTGCTTTTTCTATGACATGGTATCGGGGAATTTACAAATGAGCTGGGTCCCTGTACTCTGAAATTCCCTTCCTTGACCAGCTCATTTTCCATTACTTCCCAGGATCAGTCCTACAGTTTGGCCAGCCCAGCCTCCTCTGAACATGCCATGAACGTTCCTGACTCCTTTTCTTTGCTAATCTGTTCCTTTAGCCCTTGTCCCACTCTCTACCAATCAAAATACGTCAAGGCCCAGCTCAACGGCTACCCTCTCCTCCATGAAGCTTTCAATAATTAACTGTTACTCCTATTCTCCCAGAGGACCTAGCTTGAAGCTCTTTTTTAGCTCATACTTCATCTGGCCACTTGTCTGACTTCCCCATTACACTGCAAACTGCTTGAGATCAGAGCCTGTGTCTTATTTATTTCTGTACCCGCCACGGGGCCTCGGCCCTCCTGGGTGTTCAGCAATGCTTGGATGAACTTTCTGTTTTCATCCTCCTGCAAAGGACGGAGCAGTAAGCTAATCTGAACCCACCGAACACCAGGCTTCAATTTACTCCACTTTCTAAGAGCGGGGAGGGGCTGTCACACGCACGCACAGGCGCTCCCGTTCACGGATGGCCAGGTGCAGCTCCTCCTGCTGCTCCTCCTTCTCGCCCTGAGCACAGTCGCCCTGCAGCTGAAGCTCCATGTTTGTCCTCCGCAGTCGCCACGCCTCCTGCTCCAGCACCTCCAGCTGCTGCTGCAGCTCCTCCCTGGTCTTCTGCAGGAGCTCTCGCTCCCTGGAAGGAGACCGGACATGAACAGAAACCCTGGAACCTAAAAGCCCTCCTGGAAGCAGACAGCACAGGGTCAAAGGAGAGAGGTTTATGTTTCCTTTAAATATCTCATCTTCCCTTTTGAGCAGGAAACTGTTTTTTTTTTATCACAAAGACCCAAAACTGAGTGAGCAGGAACCAGCAGAACACAAAGCAAGGAGGCCCTGAGCAGCTGTGGGTCTAGGGAAGAACAGGGTCAGCCAACCAAACACATGGGCTGGGCGGGGACTGAGCCTGGGAGGAAGCGGGGGATGAACAGCTCCCGCTCACCTGCTGAGAGAGTCCACCTCCCCCTGCAGGTCCACAGTCTGCCCTGCCAGAGTGTCCCGCTCCCCGGTGAGCTGCTGTAGCCGCTGTCTCAGGGCCTCACCCTCCTCCTCCCACTGATGATGCTGCTGCTGCAAGGAGCTCACAGCTTCCTGGCAGCCTGACAGCTGCTGCCTTAGGTCCTGCGGAGGGAGAGCATCAGAAGTGAGGTGGTGAACAAGAGCGCAGGGCAGAGGAGGGATGTCATAAGCCTGAAAGTAGGGCTGGGCAAGGGGGTTGGGGGCTGGTGCAACAAAGGGAAGCTACGAAAAGAGATGAGACCATTTGAGGAGACAGAGCATCAGAGATGACTGGGTTCTGTGGCTTCCAGAGTGTCAGAGTCCATCATCTTCAAATGTAAAATGGTGGGGGTGGTAAGTGTGGCTGGGACCCTTAGAATTGGGGGACGCTTACCCACACTCTCCTGGGGCTCCATTTTGCACAGTGCTGTGTAAAGACTGCATCAAAGTGGAGCGTGCCAGTGGCAAGGAGAGTGTGCCTGCTCCCCACGAGCACAACTGGGCAGACACAGAGGTTCTAATGGGCACTTCGGGGTGTTGACAAAACACCTTGTGACTGGTCAACGCAGCAAAAGGGGCAGTCTGGGCTAGGAGGGTACCTGGGGCCCAAGTCAGTTTAGACACCCATCCCTGTGGCTGAGGAGGAGTGCTGGGGTTCTCACCTGCACAGCCTGGCGTCTCTGAGTCAGCACTGAACGCACCAGAGAAAGAGCCTTGTCTGGCTGCTGGGAATCAAACTGGGAGGAGAAGCCACTAGGGTCCAACTCCAAGGAGCTCTCATGACCAGAGGCTTGGGCCATATTGTCCTCCTCTTCTACCATGGCCTGAAATCCAACACAGCAGGGTCACCATCCTACTGACCAAGGCCTAGAATCCATGTAGAGGACTAACATGCCAGCCTGGACAAACCTGATGTTTTCTCTCTCAGGTCCTCTCCCTGGGGGGTGGGAGGAGGGTATCTTAAGAGCCAAAAAGGTTGGTTCCTTCAACTCCTCAAACCAACTCTTCCCCTTCGGTCACCCAAACCTAGAATGAGCAACAAGACTAGCGCCCCTTGAACACCCAAGGAATAAATGAAGGAAGAAGAGGTTGCTGAGGTAGCAAAGGCCAGGATCCAGCCGCTGCCGGAGAACTGCAGCTAGCAGTAAGAGAGAGGGCATTTCAGCAGGCAGTGCCAGCACACGAAAGCTTAGCTACTCCTCAGGGTTCCAGTCTTCAAATGTACTCAGACAATTCCTCCCCCCCAAGACCCTAAGTCCAGACTCCTCTAGGCGCACCTGAGAGGACGGGGAGGTCTGGGGAGGGTGAGGCTGGACCGGTTACTGTGAACCGGAGGCTTACCAGTACCTGGGTTATGTCCTTGATCATTTGCTGTAAAGACAGCTTCTCTTCTTGGGCATTCCTACTTAGAGATGCCTCGTGTTCCATTAATTCTGCGTGATTTGCCTCCTGGACAGGGAACCAAATAGAGCCTATGAGCCAAACTCTCAGAAGAGAATTTATCATTCCAGGCCCCAAATTAACCAGAGTCTCATTCTGTCTATTCTGTCAATCCCACTTTTCCCCTGACCACACGTGAATGTTAACACTGTCCCAGGATTCTGAAGACAATGTGATGTGGTGATTAAGAATTCAGATTAAGGGATTAAGAGCTCCAAATTAGACTGCCTAGATAAGATTTCTTGCTCTATCACTTACTAGCTTGGTAACCTTAGGCAACTCCTTCTTTGAGCTTCCTTCTCTTTAAAATAGGACTAAGGGACTTCCCCGGTGGTGCAGTGGTTAAGAATCCGCCTGCCAATGCAGGGGACAAGGGTTTGAGCCCCGGTCTGGAAAGATCCCACATGCCGCGGAGCAACTAAGCCCATGCGCCACAACTACTGAAGCCCACGCACCTAGACCCTGTGCTCCGCAACAAGAGAAGCCACCGCAATGAGAAGCCCGTGCACAGCAACGAAGACCCAACGCAGCCAAAAATTTTTAAAAAATGGAAAAACTTAAAAAATAAAATAAAATAGGAATAATTAACAGCAACTACTTCATAGATTTGTTTTGAGGCTTGAATGAAAAAACTGCATGTAAATTACTCAACACAGTGTCTGTCAGAAAGCAAATGTTCATTAAATGTGAGCTATCATTGGATGAAGGATGGTTGCTGTCTCTGAACAGCAAATTGGCACTTGAGACTTAAAGCCAGAGGAACCTCTAGCCCCAAGGTCAGCAATAAATTTGAACTCTCAAAATGTCCCCTCCTCCTTCTTACCTTATTGTGCTAGTGAAGGCTTAAAGACGCAGATTTGCAGCTATGTTTTTTTTTGGCCTATATAAAATTTGAACCAACATTTGTAAATTGAGAGATTTTTCTGAGCTGAGAAATTCATAAAAATTCATAAAAATCTGAATTTCTGGCTTCTCTCAAAAAGTTAACATATGGGCCACACCAGCCCCCATCCCTACATGGCAATAATTTACTGAAGTTGAATAGAGGATGCCTCCTCCAGATGGGACATATATTCTTCAGGGTCCTGCAGTCCTCACTACTCCTCACTGTTTCCTTACTATTGAGATCAAGTGTTCCCTGGTATATTGGAAACTAAATATGACAGCACTGGAAAATCAGAATTCTTATAGCTGAACCCACTTCATTCATTTATATTACCTGGGCCCTGCGGACATCTGAATTTGCAAATTCCTGAACAAAAAGAAACCAAGGGCTTCCCTGGTGACGCAGTGGTTGAGAGTCCGCCTGCCGATGCAAGGGACACGGGTTCCTGCCCCGGACCGGGAAGATCCCACATGCCGCGGAGCGGCTGCGCCCATGAGCCATGGCCACTGAGCCTGCGCGTCCAGAGCCTGTGCTCCGCAACAGGAGAGGCCACAACAGTGAGAGGCCCGCGTACCGCAAAAAAAAAAAAAAGAAACCAAAAAGGCATAAGCATGTCTAGCTCCCAGCTGATCCTAGCTTGGATGAGAAGACTAGGGATATGTATGTGGATAGGGGTGCAGGATTTGCCTAAAATCAGAGATCTGAAAATTCCCAGAGATGAAAGGAAACGTGCAATCAAGCCAGAGGTTCTAACTTCCAACCTTAGAGAATCCCTTTGATAACAACCCTGGCAGATGTTAAGCCAGTGACACAAACCTCACTCCTTCATTAGACAGACTGTTCAACTACCGAGCAGCTCCAGCTGCTCTACCACCCTGTAACTTCCAGTCACTGGCAGTGATTGTGCCCCGCTGGCAAACATTAAACAAGCCAACTCTCTTCCCTGGTGTCAGTCCTTCAGTTATGTGAAGGCAGCCATCATGTCTTCCTCAAGCCCTCCTTCTCCAGGCTAACCACATTCATGCTCCTCAGGTGTTTCCCGTATGACTAGGTTTTGAATCTCTCCAAACATCCCCCCCCCTACTTGGCTAGTGTGCCTCTTCATGTGTGTCTCACTCTCTCCGAGGAGGACACACTGCATGCACGCACTGCTGTAGTTTCCCTAGGAATATAGTAGGGACAGCAGACAGCTAATGTTTATTAAATGGATAAATGAATGAGTTAAATAATTTTCAGATTCAACCAAAATTAATTTTTTAGCTTTAGGGGATTTCATCAAGGAACATTTAACTGGTATCCTGCACTCTCTGTCCATAAAGGACAGGAATCTACAGGCCCGCTCCCAACTCTCCCAGAACAAAGGATCACGTACCAGGATCTCCATCGTCTCTCTCAGAGCCTTTACCATCTTTTCATAATCTTCATTTTGCTTCTGAGACTGCGTCAGTAGAGCAGAGAGCTTGGTCACCCTGAAGAGAAGAGCATAGCACAGTTACCTGGGAACCCACTGATGCGGACAGAGCTATGCAGCACACCCTAACCCAAGCCAGACACCCCCACTGCCACCCCCCCAGAGTCCCCTGGGTGCCCCCAGCCCCTGCACTCCCTGAATACATGATGCTATAGCCTTGAACTCGGGGAGGGGGAGCCAAAAGCCACTCAGACGCATGCAGGGATTTATCACATCTCAAGACTGGAACACGTGTTTGGGGGCCCAAGAGCTGAAGGAAAGCCCTGGACCAGGCCCTTCCAGACCCCGCTTGATCTTGAAGTCAAGCGCCCTGAAGCCAACAAGAACATCAGAATTGCCACATGGGATAGTCCCAAGGTCCCTCAAGCCCAAGGTTCTAACTCTGATAGAGAAAAAGGAGGGGCAAATTGGGAAAGATTATGGTTAACCTCCCTGATACTAACCTCAAAGTTCAGGGAAATCACCAGGCATCTTTATCACCTAACACCATATCCTGGAGCTCAGTACCTGGTGTTATATAAGTAGCTAAATAAATATTTCTTGAATGAAGTTATCAAGGAGCTTAATTTTTTATTTCAAAGTCTTCATAATTTTATTCTGTATCATCTTTAAGAGCTTTAACTCACTGTATGGTCATTCATTTAGTTATTGTATGATTCAACAAACATTTACTAAGTGTCTACTATATCGCAGGTGAAGTGCAAAGCACTAGAACACAAAACTTACTAAGACATTGTCTCTGTCCTTGTGCTTCCCAGTGCCTTCACAACCCAAACAAAACAAACTGCAATTTACACACACCACCAATAGGTGGTGACACAACCCTAGCCATGGGGTATAAACTGAACTTTGCCCCAAGATTCAAACGGAGCTCTTTGTTTATGTCCCTGCCCTTCTTATCATTTTTTAAAAATCTATTTTATTATAATCCAAAAAATAAAAGAGCCTAGCCAAAAAAACCCAAAACAAAACTAAATAATCAACGAGATCAATGTAACAAGCACGTCAAAAGACCATAGGGGGGACTTCCCTGGTGGCGCAGTGGTTAAGAATCTGCCTGCCAATGCAGGGGACACAGGTTCGAGCCCAGGTCCAGGAAGATCACACATGCTGCGGAGCAACTAAGCCTGTGTGCAACTACTGAGCCTGCGTTCTGGAGCCCGTGAGCCACAACCACTGAACCCACAAGCCACAGCTACTGAGCCCACGAGCCACAACAACTGAGCCCAACAACTGAGCCCACATGCCACAACTACTGAAGCCCGGACGCCTAGAGCCCATGCTCTTCAGCAAGAGAAGCCACCGCAATAAGAAGCCCGTGCACCGCAACAAAGAGTAGCCCCTGCTCGCCACAACTAGAGAAAGCCCGCGTGCAGCAATGAAGACCCAACGCAGCCAAAAATAAATAAATAAATTTATTTTTTAAAAAAATGTATATAACAACAACAAAAAGACCATACGGGGGCACAGTAATGTAACAGGCTATCAAGGTCATAGAATAGGTGACATTTAACTATGCCTTAAAGGATAAGGCAGAGAGAGAAGGGAGAGAGGCATTCCAGGCTAAGGCCAGCATCTACAAAGGCAGGGAACATGGAAGAACTTGGCTGTTCTGGGAATGGCAAATAGTTTGGTGTTGATAGAGGAGAGTCACAGCCAGCTCTGTAAGTCAACAGGACAGAAACTGAGCTGCAAGATAGTCTGAGGGCAGAGGGCAGTGACACAGCCCCAGCTGTGGCACTGGGTTTCAAACTAGACTCCCTCTGGCACATCTCCTTCCCCTCTTGTGGGAGGAATGCTCTTCACATCTCCCCCACCTATCTTGACTCCCTAAAGGAGTCAAGTTTCTCTTAGCGAACCCCTCCTAGGACCCAGGCCATCTCACCGATCCTGAAGCTCAGCCTTCTCCAGATGCCCTTGACTCTTCAGCTGTGTTAACTCCTGACTCCTTTCATGGGCTTCCTTCTCCAGCTCCTGGGTCCTGGCTAGTAGCAGCATCAACTGGGATGGCTCGCTCCCATTCAGTCTCCCAGATCCATCAGATTCCCGGGACTGTGGTGCTCCCACAGTCAGGTGCAGACAACAGGTCAACAGGGAACCTGAAAGCCTCACATGCTCAGCCTTGAGCTCCGTCAGGTCTCTGAGTACAAGTAAAGAAAAGAGCAGACTCCAACAGGGACCAGGAACAGGAAAGGGAGCGTGGAGGTCACGCCCAGGGAAGCCTGAGGAGCAGGTCTGGGAAAAGTCATCTCAATCCAACAATCCAACAACTCCATCCCTCCCCACCAACTCTTCCACCTCTGCTTTTCCCCCACAACCTGATTCCCTTCTATAGCAGCCCACTGTCATGCGAATAGAGTTGGTAGGGGCAAACCTCCTCCCGTCATACCTCCACACTGACCTGTCAGTGGCTGACTTCATTTCCAGGAAGTGGCGACGGAAGGTCACCACCTCCCGCCACAGACTGAGAAGGCGACCATGCTCCCCTTTCAGGTAGCCCTTGAAGAACTGTGTGTTCAGAAACCCAGGTCATATCAAAGGGCAGAGGACATCTTTTGCCAACACAGGAGTCTTGGATTCCTCCTGGCTATTGGGGGGGAAGTGGAGGGCCTTAAAGGAGATAGCTTATGAATGGGTGTCTATGTTCAGGCGATGCTGAAGTGTTTAATAAAGTTAGCAGTGGGATTCAAGAGGTCAAAGGGCCTAGGATGGTATATGGCCTTCTTTGAGCTAGATTAGAAAAGGATAAACAGTAGCTGCTCAACAAATGGGAGCTATTACCATCATCACCACAGACTTATAATGATGATTAAATGATATAACATATGTAAATCACCTAACATAATGCCTAACACAGAGCAACGGCCCAGGAAACATTAGTTTCCTTTAACTGGGATCTGAAAATTTCTTCCCCATTCAATTTCAACAGCTACCTCCTTAGCATCTAGATTGCAGACTTCCAGATGAGGGGGGTCAGTAAACTTTAAGATCCATCTAAAACCTATGCAGGAACAGAGTTGCTTTGAGTGTCATGCTACCTGCCAGCAAAACCTCGACTGGGCAGGTAAGAACAGAACTAAGGTGACAGCCCAAGCAGGGCAGAGCTGCCAGCATGAGCAGTAAGGACGGCCAGAGACTTTAACAAACAGCTCAGTTTCCATCCAGGTCCTGAAGTTAACCCCTTCCAGCACTGACCAGGCAGCGCCCAGACTGCAAGTCCTCCTCTCACCATTCCCGCCCACTGTTTCTCTTACCTCCTGCTCCATCTGCCACTGGCTCTCCTTCCTCATTAGCTCATCCCGGGCCCGGCTCCAGTCTACTGTCAATTTTTCCACATCTTCCCGAAGCGCTTTATTCACCACGTCAGCTTTTTCCATGTGCAGCCGAAGCTGGGTGTTCACCTCCGCTAGACTCTCACACCTGCACTGGGGAGGGGTAGGAGCAAGTACTAAACAAAGGTCTGAGCCAACCCTTGGACCTCTTGGAGTAAGATGACAACCACTGGAACTTTCCACTGCCAGGAACTGGAGGGCTAAGGCTGAAGTCCTTGGTTCTAATCCATGTTAGCCCTCGAGACAGAGGTTTTCCATCAACCTTCTCTACCTGCCTGCCAACCACCCAGGCCAGAAAGTTGGGGCCCATCACCTCTGTTGCTCCTCCTCCAATCGGGTTAGCAGCTGTTCCAGGTTTGGCTCCTCCACACTTTCCCACCTCTGAGGGACCGGTCCCTTAGCCAGACAAAAGCAAGCTTTCATTTACCTTCAACGAGAACATCCCGCAGACCAATTCCCTGATGCCCCCTTCTACTGCAGCCTGCTTATTGTTTTTAAAGTTCATCCGTTTATTTTATTTTTATTTTTGGCCACACCGAGCAGCTTGTGGGATCTTAGTGCCCCCAACCAGGGATAACCCCACCACCACCCCCCAGCAGTGAAAGCGCAGAGTCCTAACCACTGGACTGCCAGGGAATTCCCCAGCTTTTTTTTTTAATTCTTTCTCCCCTTTGTTAGCAATATGTCTCTTTTCTCAGTCACTGCATTCCTCAAGTAAACCCACTGCATCCCTCTCTCCAAACGTAAACCAGTGATTTCTCACGAAAGATGGCATTTGGTAGTGAAAAGAACTTTTGACCTAAGAAGCATAAAATACAGCTTTCACTAATGGTCTTGGCTTCTACTACACTAAGTTTTGGACCTTGGGAAGTTATAACTTCTCTAAGCCACAAAGTCTTCAGCTCCAAAATGAAGGTGATATCATTCCCCTGAAAAGTTGCTTTGCAGGTTAAGTGACGTAATTCTATGACAATGCCTAAGGGTGCCTGGCCTACATAGAACGGTACATAGTTAAGTCTCGTCCTTTCCTTCCTCTGAGAGAACTCTTCCGAGGGTAATGTGAGAAGATGCTGAGAGGGAGCTGGAAGAAAGGCAGATAGGTTTTTGAAAGCCAGTTCTACCCAGCCCACAGCACAAAGAAATCTCTCTGTCACAAATACGGTTTTTTCAGGCCTGCAAAGGCACACATCTCTCCAAGACAGATAAACACTGACACCTCCTGGAGGAAAAATGCATCTCTTCTCTCGGATTCCACACCCCTTCCAATCTGGTAATATTAAGTCTCCTAAAGCTCATTTTGTCCTTAGAGAGCCTGGGGTTGGAGTCTGATGGGGCAGGAATAGCTAGGTCCTGTGAAGGTATCTGATGAAGCTCTCAGGGGCTGACGAAAGAACGGCTTCTTCCAAACACCGCCTTATCACACCCCAGCCTCCCTCAGTCGGCAAATGAGGCCTAACTATACTCCCTGAGGGCTCAGGAGGAGCACAGAAGAGCCTCACTCACCCCAGTGGCTTCCAGCCGCTTCTCCAGCTCTTGGCACCAACTCCGGTACTGCAACACCTGGGGCAAACAGAGCAGGACACGGCAATGGGCACGGCTGGTACCAACAGCCCAAAGCAAAGGTCCCCAAGGGTCGTGGGCAAATGCGCTGTGAATGAGGGACTGGGTGATGACAGTGAAGTGAGGCCATAACATCTTACAGTTTCCATTTGGTCATTTAATCATATGTTCTCTACAGCTCTTGTATTGGAGAAGGAAGTTCATGGGCTTTGGAACCGGAAAACCTAGGATCAGGTCCTAGCTCTAGACTAGGAGAGCAAACCTAGACAACTAACTGACCCCTCATGAAGGTCACCTTTGAAAGGGACATCGTAGATGGCTGGTGGAGAAGTTGTAGACATCAAAGGAGAGCTGTTTAGGACATTCCCACCACGTGGCTCCATCTTCTGCAAACCTCATCCCGCTTCAGTCCCCAGCCCCAAGTGTTCTCCTCCTTCCCCTTCCTGAAAGGGCAGCTGCCTCACCTTGGCCTGCAGCTTCCTCACGAGGGTTGCTTGCCTTTGCTGAGCCTCCTGGGAACTCTTCAGCTTCCGCCAGGAAGCTGCTTGGTTCTCTGCCATCTGCTGCTGTAGCGCCAGCACTTGCTCCTCCAGCACCAGCTGCAGTGACCGGGGCTTCATATTGTTCAACCCAGGGCCCCCTGTCTCCATGGGGGCACCAGACAGTAAGTCCACAGATCCCTATGCAGCCAGAGGCTGTTCGCTCCCAGCAGGCTCTCTAATCATTGCTGTGTCCCTTGGACCTCCTCTTGAGCTGGGGACTAAAGCACACAGTGGAGTTGAAAGAACTCCCTAGATGACTCAAATTTATTCAGCAAATACTCATTAAGTTCTGTAAAATTGGGTTGGACAAAGTACAGTCCTCCTCAAAGCTTTTCAAATACTAAGATGGACCTAATCTCTAAAGGGGGGGGGAACGTGATGAGCATCATTTCCCAAATTTATTGGACCATGACACAAGTTCACAGGACTAGTGTTTCCTGGCATGACTTTTGTAACTCTGCACTCGACCAAGAGCTCCTAGTTTACCATTGCGTCCCTAGTGCCTGGCACAGTGCCTAATAAACATCTGCTGAATGAATCACTGAAGGTGATTTTAGGCTAGCAGGGGAGATGGACACAACTACAATACAATGTGGTCTGTGCAGTAATAACAGAGGCATCACAGGATAGTATGGGAAGACAAAAGAAGGACATTTAACCCAACCTGTGGGGCTGCGAACAGTGTGAATCATCATCATCATAATTAATACTTGTTAAGTGTTTCTATGGGTCAGTCACTTGAAGTGCTTTACACATACCATGTCGTTTTGGCATCACAAGAATCTTGAAACCTTCCAATGCTTTCCTATCATACTTCAGCATTGGTACTATTTTAACTTTACACATGGATGAGGAAACTGAGGCTTACGAAGGCTAAGCCTTAGCTGAGAAATCAGAAGGGTTAAACAATTTGTCCTAGTTCATACAGTTGGCATTTGGTTGACTAGGGATTTGTAATACAAGCAATCTGACTCTCTGACAGAGAGTAGCAGGCATTTCAGGCAGGGGAACCAAAAAACAGAGGGAAGAAGGAGCCAGCTTCAGCAGGATGGCAAACCCTCCTCATCCACCAGGAGATGGGCCAGCACAGGGCAATGGGGGCAGGTGAGGGAGGCCAGCCTAACCAGTGACTTCAGAGACACCCAGGAGACGGGAAGGCAAGATGATCAAGGGTTTGGGGTGCTAGTCCAAGTTCTGTCTCTAAGGAGCTCTAGGACCTCGAGCACGCCACTTCCTCAGGCTCCTCATCCAAAAATGAGGGTGCCCAGCTCCACGACCTCTGAGTTTCTTAGGCCTCTAAAACGCACCATAACCTGGGGGCAGAGGAGGGGGGTAGAGTTCTCTCACCTTATCAGCCCTGAGACACCCATCATCAGGTTTGAGGAGTATCTGTATTTCCAGCTACCTATCAAGAAAATGGTCTATTCGAGCTGCCTTCTTGGCAGCACCAGTCTCATAATCTGAAGAAAATGGCATATGCAGCGAATGCCAATGTAACATTTGCACACACAGTGGGAGTTTCAGGGGCCCCATGTCCCTTTAATGCACCAAACTGTTGATCTTCTACATCCTGGCTCTAATGCCACTTCCTATCAGGTCCTCCCAGATGTATCCAGGAATAATTTATCAGTTTTATAGCCATATATACAATATATATAAATTTATATTTAATGTGTAGAGAGAATGTCTATGTTACATCTTATCATTACTATTTGTCTATCTTCTCCACTAATTTGTGAGTTCCTCAAAGGCAGGAGCTAATTCATTTTGGTCATTAGTAGCTTGTCAGCAATGCATAATGAAGAAATGCATGTGGGCCTCACTCCTGGCAGATCTAAACCCTTGGCCAGAGGTTACAAATGTAGCCTGCGGGTTCTTTTCAATCGTTGTGTGGCCTATACGATGGTTTTTAAGAACTTAAGTTAGGTGCCAACATTTACCATTGGCAAAATACATATAAAAATTCATATTTCTGGCTCCTTTGGATAATCAGCATATCTAGTGACCCCTGACCCACATTCCCACAAGGCGACAACAGGCTGCAGTGAAACAGTGTCTGCCCCCTTTAGATAAGGCATATGCTCTCCAGTTCACCTTAGACTCAGGCCCCTGCCCTCTCCCTCACACCGATAGCAGATTTTAGTTGTCATGTCATTGCACTTGTGCTATTGTTTTTCTTATAACAGAGTTACAGAGGAAAACTCAGCTTACTAATCACCTCCTGGGCAACTGCAGATACCCAGGTTTGCTGAGCTTGTACTAGACAGTAAGGAAAGGGCATAAAGTAGGAAGAGTACAGTGGTACCAGTAAAGGCATAGTGGCACCAACACTCCAGGATGCCTCTTCCTAGCTGATCAACTGGGTTATTACTTCCAGTGTCCTCCCTTTCTGCCCTTCCTTTCCACCACAGCTGTGAAATGCTGGCTCAATCTCTCTCTTCTGGTTGGAGGCACAAACCTGCTGGGAAGTAGCTCTTACCGACAACACGACTAACAACAAGAGTAGCTCTGAGATGCTTCAAGGGACTTGAAGAGCCTTTTCTCCCCGAACACTGTGAGGGATGGGCCAGGCTTTTGCAGAGTGTCAGAGGCCCCAAAGGCTCCCTAACACTCCTTTGAATCCCTATCCCCAAAAGCATTCGGTTAAACTCCATGAAATTGCCGATATCTGCCCTTTTTTTAACCTAACAAAATGATAATTTCATGTAATTCAACCTAATATAATAATATTATATATATTTATAATCATATATTTATATATATTATACAAACCTAATATATAAGCAGCCCTCTCATAGTTCCTGGAATTCTCCTATTAAATCCTCTTTTATTCTTTTTATTTATTTATTTATTTATTTGTGGCCATGCCTCGTGGCTTGCAACATCTTAGTTTGATCTGCGCCCCCTGCAGTGGAAGCTCAAGAGTCCTAACCACTGGACTGGCAGGGAATTCTCTAAATCCTCTTTTAGAATAAGGTTGTTGTTAATGTGTATACATTATTTTAGAAAATGATAGTAACACCTCAGTAAAAAAATGGAATTATATTAGAATTATATGATTATTTTACTTTAGCAGATAATTTAAAAATTTTAGAGCTATTTAAAAATTTAGTCCAACCCTCTCATTTTACAGATAAGGAAACTGAGGCTTACAGAGATGAAGTAACTTCATTTTGTTCATATTTTATTGGTATGCCCCATTTACTTCAAAAATGATGCGAAATTGTAGCAAATGTACCATACTAATTTAAGATGTTACTAACAGGGGAAACGGGGTGCAGGGTATATAGGAACTTGCTGTACTATGCAAGTTCTGTAAATCTAAAATTGTTCTAAAAAATAAAGTTTATTTAAAAAATGAATTGAATTGTTTTATGATTAACGCCCCCACCCCGCCAAAAAAAAACAAACAAAAAACCAGGAATAAAAAGATGGAGGGAACAGAGAAAAATTACAACAGGAATTTTTCTGAAATTGAGATTCAGTTCTGAGCTTCCTCAAGACACAGTTCAGCACCTTTCATTAACACACTGTCAGATCAGCCAGAGAATAAATAAACTAGCATAGCTCCCAAAGAAAGGTAGGTTTCAATGGCCCTCAGGAAGGAAAAGGTCAGTAGCTGGCAAATGGTAACAGACTGAATTGCATTCAATGAGAATGGATGTCAGTGTGCTCTGTAAACTGTAAACCACTGAATAGATGTTATCATTACCACAGGAAAAGGAAAAAGATTCACTTCTTTTATACGTTAATTTACCCTGTAAACACTCATGAATTCCAGTTTAGCATCAGGTAACTGGCCACAGTGATACAGAAATGAGGAAGACTGACTTCCTACTTTTGCTAGGAACCAGACTGGGAAGGGCAGTGACCTCTGAACCTAGGGTGAAGAGTGAGACAAGAGTGACATAAATTATATATTTTGTCTCATCTCATCCAAATTCTTCCAAAAGGAGTATTTAAATAAATTTAAAATAGCAGCAACACCACCTAAACTTGAAGTAGAGGTGTAAATGTTGCAAGGACTAAGAGGAGAACTGGTATTATTAAACAGAATTTGTCACTTAAAGCAAAAAAGAAAAAACACGTGAGGGCACAGACATTTTATTTCCTGAGAAAAGAAACTATATATATATATATATATATATATATATATACACACATATATATATTTGTCTGGAGAGACAATTTGTTTCTTATTCCAGAAAAAAAGAAATTAGCACACAGCTCCTTATATAAATCTCATATGTGGGCCTCTCTCTCCATCCTCCTCCTACCTCTAAGGCCTCTCTCCCTTTAGTCTCCTCTGCTGGCTCCTCCCCACCATCTCAAGGTTGGAGGCCCCAGGGCTCAGGCTTCAGACCTCTTCTCCACCTACATTCATTTTCTAGATAATCTCATCCAGTTTCATGGCTTAGAACTGTACCTATACACCCATGACTCCCAGTGTTACATCTCCAGCCCATCTGGCACATCACACTCCTATACTAAATCCAAACATTTATTTAACTTCTCCATATAGATGTCTAACAGGCATCTCAAAGTTAACTCATCCAAAAGTGAACTCCTGTTCCTCCAATCTTCCCCATTTCAGTACGTGCTAATTCCATCCTTCTGGTTGCTCAAGCCCAAAGGCCTTACAGTTATACTGACTCCATTCTCCCACAGCCTATAACCAATCCATCAGCAAATCCTGTTGGCTCTACCAGTTCCTATCGCTTCTGACCCACCCCCACCATCATCCTGAGCAAAGCCACTCTTGGCTTTAAGGTATGCCCACAAATTCTTTGATACTCCTCCCTTCAAGAGGCGGAGCCTAAACTCTCTCCCCTTGAGCATGATCTGGAATAAAGTTAATGAAGCTGAATAAAGTAGAAATGACTTCCAAGACAAGGTCATAAAAGGGCTCCCCTTTCTCTAGCTCTTGCTCTCTCCCCACTCTCTCTGCTGTGTCCTGAGGACACCCAGGCAGCCCTGTGAAGAGGCCCAGTGGTAAGGAACCACATCTTGGGAGCAGACCAGACATCAGTTTGACTGCAATCTCCTGAGAGATCCTAAGCCAGAAACAGCCAGCTGAGCTGCTCCCAGATTTCAGACCCACAACTATATGAGATAATAAATGACTGCTGTTTCAAGCTGCTAAGTTTTGGGGTAATTTCTTGCATAGCAGTAGATAACTAACACACCTGGATAACTGCAAAAGCTTCCTAGGTGGTAGCAATGCTTCTACCCTTGCTTTCAAAATTTGCTTTTTCTCAGCAGAATAGTCAGAGTGATCCTTTTAAAACAGTGACAGGGACTTCCTGGGTCGTCCATTGGTTAAGACTCCGAGCTTCCACTGTAGGGGGCATGGGTTCCATCCCTGGTTGGGGAACTAAGATCCCACATCCCACATGGTACGGCATAAATAAGTAAATAAAGCAATAAATAAATATTAAAACAGTGACAGATTCGGTCACTCAGAACCCTCCAGTGGCTAATCAAGAGTAGAAACCACAATCACTGTATTGGCTTACCTGGTCCTAATTATTTGATCCCAGCCTCCAATTGTTTTGATTCCATTTCTTACTCTTCTCCCCTTTGCTCACATCCCTCCAGACACAGCCCTCCTTGCTGTACATGCTCGGAACACACCAAGCCACACACTCATCCAGGGCCTCTTCTTCCAGTTACCCTCATGATTGGCTCCCTTGCCACCTTCTCTGTTCAAATGTCCCATTCTCAGTAAGTTGTTCCTTAACCACCCAATATAAAATACCACCACCCCTCCACACAAACTGGTATTTTTCTTTTCTTTTCTTTCTTTTTTTTTTTGGCCGCACCATGCGGCACGCAGGATCTCTTAGTTCCCCAACCAGGCATTGAACCCATGCCCCCTGCAGTGGAAGCAGGGAGTCTTAACTACAGGGCTGCCAGAGAAGTCCCTGGTATTTTTCTACTTACCTTACCATGCTTCATCTGTCCCTATCTGAGTATTATGTGTACTATATCTAACCCAATGTACATTTCCCAAGTGCAAGAATATTGTTTTGTTGACTGCTGTATTCTCAGCTCCTAACAGTGCCTGGTATATAGCAGGTACTCATTAGATATTTGACTAAATGAATGGATATAAGAACATTAGGCAACATGATCCATATCAAAGGTCTTACAAAATGCTGACAGTTCTATAATCTTCTAAAAGGTAAAAACAAACAAAAAACCCCAAAAGAAACAGATCATGTAGTCTGTACAGCACTTTACTCTCTCACAATTATTTGCAATCTTCATAAAAAACACTTTGAGAAGTAATTATTGCCTTCATTTTATGGACAAGAAAACTAAGGCTCAAAACACGGAAGGGGTATAACTGGTCAGCGGCAGAGCAAATACTGAACCCCAATCTGCTTCAAAACTCTACACCCTTCCATTACAAAATGCTGCCCCCTAAATCATGAAATATGAAATCACAGCTCTGGGAGGGACACTTTCTAAAGGGTGTGAAATGATGAGGTCTAAGTCTTCGGCTCTCTGATGGACAAGGACCAAAGAAAGGTAGAGTGTGACTGAAGGAACAAGGGCTAGCACCAGGTTCTAGCTCCTCATGAACTCACTCTGTACATTTGGGAACATCAATTCTCCTTTCTAAGCCTTCTCATGTGCATCACAATCTTGGCCTCCATAACTCATGGACCTAATGTAAACACCAATTCAACAGACATTTACCAAACCCAAAGGCAATCCAGGAATTATTACATGCTCTGGGGACGGACAGCCTAGAATTCGTATCCCGGCTCCACTCACTTATTAGTTGTGGGACTCTACGCAAATTGATCTAAGAGTGCCTTAGCTTCTTCGCGCATAAAATGTTAAGATATAGAACCCACCTTATGGAATCGCTCTGAGGATTAAATGGGCCTTTACAGGTAATGCATTTCGTAGCACCTTTGTGGCTGTTCAATAAATATTAGCTATTATTATGATCATCACGTGCTAGACCCTGGGATACAGATAAAAAAGTCAAGGCATAACGCCCCAACAAGTGCACGGCTGTAAAAGAGATGCAGGAAAAGTAACTCGGTGCAATGAGTGCAAAAACCCAGCAGCGAGCTAACTGCGCCTTCAGAAAGCGGTTGGAAAAGGTTTCCGAGGAAGTGCTATTTAAGGTGGGTCCCGAAGAATGAGCGTTCCAGAGTAGGGTGGCGAGTAGGACTGGACTTTCGGACAGATCACATGCAAAGCCCCAAAGGCAGAGGGAGCCGCAAAATTCTGGGAGCCAGGAGCGGGACGCTTAGGAGAGCGCAGCGCCTTATCGGACAACCCCGGGCTCGGGAAGATCCCTTTTTACGCGGACTTGGAGCGCAGAGTGTTGGCGGCAGCAGCACGCGGACACACCCGCCTAGGACAGGTCCCAGCCCCTCTCTGGGCCTCGGCCGCTGCCCGAACGGAATTCCCTAAGGCGCTCTAAGAGGGCCGGCCTCTGGGCCTCAGACCGTTAACCCGGGCACCTCCCGCCTGCCCTTGAGGCCCCACCTCACCACGCTCGGCTCCCGCAGATTCCTCGGGTGCTCCTCAGCGCCGCAGCGCCTGAAGCAGCTGCTAAGGCCCCGGGGGCGGGGGCCCACCAAGGGGCTGGGGCGCAGGCCCCGCCCCTCAAACTCCCGCCCTTTCGGAGGGCCCCCGCCCCTCCGTGCAGCACGCCTAAGGACGGACTGCGCCACCTAGGGGCCTCCGCCATGTTGAGTACTGGCAGCCGACTTAAAAGTGTGGCCCAGAAGAAAAAATGGGTTAATATTAAGAGATATTAAGATTCCCTCGCCAGAAATGGGGACAGCCAGGCTTGCTGGATTCGAGTAAGGGAAGTTTTAGTAACAGAAAAAAACTTGCTCTCAATCATACCCCTTTTGGCTTCGGGATTACACATTGCGCATGTGTGTGGTCACCTGGTTCTAGGTGCGCCTGCGCACTGTTCCACCTACAAACCCGAGTACAATTAACAAGGGCGCTTCGTCGGGATACAACTTTGTCTTCAGACCCCCGAAGCCCCAAACGGCTCCAGGCAACACAACACTCACAGCGTAGTTATTCAGTGTCATTTGAACACATATGGCTTTGAACAGGGTGTTTTCTTTGCCTGAATGTCCTGCATCCGTCCAGAGAACCGCAGTTTGTCCAATTTTATGCGTGAACCTGATTTTCTCTAGAGGACTCTAGAGGCGTTTTTTCCATAGCGTTTTGTGCATAAATTATCAATGCACTTTCATTCACCTGCCTCTCTTCTCCACTCAGTGGGTCTAAAGTTTTAGTTGGGATTTAAAAAAAAACAAAACTGGAGAACTTCTTAAAGTGCAGACTCTCGGATTCCCCCACTAGAGAGTCAGTAAACCAGGCGTGGAGCCCGGGACTCTGCATTCAAGCAAATACCTTGGGTGATTCCCGATGCGTTGGGAACATATTTTGAGAAACACTGTATAAGATTGTGTATCTCTAGCACCCAGCACAAGGCTTAGTACAAAATAGGAGCTAAGTAAGTGCTGAGTGAATAGATGGATGTATGAATGGATAGCAGGAGTGAAACAGGCAATTCACAGCCAAAGGGAACCTGAGAAAAGAACACTTTGATAAGAGTATCTTTGTATTTTTCTCCTATAAGAACAAAACAAGTTCTTAATAGTTACTGAGAAAAAGAGAAAGTAAGTGAGGGGTGGGGGGAGGACAGTGATTCTTAAAGGCAAACTATGCTGAGAGGGAAGAAGAAACATCCCAGACATTGGACAGACAAAAGGATGCAAAGACTCAGTTGTGTGGGAGTCTACCCCAGGGAAATATTCTCCCAACAGGTTGTGTGCAAGAATGTTCACTACAGTATTTGGAATGTTACACCAACCTCAGGGCATCTGCAACCTCAGGGAGATGGCATACTTTGCCATCTCCTAAACCAGTTTACCCCAAACTCTTGGATTACCTGACAACTTCCCCTCCTTCAGGTCTCAACTTAAATGGTACTTCCTCAGCTAGGTCTTCCCTGATCATGTTATGTAAAGTAATACCCTATCATTTTCTATTGCAGTACTCTTTTCATAGTACTTTTTACTTACTTATTTTGGTTTACCTATTATCTTTCTCCCCCTTGAAAATTTAAGCTTCATGAGAATAGGAGGCTATCTCTGACTTATTCTTAGCATTTAACACAGAGCCTGACACAGGGTAGGTGCTAAATAAGCATCCATGAAATGAACGAATGGAGTCAGCCTCAGTATTACAAAGGTTAATGACATAAAATCTATCAACAAACTACATAATACACTTTAAGACCATGAAGAATAAGCAAAGAGAATTAAAACAAACAGTAATCTTTGATTTTTGTAAAAGGGAATTCGTTCATTCATTCCCTTATTCATTTACTCATTCATCCAACAAACATTTATGGAATATTTGTTATGTGCTAGTATTGGATAATAATACAATGTGTTAACAGCAAGTTGGAAATTGTATTAAAACATAATAAAATAGTACAACTGGGTATTTTGTCTGGGCCAGAGAAGAAAGTGGAGTTAGCTGATGTGTGAGAGTGGGTAGCATGCCCCCTAGAGATTCTGTAGGCTTTGAGAGTACATCAGCCTTCAAACATCCTATGAAGTGCCAGGAATGTTTGGGACAAAAAAAAAAGGTGCTCATGTACAGCACTTGAATTGCTTGGGACCCAAGAGCCCTGTAGGGAAAGACTTAATCCAGCCACAGTTAGAGTCTAGCCATGTTCAAACCTGTCTGATGAACTAGAGTGGGGAGAAGGCCTCAAAGGAGGCTGGATTGGAGGGAGAGACAACGAATCAGTTGAAAGAAAACCAACCCTAGTCCCCTCCAAGTGAACTGGAGCTCTTTCTTTATGCCCTAAATTCCATCTCTGGGAACATGCTTTTTATCTCAACCCTTTTTCAGGACTGTAAAGTGGATCCCGCACCCCAGGCTTGCTCATTATTTATAGATATTCCCCTTGCCCCATACCAAGAGGCTGCCTGGACTGACTGACTTTCTTTATTTTTAAACTTACATATGTGAAATTTCAAAGTGATGGGCTAAAAACCCATATATATATCTCTCTCTATATATATATATTTTTCTAATAGCTTAAAATCTGTTTTAACGTTCTTAAATCCTTTATGGTGTCAAGAGAATGGAGGATAGAAAATTTGTGTGGAGATATTTCTGGCTGTGAGTCCCCACCCTTCTCAGGGAAGATGTAACTGCTCCAACCAAGTGATCGGAAGAGGGGAGTTCCAGGAGGGTTGGAGGTACCACATCCAACCCCATTGCAGTTGGGGAGCATAATGACCGGATCTACCTCCTGCCCAGGAAATCTATCAACAAGAGACAAGCCTGCTAACTGATTTGGTGGCAGACCCAGGAGAGTGCTGCTGTGTTGGGGTTGTCCTGCTCTCCCAGAATTTGTCAGGGAATGTTTTCTGTAGGCTGGATGGGGACTAAGTAAAAGAAGGAGAGCTGCATAGGCCTATCCTGTGTCCTGTTTGGTAGGGCCTCCTAGAGGGGTAAAGGGACTCCAGAAGTGAGAAGACAAATGACCATTGGCAATAGAGATGCCTTTGCTAAGAGGAGTGCAGGAGAGGGCTCCAGCAGGGAATCCCTGAAGAGCCCATAAAAGCCCTCCATGATGTTTTGTTGATGGACAGAAACAGCTAAAAGCATCTGCCAAACCCAGAAAACACAAAGCCAGCTACGACACGAATTCAAAGAAGACTTTTCCCACCCCTTTCTCCATCTTCCTCTCCATGTCAGCACTCTGAGTGACCAAAGTGAGCTGAGGATGACAGGGGAAAAATTGAGGAAAAAAAAATAACCCTCAGTCATTCCCCTCTTTCTCACTGCAAGCTAACTGCCAGAAGCAGAGCTTGAGGCACCAAAAGAATATAGCATCTTGTAATAGATTGTGAACCACTCGCTGCTTTCCATCAGAGTCCATTTATTTATCATTAAACAAATATTGATTAAGAACCTACTATGTGTCAAATCCTGTGCTAGACACTGGGAGAGACCCAAAGAACAATAACACATGGACCCTGCCTAGAGCCTCAGTCCACAGACTTAAGTAGAGGCAGGTGAGTAATGTATATTTCACACATTTACAGGGTGGTAAATTCTGTAAAGAGGGAGTGGCTGGCTTCATAGAGGTGGTGACAATATAACCTAATTATGAAGGATTAATCTGCTGAGCAGACAAAGGCAGGAAGGGCATTCCAAGCAGTGTTCTTGGAACAGTGATGTGCAAAAGCATGGATGTTTGGGGATTGCCGGGGATTTCCTCTGGGCACTCCTCTGGCTGATTCTGCCACTTGGTTGTATCATATGAGTCTCCCTGGATTTATAATTAGATAATAATACAATCCCCTCCATCAGCTGGGTATTCCTCCCGTGGCGCTGACCCTGTCTCAGTGGGCAGGTCTCTTTCCAGTCCTTGCCCCTTCCCACTGACCAAGTCAAGCTCTAAATACCCACTCACCCAAGCTTGACATTTCTTTGAAGTGGGTGCCATTTGCTCACCACCATTCAGGGCTTGGGCAGTAAAAAGATGTATAGGGACAGCTCCCATAGGACTGGGTCCTCTCTTTCCTCAAAAAATGAGCCCTTAGACTTCCCTGGTGGTCCAGTGGTTAAGACTCCAGGCTTCCACTACAGGGGGCACAGATTTGGTCCCTGGTGGAGGAACTGAGATCCTGCATACCATGAGGTGTGGCCAAAAAAAAATAAAAAATAAAAAAAATTTAAAAAAAGATGAGCCCTTAATTATATTCTAACCTGAGACTCTATCTGCTGCCTCAGGTGACACAGAAACTAAACTCTAAGAATCTGGACAGGAACCAGGTGGAGAAACATGGCAGGAAGAATGTCGGGCTTGGAGGCAGACACACTCACCTGAGTTTGAACTCCTGGCTCTGCCTTGTGTTTTGAGCAACCCGCCTCGCCTCCCCTCTCTGAGCCTCAAATTCCTCCGCTGCAAATGGGGATAATAATACTTACCTCTTAGAGTTTTTACGTGCAAAGTGGGAGATAAAGTAGATGAATGGAGGGAGGAGTGGAAGGAGTCCAGCAAGAATCTGAGGTTTCTGAGCTCAAGAATGACAATAAGGTTTCCAGGTCCCTAACTATTAACAGTGGTTACCTCTAGGCGGAGAGATTGGGGAGTGGCTTCTTTTAATTTAACACCCTTTGGTATTGTTTCACTTCTATTTTTTTTACAATGAAAATTATTTAAGTTTGTAATTTAAATATATTCAGTATAGAAATCATACTTAAATAAAAAGGTTTTTGTCAAAGCTTATATTGCATAGAAAGTCATCCAGGAGATGGATAGAAATGGTTGTTTCTGAGACGGTCTGGAAAACTGGGGGTCTGGAGTGGGAGGGGGACTTCCTGTATATTCTCTTGTACTGTCTGAACTTTTTTCATCATGAATTTGTATTACCTTTCTTTCTAATACACATTACTTTTTAAATTTTTAAAAAACATTTTTTAAATATTAAGAAGTTTTAAAATAAAAATACTTTAAGTAAAGAATAAAAGTGAAAATGTGTGGTTGCTTTGTTTGTGCACCACACCTGCAACAGGCAAAAACACACATACACCCACATGCAGTTTCCAGATTATAGTATCTGCAGGGAGTGGGATGGACCGACCTCACTGGAGCGCCCACATGCTCTGACAAGGTGCAGTTCCCGAGGAGCTCAGCTGGGGGAACCATTGAGAGCTTGGTGGAGAAGATCCCAGAGGAGTGGCAGCTCCTGGGACGTTTAAAACAGCACAAACCGGAATGATGATGGGGATGTGGGGGAGGATTAGGCGGCTCTGCTCCCGCTGGGGTGCTCTGGGCTCCCTGGATGGGGATGGCCCATGCCCCACAGATTATAAAAAGCACAGATGGAGGTCCAGGGGCTGCAGGCCCTCCTCCCAGGCAATCCCTTTCATATAAGGTGATGCCAGGAAAGATCAATCCTTCCTTGCTGTGGGGAAGAGCACTGGATTCAGAGTCATGAGTTTGGGTTGAGTCCTACCGTGATCATTTCTGGTTGCGTGGCCTTGTGTCAATCACTTAACTCCTCTGAGACTCAATTTCCTCATTTGTGAACAAGGACAATATTAACAATTGACTTTTTTTTTAACCATAATTTATGGAGTACCTACTATATGATAGTTACTGAAAGAAAGGTGCTCTACATATGTAAATACATTTAGTTCTTATAAGCAGTCTGTGAAGGAGATATTTTTATTCTAATTTTACAGGTAAAGAAACAGGTTCAGAGAAGTGATTTTTTTTTAAAGATATAAGTAATAGGTAATATTTATGTAGAGCTTACTTTGCATAAGACACTGTTTTAAGAACTTACGACAAAAATTTGTAACAACTTTGAGGCAGGTATATTATTATTAACCTCACTTTGTATATGAGGAAACTGAGGCACAGAAAGTTTAAATAATTGGCCTGAGATTACACAGCTGGTAAATTAGGGAGCCAGGACTTAAAGGCAGGTAGTCCAGCTCTTAATCATTATGTTAGACAAATCTCCTACTTAAAACTCTGCACTAAAATTCTCACTGCACTAAACATAAAATCCAACTTCCTTTCTCTGGTTTCCAAGGCCATTCTCAATGTGGTCCTGGCATGATCTGACCTCATCTATCACCTCCCCCATGCTCACTCTGTTTCAGTCACACCAGCTTCTCCCGGTTCCTCAGATATGCCAAGCACATTCATGCCACAGGGCCTTTGCATTTGCTGTTCCCTCCACCAGGAATGATCTTCTCCCAGACCTTTGAACAGTTCATTCCCTCACTACATCTAGATCTCTGCTCAAACATCACCCCCTCAAAGAGACATTCCTATCTAAAATAGACATCCCTTTGACCCTGCTTAATTTTTCTTCACACACTTAGAATTCTCTGAAATTACACATTTGTTTGCTTGTTTGTCTGTCTTTTTCACCAGAATGTGAGCACAGACTTGGTAGTCCACTGTTAGATACAGTGCTTAGGCCCAGGATGTAACACATGGTAGACACCCAGTGTATAGTTGATGGATAATTAAGTACATAAATGAATGAATACCCAACGTCACCCAATTGGTTAGTGGCAGAGCCAGGACACAAACCAAGTTGTTTGATCCTGGAACCCATACTCTTAGCCAGCTCTAACCCATGCTGAACTGACTCCGAGAATTAGGAGATTCAGATAGCATAAAGAATGTGAAGCCACTTTGAAAATTGCTAAGTGCTTGAAAAATGATGTTGCTGCCGCTGCTGCTGCTGCTGATTCAGTTAACTGCTCATCTGTGAAATGGGTATAAAAAATACGCTGGCCTGCCAACTTTAAGAGGATGTTTTGTGGAGTGCCTGTGAGATGGATAGGGAAACATGTAAAAAAGTTAAAGGCTCTACACGGTAGAAAGGACTGTAAAGGTTGTTTGCATGCCAGTGGCTTCCCAAGACTCCCATCTTCTACCTCGAGTTTGACATTAATATTGCTGACAGGAGAGGGGGAGGTAGGGGGACATGGGGGGGGCGGTGGGCGAAGGACTCTCCATCCCAGTAATTAAACATGTTGGGACTGAAGTGCTGCCAGCGGCAGCATCTGGTTGCAATTACCAGAGGGGACCGAAGTGATTAGTCACCTTTATAGTGAGAGCCAGGCCAGTCCCCTGGGCTCCTCCCTGGAGAGGGCCTTCTAAGCAGGCCCAGAGTCCCCTTCCCCGACTCCCACCCCATTTCTGGAGTTCTCTGGTCCTCAAATAATAGCCCTGCTCAGAGACTCCTCCATGTTCCCAAAGTCCCAGCCCATTGGATGAGACCTTGACTAAAAGCCAAGAATACCATAATTGCCCCCTACCACCCTTTCACTTTTCGTGTTTCTAGAAGCTAGGTTAGGATTCTTTGGTATAAAATGTGTCAGAGAGGGAATTAGGCTTAAAAAGTAATTTAACCTTTCTGAACTTCAGTTTCTTCATCTGCAAAATCAGGGTACTGAGAGTATCTACATCATAGGGTTCTTGTGAAGATAAATAAGATAAAAATGCAGTGCGATACAAAGGCCAGAGTCTAGTTTACTCCAGTATATGCTCAATAAATAGCAGCTATTATTATTTGCTGAGTACCAGGCTAATCACTTATTTTTTAAATGAATTTATTTATTTTATTTATTTATTTTTGGCTGCATTGGGTCTTCGTTGCTGTGTGCAGGCTTTCTCTAGTTGCAGCAAGAGGGGGCTACTCTTCGCTGCAGTGCGCGGGCTTCTCATTGTGATGGCTTCTCTTGTTGCAGAGCACAGGCTCTAGGTGCGCAGGCTTCAGTAGTGGTAGAATGCGGGCTCAGTAGTTGCAGCATGCAGGCTCAGTAGTTGCGGCACACGGGCTTAGTTGCTCTGTGGCACGTGGGATCTTCCCGGACCATGACTCGAACCCATGTCCCCTGCATTGGTAGGCGGATTCTTAACCACTGTGCCACCAGGGAAGCCCAGGCTAATCACTTTTTATAATTTATTTAATTGAATCCCCACAAACACCCTGTGAGGTAGGTACTGTCATGATTCCTGTTCAGAGTTACAAAAAGGTTTAGAGGCTTCCAAAGATAATATAATATACTAAACCATATAGCAGAACTAGAATTCAAAACCAGGCCTTTTTGTCTCCAAGAGCCCTTACTCTTTATAAAACCATGTTCAAGGGCATCTTGATTGTTTGATTTATTTTTGTTCATTTGTTTGTTTGTTTATTTTGGCCACGCGGCTTGTGGGATTTTAGTTCCCCTGACCAGGGATTGAACCCGCGCCCCTGGCAGTGAGAGCGTGGAGTCTTAACCACTGGACCGCCAGAGAATTCCCGATGTTTTTGATTTATTCATCCCTTCATTTATTCACTCACTCAGGCTTACAAAATACCTAATTCGTGGCAAGACAAGAATCCCTTCCTTTCAGGAACTCAGAGTCCAGCAGGGAAGGCACGATATGTCTGTAAGTAACTATACCTTAAAGTAGAAAATGATGGCTTTTGTATATAAGGGCCGGTTAGAGATTCATTCATCCATACGACACACTGAGAACCTGCTATGTGCTGGGCCCTGTGCCCAGCCCTGGGAATAATTGAAAGATAAATATGGTGCCGTCTAGTCATAATCTCATGGGGGAGACAGGTATGTAAATAAATTATTACTGCTATAAGGAATTACGTTATGATTTTTTAAATATGAAAAAAGTACACAGAGTAGAAGAAATGAACTGTGTCGGAGACAGGGGGGCAGAGGCAGAACTGGATAATCTTGGAGCTGCCAAAATGGAAAGGGGCACAGAAAATGTGTGATGGCAAATCAGGAGTGTGTATTTTCTGGTGAATGAGGGAAGGCTTCATGGAGGAGAGGGCACATGAGTTGGCACTTTTCAATGGGCAGGTTTTAGAGAGACGGAGGATTGGAACAAAGAGATCCGGGAGGCCTAGAAGCCAGTTATAAGGGAATTATTTTAGGACAGGCCGTGAGGAGGACTGAGACAGTGAGGCAGTGGGGATGGAGAGGATGAAGGAACCCCAGAGATGACTGCTTAAGTGGACAAGTCAAAAGGGAAGCCAAGTGTTGTGAATCTGGGCAACCGGAGGGAGAGTTAGGAATTCAGCTCTTCCTTAAAGCTCCCCCTGAACAGTGTCTGGTAGTGTATTGATCCTTTGAGATGGGAAGGTGGAGCTGTCCTGGGGTTTCTGACCTAGGGGCACCAGATGAAGCTTGAAATGGCCAAGTTATGCAGCTGTGCTCTGAAGATCAGCAAGGATCTGGACGTATCACCATGAAAAGGCTGGTCGAGCACCTGGACAACCGGGCTGTGAGTTTCATCTTCTTTCATTCATCAAATGCTTACTGAGCTTCTACTCTGTGCCAGGTTGTGCTGGGAAACCAATCTGGTGACCTTAGAGTAGGAACAGATCTCTATCGGGCAGGCTCAAAGAATCTCGGATTAAGAAGGAAGCCTACCTGACTGCTTCTACTGCTGCTATACCTCTCACAGTGTGACAAGTGTTGTAGCAAAACGTTCAAGAAGGGGTAATTGGCTCTGTGTGGGGATCTGGGAAGGCTTCCTGGAGGAGGTGAAACTTTTTTTTTTGACTGCTTTGGGACTTCGTTGCTGCATGTGGGCTTTCTCAAGTTGCGGCGAGCGGGGCTACTCTCCGTTGCGGTGCGCGGGCTTCTCCTTGCGGTGGCTTCTCTTGTTGCAGAGCACGGGCTCTAGGCACGTGGGGTTCAGTAGTTGTGGCTCGCGGGCTCCAGAGCGCAGTCTCAGTAGCTGTAGTGCACAGGCTCAGTTACTCCGCAGCATGTGGGATCTTCCCGGACGAGGGCTCTAACCCCTGCCCCTTGGATTGGCAGGCGGATTCTTAACCAGGGAAGGAGGAGGTAAATTTTCAGCTGAAGCTCTCGGGATGAGGAGGACTACCTCCCGTTGTGGGAGTGAAAGGAGGGTATTCCAGGTAAAGGGAACAGTTTTCCCCCACGAGTCCAGCTGCAATTGAGACTTCTTCCAGAACTACCAGAAAAGCACTGTGTGGGAAATCATTTTTCCAGCCTCCTGAAGGGGCCGCTGCTGCCCCAGGCAGGGGCTGCCACCTCTGGACTCAGCCAGTCCCTCCCAACAAAACTGAGTTTGTCTTTGCTGGGGTGGCAGTGAGGTACACTCTGGATCTGCCTCCATCTAAGGAGTGGGCTCAGGGTGGCAGCGCCCCCAAAGCCTGAAGTAACAATCTGAGCTCAGTCAACGGCATCTGGGGGGAGGGGTGTAGTGGGTACTGATACTTTTCTGTCTCTGGGTCACCACAAGTTTAATAAAATAAAAGAAACTGTGAGTAAATGCTGCCATCTGTACTGCCCACCCCCCAACAACAAATCAGGTCCCAGACTAGACGCAAAGGTTGCTTTAAAAACACCCCAAGGACTTAACTGAAAACCCACACTCCTCATGTTTCTGGGGCTTAAGATCCTTGAGTTCACTCCTCAGCATCTCTCCTCAGGAAGGTGGGGTGGGCTGTCCCGTGACGTGGAGGTAAAGACCCGAGAGTCTGCTCCGTGGGACTGAGAGGCCCCCCCCAAGCCTAGAAGCCCCCCTCGGGGCTGTGTGCCAAAAGCCCCCATGAGCCATGGCCTCAGAGGGCAGCGGTGATTTTTTTCACATAAATATATCGCACTTAAATGAGTTTAGACAGCATGACATCAGAGAGTAATTAAATTGGTTTGGGTTGGAATTCCGTTTCCAATTCCTGAGTTCAGGTTTGTAAAAGATTTTTCTGAGCACCTGCAGGCATATGTGTGTGTGTGTGTGTGTGTGTGTGTGTGTGTAAGTATTTTCACTGGAAAGGATTCAAAACTTAAAAAAAAAAAAAAGAACTGGAGCACACAGGCAGCATTACGCCATTCTTCCTTCTTGGAAAAATCCCTCAGCCTTATACAAGCCTCCTTCAAGCCCTCAGTCAGTTGTGCAGGAGAAAGGGGGCGGTCGGCTTTCTCCTTTCAAGAACGAGTTATTTTCAGCTGCTGACTGGAGACGGTGCACGTCTGGATACGAGAGCATTTCCACTATGGGACTGGATACAGACACACACCCGGCAGACTTCAAGAGCCTCAGACTGAGGAGAAAGCCTTTCCTTCTGCTGCTACTGCTGCTGCCGCTGCTTTTGAGGGTCCACTCTTTTCATGGTTTTTCCTGCCAAACCAGAGGCACCTCCGCTGCTGCCACTGTTCTCTTTGGTGTCATTCAGCGGCTGTCCAGAGGATGAGACTCCCCAAAGTCCTCACTTTCTTGCTTTGGCACCTGGCTTGGCTGGACCTGGAATTCATCTGCACTGTGTTGGGTGCCCCTGACTTGGGCCAGAGACCCCAGGGGGCCAGGCCAGGATTGGCCAAAGCAGAAGCCAAGGAGAGGCCCCCTCTGGCCCAGAACATCTTCAGGCCGGGGGGTCACAGCTACGGTGGGGGGGCCACCAATGCCAGGGAAAAGGGGGGCACCGGGCAGACAGGAGCCCTGACACAGCCCAAGAAGGATGAACCCAAAAAGCTGCCCCCCAGATCGGGTGGCCCTGAACCCAAGCCAGGACACCCTCCCCAGACAAGGCAGGCTGCAACGCGGACTGTGACCCCAAAAGGACAGCTTCTTGGGGGTAAGACACCACCAAAGACAGGATCTGTCCCCAGCCCCTTCCTGCTGAAGAAGGCCAGGGAGCCTGGGTCCCCTCGAGAGCCCAAGGAGCCATTCCGCCCGCCCCCAATCACGCCCCACGAATACATGCTCTCGCTGTACAGGACGCTGTCCGAGGCTGACAGAAAGGGAGGCAACAACAGCGTGAAGTTGGAGGCTGGCCTGGCCAACACCATCACCAGCTTTATTGACAAAGGGCAAGGTGAGGGGGCGGGGGGGGGCAGGGGCACGGCTCAGAGGGAGGGGCATCTGCATGCATGGAGGGGGCTCTCAGAGCCCCGCCACTGCACTGGTGGGAGACGGTGTGTGCATCTGGCCTGGGTGGTATCTGGGACTTACCTCACACACTCCAGGTCCCAGGCTGTTGGCATGTCAGAGCTGGAGGGCACCTGGGGATCACCAAGTGCCATTCCTGCAAGGTGCAGAGGGGGTTACTGAAGCCTGGGAAGGAGATAAGACCTGCCTGTTGGTGGCAGAGTTGGGGACCAGCCTCTACGACTCTTGATTACCAGGCCATGCTCTGTGCTTATGTGAATTGGCCAGACTTTCCAGGCTGCAGAGGGTTGTAGGTTTTCTCAGATGGCAGAGAGAGAAATTAATCTCAGATACCCATGGTTCTCCCACTTTGCCTTTGGGCTGGGGGGCAGAGGGGACAGGATAGGTGACAACAGTAAATGAGGCATAATGGAGTTCTGGAACAACCTCTAGATATACGAGGTGGGGCAGGGTGGACAACAGACCTAGGGTCTAACTCACCGTGTGACCTTGGGAAAGCCCCTTCTCCCTTTGGGGTCTCAGTTTCCCCATCAGTACAACCCTATGGAGGTTGGATTGGGTGATTTCTGAGAGCCCTTCAAATATGAAAACTTTTTGTCCTGTCCTAAACACACATCATTTTTATCATGAACCCAGGAGACGATCTGCTCCCTTCACTTCTCCCTCTGCCCACCCCACCTCACTGTCTTGGCTTTTCCTCTCAACTTGCTGTGTGAGCTCAGCAAGTCCCTTCCCCTCTTAGGGCCTCAGTTTCTCCATAAGTGTGAAGAGGAAGGTGGACCTGATTGCTAGAGTTGCTGGCAGCTCATATGTTCTGGTTCTGGGAGTCTTGGGACTTTGGCTGGCAGGGTGGGGGAAGGGTCAGAGAGAGGAAGAGGCTCCTCATTAGAGCTGGCCAGTGGGGGAATGACAGAGTGGGGGGAGGCACAGAGGCAGCAGGTCTGGCTGAGGTTGGGGGAGGTGGCCTGGCTGCCTGCCCAGCCAGAGCAAGCTGTGACCCCTTGGGGAAATCATAAAATAAGTCCCTGTGCCCCCCAGCTCTAAGGGAGCTTGGAGGGGGGAGATGGGGAGTTTAAAGGCCTAATTAGCTTCTAGAGCAATATTATGAATGTTTCCCAATGGCAAATCGGTATTTAGGAAGGAAGGCATGCTGATTCGGACATACTATTGAGCTTCTTATACACACACACAGCCTTATATTTATACGTACATGCTGAGTCACACACATACGTACACACGTGCACACACACCTTACATATATACAAGGAATCTTCTTACATATATATAGACACATATACATACATACCCTTCAAATATTCACACAAGCCCAATCATACATGCATATAACATGTCACTCACATATGCATTACTTTTCATACTCACATGTGAACTGAACCATACATACACACACACACCAACTGTCATTCACACACACACACACATTCACGTACCCAGCAGGGTAAGAAACATACACAACAAAATCATTAGACTGGGAAGCCAGGAAAATTGGCTTATAGACAGGCTTTTTTGTTAACTTGCTGTGTGACTTTAGGCAAGTCACTCCCCCTCTCTGCCCCTCATCCATAAAACAAGAACACTAAGGTCTTCTTTAAGGCATGGTATAGTAGAAGCAGCTCAGGATTGGGTGTAAAAAGTTCTAGGCTGGAATTCCAGCTCTGCTTTTTCCCAGATGGGTGACCATGAGCAAGTTACTAACTTCTCTGAGCCTCAGGTTCCTCCCCTGGAAAAACAGGGGTCATTATAATGCCCATTCCACCTATCTTACCAAAGAGAAATCATATTGGATAACAGATGGGAGAGGGGCAGGGTAGAAGGCAGTTCTAAGGCTGATGGACCTCTGCTATGCATCTCATTGACACAAACACCCAGAATCACTCAAATCAGCTACAGCCACATCTACAGATCAACAATCCTACTTGGTTGACTGTATAGGAAGCTCCCTTATTTTGAAAAAGGCTCCCAGTGGTTTGGGTCTTGCCCTCTGTCAGAGTGGGGAAGAGGTTAAAGAACGTTCTCTCGAGGGGAGAAGAGCTGTGGTCCTCCCCTGAGGCCTTAAGGTGACCAGCTCCCTTGGTGAGGTTGTAGGGAATGACTTATGGGTGTTCTCTCTAGATGACCGAGGTCCTGCGATCAGGAAGCAGAGGTACATGTTTGACATTAGCGCCCTGGAGAAGGATGGGCTACTAGGGGCCGAGCTGCGGATCTTGCGGAAGAAGCCCTCGGACACAGCTAAGCCAGTGGCCCCCGGCAGTGGGCGAGCTGCCCAGCTGAAGCTGTCCAGCTGCCCCAGCGGCCGACAGCCGGCGGCCTTGCTGGATGTGCATTCCATGCCAGGCCTGGATGGATCTGGCTGGGAGGTGTTCGACATCTGGAAGCTCTTCCGAAACTTTAAGAACTCGGCCCAGCTGTGCCTGGAGCTGGAGGCCTGGGAACGGGGCCGGGCCGTGGACCTCCGTGGCCTGGGCTTTGACCGGGCTGCCCGGCAGGTCCATGAGAAGGCCCTGTTCCTGGTGTTTGGCCGCACCAAGAAACGGGACCTGTTCTTTAATGAGATTAAGGCCCGCTCTGGCCAAGATGATAAGACCGTCTACGAGTACCTGTTCAGCCAGCGGCGAAAGCGGCGGGCCCCACTGGCCACACGTCAGGGCAAGCGGCCCAGCAAGAACCCCAAGGCCCGCTGCAGTCGGAAGGCGCTGCATGTCAACTTCAAGGACATGGGCTGGGACGACTGGATTATCGCGCCCCTGGAGTACGAGGCCTTCCACTGCGAGGGGCTATGCGAGTTCCCCCTGCGTTCCCACCTGGAGCCCACGAACCATGCAGTCATCCAGACCCTGATGAACTCCATGGACCCTGAGTCCACGCCACCCACCTGCTGTGTGCCCACGCGGCTGAGTCCCATCAGCATCCTCTTCATTGACTCCGCCAACAACGTGGTCTATAAGCAGTATGAGGACATGGTCGTGGAGTCTTGTGGCTGCAGGTAGCAGCACTGGCCTCTGTCTTCCTGGGTGATACATCCCAGGATGCTGGTCACAAGAGCCCCTCCACGCACTCCTAGAATCACAGAGGGGTCGGGAAGCTACAGCCAGGAGCATCTACACAGCCTGCGTGAAAGGGGATTTCAACAGCCTTGTTCACTCTCAGAGTGGGAATTGGGCTGAAGGTCTCTTTCTATCCACAAGTCCCCCTGTCTGAGGATCTCTGCCCTTCTGCTGCTCTGACTGGCGGGGACAGGCCCAGGGAGACAGACTCTGAATGGGACTGAGACCCAGGAGGCCTTGTCTTCCAATGAAACTCAGCCCACCACCTCTCCTTACCGGGACCTTCTCGATCTCTGGACTCTCCAGGGAGGACTCTCCTTGGGAGAGGCACAGGTGCCACCTCCTCCTTGAATTACCATTGTGCTTGATGACTTTCCGCCCCTGGGGCAGATGGATGCTGGTTGGGCAGGGGTGGGAAAGAGGGGGAGTGGGTTTGGGCATGGGTGTGAGGCTCTTAGACTGTTAGATTAAAATGTACATTGATGAGATAAAAAACAAAACCATGCCTAAAACTGTGGCAGATTTCTTATTTACCCCAGGGGACCCAGTGACCCTTCAAAGAATGACTGTCCCACAGAGGGGAGGCGGGCTGCCCAGAGCAGAATGGGACAGAGAGCACAGGCTGAGCAGGGCCAGTGCTACCTCTAACCCCATTCCTGGTTTTCTTCCAGAGCTCCATCTATTCCACTGAGGCATAGCAACAGAGTTAGGTTTCCTTTTTGACATTCCTTAGTCAAGTTTGTTGCCTCCAAAATGGATCTCTTAAATGGGAGGGAAATTGGGGATTTCATTTCCTCTAAAGTCATCCCCACTTCCTTCACCAGTGTCTGCTCTGTCCCCTCTCATCCCCACATCATACTCACAGAATCAACTGGTCGCCATTTAAAGGGCCCTCCACCTCTCACTGGGGAACGTGGGCTGCCACGATCTCCTCTTCCCCTATTGGGGCATCTCTTTTCTGTCACTGACCACTGTTCCTCACGTGATCTTACCTGTGATCTTATCTTACCTGCTACCCTCCAGTTCGGCACACATTCCACCCCTTCACTCCAGCTCTAGAAACAACTGGAGCTCCTCCCCTTTATATTATACCATATATAAATACATAATTATACATTAGTAACCTCCCCACTGACCTTACTGACCTTAGACGGACCAATGCCAGACACATTCCTGCTTGGGGCTTGGCCCAGACTAAATGCCCACTTCCCTTTTCCACTAGAACCTATGGGGAAGAGCGAAGCATGAGCTCTTGGGAGGGGAATACAGCCTTCTGGTAGGGAAATTTGGGCACCTGAGTCCTTGTTCCAAGGGCTCAGGACCAGGTTCTGCCTGGCTGAAGAAAGGGAGGACCAGCAGAAGAAAGCCTAGGCCTCAGCTTCCCACCCAGGGGGCCTCAAAATTTCCCCCATCTCTCTCCAGCTGGGTCTTCGATTCCCAGGGCTCCTAGCCAAAGCTGTTTCAACAGTAGGAATTCTTGCCCAGCTCTGGACAGATCCTGTGTTTCTTCCCTCTAGGCCTGAAACCTGGGTTGTCAGGACCTGAAGCAAGAGCCCAGGGTGGGGGGCAGCATACCTTCGAGCTACCTCCCTGGCTTGGAGGCCATTCCCTGTCCCTGAGGGGCCAGCCTGAGCCTGGAGCCTAGCCCTCCCTGGCCGAGTTTCGTTGTGTTTGGCTGGGGGCAGGCCCACAAGCTCTGGAAGTAAACAAAGGAGCTGCACGGCAGACAGAGTTCTGGTGTATGTGAGAGGAGAGTGAGCCTGGAAGGGAGGTGCCCGGGGAGGCCAAGCAGTGGACTGTGGACACAGGGAGAGCAGTGTAGAAGCAGGGTGGCTGGAGACCCAAGGGCAGAGAGGCAGGGGACCAAGGGGTCACAGGTGGGGCAGGCTCCTACATGCACTGATTTCCTGGGCTGTATGTCCCTGGTTTCTTGGAAAGTCTGACAGATTGGAGCTCTCCCTGCCTTATCCCTATCAGAGAGCTTCAAGGACTCTCAGCCACGGTGCTCTTCCTGCTGAGGCCCAGGCATTGAATTGAATGTTGTGGCTCCAGCTTGATACCCTAGGAGCTTCCTCTCCCACCTCCACCTGTCCTAGAACACTTTTTCGCAAGAGAACCACTCAGACTCTGTACCTGACCCCCTTTCCCACCCAGACCATGGGGAACCAATCAGATTGTTGTGGGTGGGAACAGCCCTTCCATCCTAACCATCTGATCTGTTCAACTGCCTCCTTGGAAAATTATCCCCACCAGGCACCCACCTCCAGTCCCAATCATAACAGGCTGCATACTTGTACAGGGCATTCTCACACCAAAGGGTTCAAGGCTTATATCGTTCTTTAGAGTTCACAAACACTGTCTCAGCTGTGGTCTCACAGCTCTGCTGGCCTCAAAAGGCAGCCCAGTGTCAAATTTCAAGATTTGTCACTTAGAGTTAGAGGGCTTGGGCAAGTCGTCTAATTCCATGAACCTTGATTTCCTCATTTGTGAAAATAAAAGGGGGGGGGAAGGGTAAACGATGTACCTATTTCATAAGGCTAACTGTGAGGATACGAAAGACACTCAGCACAGTAGCTGGCACAGAGGTGGCACTCAACAAATGTTAGTTGTTATCATTATTGTGCCTCAAACAGTCTTGTGAAGCAGGCAGGGCAAGGAATGTTACCCTCTGCTCCCCTATTTTTACAGATGAGAAGCTAACAATCCAGAGAGGTAACTGCAGGTCTCCTGCAGGTCTCTGTATTCTTTGTACCATTCTTGCCACTTTTCTGGACCCCCAATTCCACTGACCCCAGTCTTGGCAAGTAGTAGAATTATCTTCCCGGGGCTTGGCGCCCTGGTCTTAAAGTATCTCCTTGGGGACACAGAATATTGTTAGTTCTCAGGGGGAAATAGCTAAGCATATAGTTTAGGTCAGGGAAAATGGGAGGTCCATAGCAGAGGAAAGAAGTGAGGCCCCCAAAGCTCTGATGCCATCTCTTGGCCTCTTCCACATCCCCGTGTCCCAGGGCCACAAGCTGGAGAATCAGCTGTTCTAGGGCTTGGAACACACAACCTTGGGAAGCCTCTGACTTCACAATTAGTTCTTTTGATCTGAATGTAATGTGAGGAAGCAGAGTTAAGCAGAATAGTCATATATGCTTAGGAGTCAAGCAGATCTGGGTTCCAGTTCTAGTTCCACAACTTTCCAGCTGAGTGACTTTGAGCAAGTTACGTAACCACTCTAGTTTCTCTAACTGTAAAAGAGGGATAATAATATCAAATTTAATGGACCTGGGATGCAGGAAAGGGGATATTCATTCATTCCATCCATCTTTGATCCATCTATTCATTTATTAACCAGTAAATATTTATTGAGGGTCTTCTATGGCTCAATACTGTTCTGAATGTTGGGGTAATAATAAAAACTACAATGTTTATTGAGGGCTTATTATGTGCCAGGTACTGTGCTTAGCACTTTACATGAAGTCTCTTATCTTGCAATGATCATGCCTTCAAGTTCCATGCATGAATGAAAGAGAAAATAAAGATCCCAAAGGATACTAAGATGGTAAGGTAATAGACTGAATCAAAGGAAATGAAATAAAACAGGGGGGAAAGTCATCAGAATGCATGAAACCAACCATACAAGTACAAGATATGAAGTGTGATTTCACAACTTCAGATGGGAAAGAGATAGTGTTGTAGGTAGCTGTGAACTTAGTAGAATCAACTGAATATAATGTGGGTGCCTAAGTGCAAATACAAGTGTGGGCTTTATTAATAGACATGTACTGTACAAACCCAAAGAGACTGTGTTTCTGCTCTCTTAGCAGGACTTGGGGAGTGTTGGGATGGAGAGAATAAGGGAGAAGCAGAGTCAAGGGTGAATCCTGTGGCTTTTTTGCTTGAGCAACTGGGCGGATGGTGTGCCATTCAACAACAATGAAAACAGAGAACACAGAAGGAGGACAGATTTTTAGAGGAAGATGATGGGGTCAGTTTTGGACACGTCAAGTTTGAAGAACTCTTACGAGATTAGCTTTAACTAAGAAAAATGGCAATTCTTCCATTGAAATGATATAAAGAAGAAAGGATACATGCACGCTATACAAGCAGGTTTGTTTGGTGGTGGGAAGTTGAGTTTCCTTCTGATGGCTTCTAATTTATTTTTTCTCTGTGAAGCAGGAGGTGAGGCTATCTGTTCAGAGACAGTAAGAAGGGGTCAGAGTCAAGGAACGTGGAACAGGTTCCTGTTATGGGTTGAATTGTGTCCCTCAAAAGGAATATGTTAAAGTCCAACACCCCTGCCCCTAATCTATGAATATAACCTTATCTGGAAAAAGGATCTTCACAGATGTAATCAAGTTAAGATAAGGTCATCAGGGTGGACCCTAATCCAGTATGAGTGGAGTCCTTGTAAGATGAGAAGAGACACAGAGACAGGTACAAAAGAAGTCCATGTGCTGACAGAGGCAGAGACTGGAGTTAAAAAAATCAAGAAACAGCAAGGATTCCTGGCAATGACCAGAAGCTAGGAAGAGACAAGGAAAGATCCTCCTCCCCTAGAGCCTTCAGATAGAGTGTGATCCTTGTCAACACCTTGATTTTGATCAGAATTTTTTTTTTTTTTTTTTTTTTTTTGCGGTACGCGGGCCTCTCACTGCTGTGGCCTCTCCCGTTGCGGAGCACAGGCTCCGGACGTGCAGGCTCAGCGGCCATGGCTCACGGGCCCAGCCGCTCCGCGGCACGTGGGATCTTCCCCGACCGGGGCACAAACCCGTGTCCCCTGCATCGGTAGGCGGACTCTCAACCACTGTGCCACCAGGGGAGCCCAACACCTTGATTTTGGACTTCTTATCTCCAGAACTGTGAGACAATACATTTCCATTGTTTTATGCCACCTGGCTTGTTTTTTTTGTTGTTGTTGTTATGGAAGTCCTAGGAATCTAATACAGTTATAAACAGTAGTTTTGGAAAAGGGGGGCAGAGTTGAGCGTAATAAAGGTTGGTATCCATATTTGATGGTACCAATATGTTCCTTGCATGATTTTCTCCAATAGTACTCAATAACCTAGATGCAGGCATGGTGTCTCTCTAGGTGGGGGGGCAGGGATAGAAAGACATTTGAGCAAGGGAGTTATATTGCAAGAGATAAACAATTACAGTGACAGGCTGTATGATCTGAGCTAGATAGAAGGAGAGAGATGAGAGGGTTGACAGGCTACTGTGTAAAGAGAAGAGATAAAAGGCCTGGAGGTCTCAATGAGGTAGAAATGACAAGTGTGCTAGGAATGAATGGACACTTAAAGAGTAGGATGGTGAGGGAATTCCCTGGCTGTCCAGTGGTTAGGGCTCCGTGTTTCCACTGCAGGGGGCACAGGTTCGATCTCTGGTCGGGGAAATAAGATCCTGCAAGCCGCATGGTGTGGCCAAAAAAAAAAAGGACGGTGAGAACCCAGAATGGCATAAATTAAAATTTTCATAATTAAAACAATTCTGGTGATGAGGTTCAGGAATTGGCCATGGGAATGGGCGGCTGGACACTTCATAGAAATGGAATCATACTCATAGTGTATGTAGCCTTTTGCGATTGACTTCTTTCACTTAGCATAATGTTTTAAAGGGTCAGCCATTTTGGAGTGTATCAGTAGTTCATTCCTTGTTATTGCTGAGAAATAATCTATTTTCTGGATATATCACATTTTATTTATCCATTTCATCAGTTGAAGGATATTTAGGTTGTTTTTGGCTATTATGAATAATGTTGTGATGAACAACCATATACAATTTTTTGTGTGGGCATATGTTTTAATTTCTCTTAAATATATACCTAGGAATGGAATCACTGGGCCATATGGTAACTTTATGTTTATCATTTTTAGGAACAACCAGACTGTTTTCCAAACATCACATACATCAATGTATGAGGGATCCAGTTTTTCCACATCCTTGTCAGCACTTTGTATTACATGTCTGCTTGATTATAGCCATCTAGTGGGCATGTGAAGTGGTATCTCATTGTGTGTATGTGTGTGTGTGTGTGTGTGTGTGTGTGTGTGTTTCCCTAATGACTAATAATGTTGATCATCTTTTCATTAGCTTCTTTGAGAGACGTCTATTCAAATCCTTTGCCCATTTTTTTTTTTTTTTTTTTGCGGTACGCGGGCCTCTCACTGTTGTGGCCTCTCCCGCTGCGGAGCAACAGGCTCCGGATGCGCAGGCTCAGCGGCCATGGCTTACGGGCACAGCCACTCTGCGGCATGTGGGATCTTCCCGGACCGGGGCACGAACCCGTGTCCCCTGCATCGGCAGGCGGACTCTCAACCACTGCGCCACCAGGGGAGCCCTCCTTTGCCCATTTTTGACTGGGTGTTTTTTTTAATTACTGAGTTGTAGACTTCTTTGGATATTCTGCATACAAGTCCCTTATCAGATATGTGATTTACAAATATTTTCTCCCATTCTATACCTTTTCGCTTTCTTGATGGTATCTTTTGCAACATAAAAGTTTAAATTTTTATGTAGTCCAATTTATCTATTTTTTTCTTTTGTTATTTGTACTTTCGATGTTTTATCTAAGAAGGCTTTGCCTAAAACAAGGTCACAAATATTTACTCTTATGTTTTCTTCTAAGAGCTTTATAGTTTAGCTTTTATATTTGGATCTGTGATCCATTTTGAGTTAATTGTCCATATGGTGTGAAATAGGAGTCCAACTTCATTCTTTTGCATTGTCTTTTAAAATTTTTGTGAATATGTATTATACCTCCACAGCTGTAATATGCCTGAGGGCAAGGACCAAGTTCTACTTCTTTGTATTTTCCATAAAACCAATGAGTAAACTTTTTTTTTTCAGAATAAGGTTTTGAGAGTGATATGGATATTTTTCTTTCAATTTTATTTTATTTTATTATTATTATTTTTTCAGCCGCACTGCACTGCTTGCAAGATCTTAGTTCACTGACCAGGGATCAAACCCGGGCCCCTGGCAGTGGAAGCTCAGAGTCCTAACCATTGGACTATCAGGGAATTCCCTTTTCTTTCAATTTTAAAGGTAATTATATAGATACAGTACAAACTCCAAACAACGCAAAAGGATATATAGTGAAAAAAATATGTCTCCTTTCCAGACCTAACTTCCTAGTCTCCCAGCCCTCTTCTTCAGAATCAACCATCATAACCACTATTACCACCAGTTTCTTGTGTTTCCTTCCAGTGATTTTCTACAGCAACACTAGCACATACTTAGAATAGGATCCAAAGTCTTTACCATGGCCAACAAGCTCCCCCATGATCTGGCCTCTAGGGCCAGGTTGTCAACCTCATCTCTTACCATACTCTTCCTTATTCATTTGGCTCTAGGCCGTGATAACCTCCTTTCTCTTCCTTGGAAACACCAAGCATTCTCTCATGTTGGGACCTTTGCACTTGTGTTCTCTCTGCCCAGCATGCTCTTTTCCAAGATATTTACATGGGTCACTCTCTCATTTCATTCACATTTCTTTTTTTTTTTTGGCTGCGCCACACGGCTTGCAGGATCTTAGTTCCCCAACCAGGGATTGAACCCAGACCCCCGGCAGTGAAAGCACCAAGTCCTAACCACTGGACTGCCAGGGAATGCCCTTGAAACTTTTTCTTGACAATATCATCACCATCTTTGCACTGGTGACATCTATTCCATGGCCTGGAAAAACAATCCTTTATT
Source organism: Delphinapterus leucas (assembly GCF_059928025.1). Taxonomy (NCBI): domain Eukaryota; kingdom Metazoa; phylum Chordata; class Mammalia; order Artiodactyla; family Monodontidae; genus Delphinapterus; species Delphinapterus leucas. The sequence goes on along the minus strand of NC_143143.1, from coordinate 65,030,550 downwards.
GACTCCAGCTATCAGCTCTCTCCTCTGCTAATCCCAAGTTAGCTAATGATTTTGAAGAAAAATCACACAGAAATAGATTGATGCCATTAAAATTTTTGCTCTTAAGTGTATAAGGATATTCATGGAAACATTGGTCATAAGAACAACAACAAAAAGAAACAAACTATATGCCATATATATCATATGATAGAACAGCTGTTAAAAGGAAATGAACTGGGTCTATGTAGAGCAACATATATAGAATTTTAAAAAGAAACTAGCAAAAAGAAGGAAGCAGCAAAATAAAACAAAACTATGCTGTCAATTAAGTTAAAAAAAAAGGAAAAAAATGAAACCCCACACCAACCAGAAAGACATATTTTCTAAGGGAACATGTATATGTATATGAAAGCATTAAAAAAGATCTGAAAGGAAATTCAATTTTAGAGAGGGTGGAAGGTTGGGATTCAAGGTGATGGTAAAAAGGGACTTTAGCTTTATCTGTAACATGCTAATTTTTAGAAAATACAGTGTAATCATAAATCACTTTTTAATTTAAAATTAATTAATAAATTAAAATTTATAAAGTGGAGAGTTACCAGCTTCAACTAGATTCTCCATATTTCACTGGCCCCTTTTTCTTTCATTCTCTGTTAAACTTTAAACTTTCTCCTTCTTCTAAACTATAATCTTATACCATCTGCCTTCCTCTGAGTAGAAAAACTTTCCTGCCAAGTTAACAGAGAAAATAGAAGCCATCAGAAAGGAAATTAAATATCAGTCTTTTCTCTTGTCCCCAACATCTTAGTTCATCATCTCTTGTGTGAATTATTTACTTGGTCTTAAATTTGCACAGTTTTTGTATCACATTTGCTTCTTGAATCTGATTAACAAGAATATTGCTCTTATCCCCCCCTTTTTTTATAGATAGGTAGTTTTTTTTAAAAATAAATTTATTTATTTTTGGCTGCATTGGGTCTTCATTGCTGCCCGCGGGCTTTCTCCAGTTGCAGCGAGCGGGGGCTACTCTTCGTTGTGGTGCGCGGGCTTCTTGTTGCGGTGGCTTGTCTTGTTGCGGAGCACGGGTTCTAGGTGCACGGGCTTCAGTAGTTGCGGCACGCAGGCTCAGTAGTTGTGGCTTGCGGGCTCTAGAGCACAGGCTCAGTAGCTGTAGGAAGGGAAGTGCCCCCCCTTTTTAAAATAAATTAATTAATTTATTTATATTTGGCTGCATTGGGTCTTTGTTGCTGTGCACGGGCTTTCTCTAGTTGGCGGCGAGCGGGGACTACTCTTCGTTGTGGTGCGCGGGCTTCTCATTGCAGTGGCTTCTCTTGTTGCAGAGCATGGTCTCTAGGCGCGCAGGCTTCAGTAGTTGTGGCTCACAGGCTCTAGAGCGCAGGCTCAGTAGTTGTGGCACACGGGCTTAGTTGCTCCGCAGCATGTGGGATCTTCCCGGACCAGGGATCGAACCCGTATCCCCTGCATTGGCAGGCGGATTCTTAACCACTGCGCCACCAGGGAAGCCGGGAAATCCCCCTTTTTAATATGTGATGCAACTTGTCCTAACTTATGTGTGGGAGCGCTACACCACTGTTTCCAATACCAAACACATAAGCTGTCCACTTGAGTGCAAAGCATCTAAAGGGTAGTTTCTAAAGCGTAGTTTCCTTCTCATGTTATTATTATTTTTTTAAATTTGGTTGCGCTGGGTCTTAGTTGATGCAGGCGGGCTCCTTAGTTGTGGCATGTGAACTCTTAGTTGCGCCATGCATGTGGGATCTAGTTCCCTGACCAGGGATCGAACCTGGGCCCCCTGCATTGGGAGGGCAGGGTCCTATCCACTGTGCCACCAGGGAAGTCCCCGCATGTTATTCTCTAATTTAGCTCTTTGTTGTTCCCTTCATAGCACTTACCACAATTTTTAACTATTTTATTTTTTTCATCGGCTTACTAGACTTTTGTGACACAGCACCTCCAGCCTCTACCCCCCCACCCCCAGGTCTATGAGCTCCAGGAAGCCAGTATCCACACCTGTCTTGTGGATAGTGACCATTCACTGCACATAGTGACCATTCAGTGGGTCTATGTTGACTGAATGAAAGAGAAGGGAGTCCTTCAGCACCCTGCCCTTCTGCTCCCAGTCACCCCAGGAGCACTGACACCTTCTCTCCTCTACTGTTCTTGGGATACAATGAATGCAAGAGGTGTTCTAGCCAAGGCCATTCTCTCCCAACCTCCTGTGGAAACTCTTTGCGTCCTTGATTCTTTCTTCTGTATCTTCATCTTTATAATAATTTCCTGTCAGTACTCAAAGATGCTCCCAGTCACAACCAACCAACCAGAAGCCCCTAAAGTTCCTTCTTCGGGTCTCAGGTCAGCATGTGACCACCCTCTTCCCCTGAATTTCAGGACTCAGCCATGCCCTTTGTTCTTCCTCCTACTCTTTCTCAGGCTCGTTTTAGAGAATCTTTTTTTTTTCTTTCAGTAATTGGCTGGGTTGGGTCTTCATTGCTGCGTGCGGGCTTTCTCTAGTTGTGGCGAGCAGGGTCTGCTCTTCATTGCGGTGCATGGGCTTTGCATTGCAGTGGATTCTCTTGTTGCGGAGCACGGGTTCTAGGAGCGTGGGCTCAGTAGTTACGGCTTGCAGGCTCAGTAGTTGTGGCGCACGGGCTTAGTTGCTCCGTGGCATGTGGGATCTTCCAGGACCAGGACTCGAACTTGCGTCCCCTGCATTGGCAGGCGGGTTCTTAATCACTGCACCACCAGGGAAGTCCCTTAGGGAGTTCTGAAGTGCTAGGATTCTCCCAGGATTCTGTTCTTTTCAACCGTCGGTGAAAAGGGGGGAATCCTTGTGGGGACAGAGTCTGGGAAAGAGGGACTCCGACAAGGTGGTGCTGAAGACTGAGGCTGGGTGAGGTGGGTTAATGAAAGAGCTATGAAAAGCCCGAGGCAGAGGTCAAAGAGGACAGGTGTTGTGATGACCTGAGCCTCTGTGACGTGTCTGGCGGAGACTAGGGAGAGCGGGAGGCGCGCGCGCGTCCCGACCTTCCGGCCGCGTCCCAGGCCCTGCCTCCTCGCGCACAGCAGTGAAAGCGTGAGCTCGTGTGCGCAGCGACCTCTGTGCGCCTGCGCCGCCGTTGCCGGGCATCCGCCGGCGAAAAGACGACCTAGGGGAGGGGTGGTGGCAGCGGGGACTCCGGAAGCCCACCTTTCACCCGGAAATGGTTGTCGAGAAACATGGCGTTGCTGGTGCGAGTCCTTGTGAGTGAAGGAGTAATTTTGTGGTGTCGCCCACCGGGCCTCCGGGTTGGAGTCGGAGAGGGAGGGGCGGGAGCAACTGGACGGAAGTGCAGGAGCGGAGCCTGTGCGGTAGCGAGGCTGCGCGGCCGCATCTCTTCGGGGAAACTGAGGGAGTTTCCCACCTCCCACGACCCTCGGTTTGGCCGTGGCTTCCCCCTCTTTGGAGAAGGCGTGAGACTGACGTCAGATATAAATTTGACGAAGCTTGCTTTTCCTTGGTCACCACCTGCGACTGCTTCCCCTCAGGGAGAGAGGCAGCGCGTGGGGCACTGATTGTAGTTTCGGGAGACCCGGGTTCTAGTTCCTGTTCTGTCACTAACGCTCAGGGTGACCTTGGGCAAGTCACTTTTGGGCTTCAGAGTTCCAATGGGCAAAGCGAGGACGTAAATCTGCAAGTCTTTGGGATTCTGAGGTTCTTTGGGTTTGTTTCAGAGATAGTAGATCAGCTATTAACTCTATAGTTAAGTGGAACACTCTTATATGCTATTAGAGTGAAAGCTGCACGAGAACTGGGGTCATGTCTGTCGTTTTCACTCTGTCTAGCAGTGTCTGGCACATCATAGGTGTTCAGTAAAGATTTGTTGAAGGAATGAAATAAGTGATGAAGAACTACTCGACTAAACACCCATATGGGAAGCTGCTGCACCTCTTGTGATTCAGTCCTGAACTTCTAGCCGACTCTGACTTATAGAAATTAAAGAGAACAAGAGTTAGGAGGATACAGAGCTTGGCTCCTAATCATGGAGGGATAGTAGAGTTTATAATTTTATCAAGTCTTTAAAAAACTGGGTCAAGGAGATTGTTTTTCATAGCAGACACTGTGTATTCCTGCCTCTAGCTTTCTTTTGAGTTCTGATATTAGAAATATTTGTGTCTAATCTTTTTATATGTGGCATACACGGCCTGTGATTTTACTTCTTGTATTCCTTGTCAGCCTAGCAAAGTGCAGTGCCCTCTGTTGTTGTGTAGTAAAAGTTTTTTTGAAGAGTAGCCCCTGTAACCTACAGAAAGTAACTTGGTGAAGTAATTGTTGATGCCAGGGCAGGAACTGATTCAGATCTGAGGACTGCTGAGGAAATGGCAACTAGGATGTCCTAAGTGGTTTTTTTTGGCCATGGTGCTCGGCCTGTGGGGTCTTAGTTCCCTGACCAGGAATCGAACCCAGGCCCCTGGCAGTGGAAGCGCAGAGTGCTAACCACTGGACCACCAGGGAATTCCCTCCTAAGTGTTTTGTTTTTTAAAAAAATATTTATTTATTTTTATTATTATTTTTTTGGCTGTGTTGGGTCTTAGTTGCGGTGCGCAGGCTTCTCTCTAGTTGTGGCTCGCATACTCAGTAGCTGCGGCGCATGGGCTTAGTTGCCCTGCTGCGTGTGGGATCTTAGTTCCTTGACCAGGAATTGAACCTGTGTCCCCTGCATTGGAAGGTGAATTCTTAACCACTGGACCACCAGGGAAGTCCCCCTCCTAGATGTATTTTTTTTTAATTAATTAATTTATTTTTGGCTGCGTTGGGTCTTTGTTGCTGCGTGCGGGCTTTCTCTAGTTGTGAGCAGGGGCTACTCTTCGTTGTGATGCACAGGCTTGTCACTACAGTGGCTTCTCTTGTTGCTGAGCACAGGCTCTAGGTGCTCGCGCTTCAGTAGTTGTGGCATGTGGGCTCAGTAGTTGTGGCTCATGGGCTCTAGAGCACAGGCTCTGTAGTTGTGGTGCACAGGCTTAGTTGCTCTGCGGCCTGTGGGATCTTCCCAGACGAGGGATCGAACCCATGTCCCCTGCATTGGCAGGCAGATTCTTAACCACTGTGCTACCAGGGAAGTCCCATCCTAGGTGTTTTTAAGATAGATACTTTTGGGGGGAAAGGTGAGAATTTTATTGGGCTGTAGATCCGAAATGAATACCTTGACTTGTCTTGGAAGTTAGTGACTTCCCCAGCTGAGCATGCTGCTGAGCATGTGGATGGTTACAGGATCTTTTCTTCTTGGTTGGTAGCATCCAGTGAAACCACCTTTCTAACTGCCTTCTATTAGTTGAATCTTTTTCTACCCCCCATTTATCCCTTTCTATTCATCTTTTTAGGTAGAAAGCAAGATTAGGTAAGGAAAGTCACTTTCACTTTATACGGTATACTGTAATTCTTTGAAGTCTTCTTATCATATGTTGTAATGTGTGACAAAGCAACAGAAACTCCCTTAGGACTAGAGAGTTACAGTAAACATGGAAGTAGCAGATATTTATTGATCACCTATGCTGAAGAGGCATTAGGGTTAGGCACTGTGAGGAATTCACAAATAAAGGAAAATGCACCTGTCTAGGTGTCGGAAGAACCTTGTTTGAAAGCTTGGCCCCATTACTTACTATGGGTATAGCCTTGAGCAAATCACCTAACTTCTCTGAGCCTCAGATTTTCTTAAGGGTAAGTTTGATAGGGTTGATCTGAGAATCAGTTGATACAAATGACATTTTAAATGCTTGTTTTCCCTTCCTTTTAATTCAGCGACTATTTTGAGTGTTCACTGCATTCAAGCAATTCTCCAAGGGACTGAGGATGAAAAACATAGAACTTATTCTCATGTTTATAATCTAATAGCAGAGACAGAAAAGAAAACTACTGATAACAATTCTTGAAATGCTGTGACAGCAGAGTGGTAGCAGAGTAGAAAGGTGCTGTGGTAGCAGAGTAGAAAGGCACCTAACCCAGCCTGAGGACAAGCATTTAGATACTTAAACTAAAGGAGGGAGCATTAGATGGGGAATAGGGGAAAGGAAATAGAGGAGAAGCATTAGCTTATGCTACTATGCTAGACAACAAAGGCGCTCTAAGTAAATCTCTCTGGCTGGACTCAGGGGCACTTGTGGGGAAATGGCAGTAGAGGAGACATTGCCTTGCATGTCATAGTTAGGGGTTGGAGATTTATCTTGAGGCAGAGGGCAGCCACTGAAGTATTTTAAACGAAGGGAAGATTTATTTTTAAAGGTTTTTTTGATGCATTTACTCTTGTTATTTTTCTTATTTAAATTTTTAAAATTGAGGAATAATTGACGTACAGTAAATCACACTTATTTAATTGTATAATTTGATAAGTTTTGACACAGGTATACACCCGAAAAGTCATAATCATAATAAAAATAACGCACATATCCGTCACTCCCCAAAATTTCTTTGCGCCCTTTTGCAATCCTTGTATTGCTCTCCCTGCTTCCAGCCACCATTGATCAGGGGAACACTTTGTTCCTTCTCTCATTTTAAAATTGAAATTTAAAAATTTTAATTTGAAAGTATAAAAAAGTAAAAAAAAAAATCCAATCCACATAGTAAACAAAAAACATAGATTTTTGTTTTAATAGATCCCTGTAACAAGGGTGGATGTAACAGATGGGTCAGTCAGAGAGGGCTGAGATTAGAGTCCCCAAGGCCAGTCAGAAACTAAAGTAATCCTGGAAGAAGTGATGAAGGCCTGTACTAAGTGGGAGATGGACAGTGTGATTAAAGAAGAAGGGATGGTTGCAAGAGGTATTGAGGAAATTGTCTACAGAGCTTGATGAGAGATTAGATGTTAAGGATGAGGAAGAGGGAAGAGTCTAACAGCTTGTCCCAGGTCAGCCTAGGATGACTGAGTTAATAGCAGTGTTCTTCACTGAGAAAATCTAGCTGGAGTTTTTGGGGTTTTTCTGTTTGTTTGGTGTTTTTTTATTGTTGTTGGTTTTTGTTTTTGCAGCTGGATATTTGGTGTTCAGGAGAGGGAGCTGAAATATAAGTTGTAGTTGAAACAAAAATGTTGAGATTTCTCGAGCAATAATATTGATAGGGAACATTTATAGGGCACTTACCATGTGGTAAGCACTCTTAAATACTTTATATGTGTGAACTTGCTAAATCCTTACGACAGCCCTTTGAAAAGGTAGGCACTATTATTCCCCCATTTTGCAGACAGGAAAATTGAACCACCGAGAAGTAGTATTCCTGAAACATTCTCATTAATCTCCCCTTACTTTTTCCTCTTTCTGTCTTTTTGACCAGTTTTTACCCTTTTCCAAGGATGGGTTTGGGAAGGAGGAGTAAACTGAAACACTGCTATTGCTGAGTAGATCTAGCAGAAGAACTGGACATTTGAGCAGTGCGCTGGGGCTTTTTTATGGTTTTATGAGCTGTTTTGACATTGGTAATAATTTTTACTTTTCTTTGATAGTAGTATAAATTGCAGAAAGCCACACTGGATTTAAAAAAAATTGTAGTAGAATACGCATAACATAATTTACCATTTCAACCAATTTTAAGTGTACAGTTCAGTGGTATTAAGTACATTCACATTGTTGTGCTGCCATCACCACCATCATCCAAAGAACTCTTTTCATCTTCAAAAACTGAAACTCTGTACGTATTAAAAGATAAATCCCTATGCCCCACTCTACCCAGCCCTGGGCAACCACCATTCCTTCTGTCTTTATGATTTTGACTACTCTAGGTACCTCATATAAGTGGAATCATACAGTGTTTGTTCTTTTGTGTCTGGCTTATTTCACTTAACATAATGTCCTGAAAGTTCATCCATGTTGTAGCATGACAGAATTTCCTTTTTTTAAGGCTGAATAATATTCTGTTGTATGCATATACTACATTTCATTTATCCATTCATCTGTTGATGGGCACTTTGGTTGCTTCCACCTTTTGGCTATTGCCAAATAGTGCTGCCATGAACATGGGTGTACAAATATTTGTTCTAGTCCCTGTTGTTACTTCTTTTGGGTATGTGCTCAGAAGTAGAATTGTTGGATCATATTGTAATTCTATGTTTAATTTTTTGAGCAATCACCATTCTGTTTTCCATAGCAGCTGCACCATTTTACATTTCTACCAGCCAAGCATAAGGGTTTCAATTTCTCCACATCTTCTCCAACACTTATTTTCTTTCTTTCTTTTTTTTTTTTATAGTGGCCATCCGAATGGGTGTGAGAGGATAATCTCATTGTAGTTTTTTTTTTTTAAGATTTTTTTTGATGTGGACCATTTTTAAAGTCTTTTTAAAAATTTAATTAATTAATTTATTTTTGGCCGCATTGGGTCTACGTTGCTGCGCACAGGCTTTTCTCTAGTTGCAGCAAGCAGGGGCTACGCTTTGTTGCGGTGTGCGGGCTTCTCACTGTGGTGGTTTCTCTTGTTGCAGAGCATGGGCTCTAGGCATGTGGGCTTCAGTAGTTGTGGCATGTGGGCTCAGTAGTTGTGGCACATGGGCTTAGTTGCTCTGTGGCATGTGGGATGTGGGAGCGTCCCAGACCAGAGATCAAACCCATGTCCCCTGCATTGGCAGGCGGATTCTCAACCACTGCGCCCCCAGGGAAGTCCCATCTGCAAGTATTTTTTCACATATTTTTTCTGTTCCTTATTTCTCTCTTCTCCGTCTGAGACTTCCATTATACATATGTTGGTATGTTTGATGGTGTAGATACGTTTGCTGGTGGGTCTCTGAGACTCCATTAAATTTTCTTCATTTTTTTTTTTCTTTCTGTTCATTGGGCTGGATAATCTCAATTGATCTATCTTCAAGGTCACTGATTCTTTCTTTTGCTCAAATCTGCTGTTAAACTTCTCTAGTGAAATGTTAATTTTATTTATTGTTCTTTTCTTTTTAAAAAAATTTTTTTAAAAAAATTTATTTGCTTGCACCAGGTCTTAGTTGTGGCAGATGAGCTCCTTAGTTGCAGCTTGCAGGCTCCTTAGTTGTGGCTTGCCTGCTCCTTAGTTGCGGCCTGTGGGCTCCTCATTTGTGGCATGTGTACTCTTACTTGCAGCATGCATGTGGGATCTAGTTCTCTGACCAAGGATCAAACCCAGGCCCCCTGCATTGGGAGTGCAGAGTCCTATCCACTGCACCACCAGAGAAGTCCCTTATTGTCCTTTTCAACTCCAGAATTTTTGTTTGGCTTTTTGTAAAATTTCTTTCTTTATTGATATTGTTTATTTGGTGAGATACCATTCTCATACTTTGCTTTAGTTCTTTAGTCATGGTTTCCTTTAGATCTTAAAATTTTTAAATAGCTGGTTCAAAGTCTTTGTCTGGTTTGTCTAATGTCTGGGCTTCCTCAGGGACAGTTTCTACTGATTTTTAAATTTTCCCTTGTATTGACCATGCTTTTCTTGTTGTTTTACATGTTTCACAAGTTTTTGTTGAAAACTAAACATTTTAAATAATATAATGTGGCACCTCTGGAAATCAGGACTTTCTTTTCTCAGAGTTTGTTGTTATTTTTCTGTTTAGTGACTTTTCTGAATTAATTCTGTAAAGTCTGTATTCTTTGTCATGTGGTCTCTGCCCAGTTAGCTTAGTGGTCAAGTAATGATTGGATGGAGATTTCCTTAAATGCCTGGAACCAATGAGTCTCTTAGTATTTGTTGAGGGGCTCTGTGTGCATTTTGGAGCATGCCTTCATCCTACTGCCAGTCATTTGACAGTTCTGCCTTAACCTTCACTTCGTGCTTGTGAAGCACCTCAAGGTCAACCAGAGATGAGCGCTTAGAGCAGTCTCAGGTCTTTCCTGTTCTGGGCATGTGCACAAACCTGTGCATCTGCATGGCCTTCAAGTTCCCAGGAATATGTCAGAGCTTTTCAAGGTCCCTATGCATATCTCATTCCTCTGATTTTCCTTTTAAACTTTTTGATTAGCCTATTGTTTTCCCCAAGTATTATCCACTGCCTCAGGCAGCCACAAAGTTAAACAATTGCCTCTATTTGTTTTCCACTAACTCTCCTGGGGAAAATGGTTATCATACTGGAGGAGTTTCAAGACAGATGGAGTCTTCCAAGGAACCGCTAGACAGATCAAATAATTCCAGACCTTTGTGAATAAGGTTTGAGGAGCTTCAACCCCATTCAGGAGTCAACTTTTCTCCAGAGAAGACTAGTTCCTTTCAGTGAATACTACTATTTAGAAACCAAGTTTGGATGCTACATGTTGTCATTGCAACTGGGGTGTCATTGCTTCCAGGCCCTATCAGTACAGGAGTAGGAAGTATATGTATGTGTATACATATACATAAACACACATATGTTGATTTCTTTATCTCTGTATATTAAAAACTTACACCAGTTACTCTAAATCCACCCCAATAGCACAGGGTTTATTCCGTCCTTTTGCCTTTTCATATTTGTTAACTCCTTTCTCTGATAGAAACCTGATCCCTCATCCTTAATATATTTACTGATTTGCTCAAATCCTTCCTGTATTTGTGAATTCACATACTTGCTAAACTTTATTTGTAACCTGAATCAATACTTGTGGTGCTTTTGCAGTCATTTGTGGACATGTGCAGAGGGGTGAAAAATTTGAACTGCAACATGCATATTCCTGGCTGAGGTGATACTCTGACTTCTTGTTTTAGCTATTATGCTGTAAACAAGTATCCTTCTCATGGTCAATTTAGTGTCATGTTTTTTGCATTTTTGTGCTTTTGTTGGTGATTTCCCTGGTTAAAATGGCCCCCAGGTGTAGTGCTGAAGTGCTGTCTAGTGCTGCTAAGTGCAAAAAGGCTGTGATGCTTCTTGTGGAGAAAATTTGTGTGTTATAGATGAGTTTTGTTCAGGAGCAAGTTAGTGCTATTGGCTCTGAGTTCAGTGTTAATGAATCAACAACATATTAAATAAGGTGTCTTTAAACAGAAACACACAAAACAAGTTCATGTATTGTTTGGTTGATGAAAATGTTGTGACCAGAGGCTTGCAGGAACCTAACCCTGTATTTTTCCCCTAGGAGCAATGGTTCAGTGTTTGCTAACTTAGTGTTTGTGGTCACTTTGTAAAACATAACTATGGGGAATAGGAGAATTGACTACCTGTAACGCCTTTTCCAGCTCATGGGTGAGCAAAGGAAAATACTATGTATCTTAAAAACCACATGAAGAAAGAGTCTGGTCAGTGGACTGATTAAAGTGTAGTAACAAAAAGAGCTGATCTGTGAGAATATTTTCAAATACGATGTAAAATCACCTGCAAATCACAATATGCACAGGAAATACAAACATAAAACTTATCTTTAAAGTTTTGGTTGAAGTGTTGATGAGGCAAAAGGACAATAAAACCAGTTCCCACTGAGTAATGGTGTTTATACTATCCTAAGTTAAAGCAATTTTTTTGTTTTGTTTTGTTTTGTGGTACGCGGGCCTCTCACTGTTGTGGCCTCTCCCATTGTGGAGCACAGGCTCCGGACGCGCAGGCTCAGCGGCCATGGCTCACGGGCCCAGCCGCTCCGCGGCATGTGGGATCTTCCCAGACCGGGACACGAACCCGTGTCCCCTGCATCAGCAGGCAGATTCTCAACCACTGCGCCACCAGGGAAGCCCTAAAGCAATGATTTTAACCACTGGATTTTTTTCTGAACTTGGGAGAACTGAGGTTTGCTAATTGTTATAGACCTAATGTATTTATACCTATAAGAGGATGATAAGTACTTCCACAGATTTACTGATATATATTTATAAATGAAGTATTGGGAGAGGTGGAAAGGAAAAAGGACTTAGTAGAATCAGTAGAACCAGAACCTGGAGTCTAGGTTGAAGCAAATGAGCTCATGCTTTGGGTAGGAGAGAAGAAGAGAGTCCCAGAGGAACTCCAAGGGGATTAGCTTGTGTGGAGAGGAGCAGTAATTCTCAAACCAGAGAGTATGAGTCAGGTTTTGGAACTGCTGAGTGGAGAATGCAAGGCAGAGTATGTAAGTATATTGATGGGTCGGAGTCCAGTTGGTAAAGATCAGGTGTTTAAGTTTGACTACAGAGACACTTGGAGGCACTGCAAGCTTTTGAGAAAGGGAATTCCAGGTTCAAAGCAATATTTTAAGAAAATGGCTCTTGCTGCTGTGACAGTTTGCTGGGGAAAGAGGAGTTTACTTAACATAATTCAGTAACAGTTGTTAATAGCAATAGTGAAGCCTTTGTGTGTGTGTTTTACTGTTATTGAAGTGCTTTTACAGGTGGTCCTTGGGACGCTCCTGTGAGGTAGCTTTTATTATTCCCACTTTTAGGTAAGGGAAAATGGAGGTCCAGAGTTTTGAGTAACTAGTTCAGGGTCACACAGCTATTTAATGGTAGGCTTGCGATTCAGATACCCTTTCTGCTACACCTCAGTTTCAGTTAAGGATTTCGACAAAGAATTGTTGTTGTAGGATTGGAGGAGGAAAGAAAACAGCAGCTGATTACTACTTTCTTCCAATAAGAAGCGACTTAAAGTATTGGCATGAGACCAAGTAGAGTCAAATGTTACAGAGAAAATTTTTATTGACATTGGAAAAGATATGATGAAATTCTTCAGAAAATCTTCCAAAAGTTTGCATTGTTCCTACTTGTAATGTCCTCTTACCTTACCCCCACCCCCACCCCCACTCCGCTTTGGGCCTGAATCTGCTGAAGTTTCATCTTAGCACGTATTTACATTTTTAGGAAAGGAACATCTGACATGGAATGATCTGGTAAATGTGTCAGCTGTTAGTAAACAAGAAGCCAGTAATTGTATCTCATTTGAAAACAATCCCAACAGGTCAAACCTCAGCTGAAATAAAATCCTATTTTTAAGCTTTACTTTTAATTTGAAACATAAGTTGCTGTGAGTAGCCTATTAGAAACAGTTACACAACTTTAGAAAGCATCTCTAGGTTTAAAATTCTAATACCTTTCTCCCCCTTACCCCTGGCCCTTCCTGCCTAGTCATGAGGAAATGGAGATTCAGATTCAACTTAATATTTATTGAGTTGGACATACTGCAAAGGACATTTTTTTTTCCTTAAAATCCTGAGAGGTAGGGATTTTTATTTATTTTATGGAAGAGGCAACAAAGGCTCATAGCTCACTGACAGGGGAGCCAAGAGTCAAATCAGTGCTTTCTGATTCCAAGTACAGGACTCTTCCCATAGTATTATGCTGTATTTTAATTGGTTCAAGACTAGGTCATAGAGTGGTAGAGCTAGAAGGGACTTTGGGGATATTTCCGCTACCCTTTCATCCCATAAATGAGCATGGATCCAGGAGTTGGGCTTTCTGGATTCAAATCTTAACCCCACTATTTATTAACCATGTGACCTTGGGAAGTTACTTATCCATACTTCCATTTCTCTATGCATATACGTGGGATAATAACAATATACCTAAGTCATTGTGTGGTGATTATGAGGTTTAAATGAGTTCATATATGTAAAGTACCTGAAAAATACCTGGCACATAGTAAGTGCTTATAAGTATTACTAATATTTGTTAAGAGGAAACTGAGTATCATAAAGGTGTAATTACTTCTAAAGATTATATTAAAGTAGCTGAGTTTAAACTAGGATCCGGATCTTTGACTCCTACTATTGTAGTTGATGGTTGGCAAAGTGTTTTCAGACAGTTTGGTATATCCAGTCCTCATTATGGCTCTATAAAGTCTACAGGCCAAGTGAAAGAAAACCCTTCGATCTCCCAAAGTTGGTTTCTAGAATAGAGATTTCCAGTGCTGTGTACGTGGATGCCATTTATACAGTGGGTTGTATTTCAGCTTCATAAAGTAAAGCAGGCTTCTCATTTAGCAAGGTAGAGCTTCTCCTTTCTCCAGCCTAACCTTTCACTTTAGTCCAGAGACCTTTTTGAGGTCAGTTAATGCCAGAGAGAAAAATTGGACCTCAGTCATAGCTCTAACAGCCACTTAATCTCCCTTTGTCTTGGAAATCAAATTGCCCAAGTGTGTTTTCCCACCCTAAAAATTTCAGCCCATGGGGCTTCCCTGGTGGCGCAGTGGTTGAGAGTCCGCCTGCCGATGCAGGGGACATGGGTTCGTGCCCCGGTCCGGGAAGATCCCACATGCCACGGAGTGGCTGGGCCCGTGAGCCATGGCCGCTGAGCCTGCGCATCCGGAGCCTGTGCTCCGCAATGGGAGAGGCCACAACAGTGAGAGGCCCGCATACCGCAAAAAAATAAAAAATAAAAATAAAAATTTCAGCCTTAGTTTCTTCATCCTTTTGGGGTTAATGGTAATCCTGGCACTGTTCACTGTAAAGGGATTTTATGAAGAGCTTATAAATCAGTGTTTATGAAAAGGAATTGCAAACTCTGATTTAAATGATAAGCTAACTGTAAAATGCCTGAAGTAGGTTTATTTTGTTACTTTCCTGAGAGGGAGCTCATGTCCTCCAGTTTGGGTCAGCTATTACCAGAATTCGTCTAGTCCGTGGTAGGCAGGGGTACATTTTATCCTTGGAGAGATGAGCATGGGGAGGCTTGGTCCTAGTCCTGTTTTGGAAATTCTCCTTTCATGTGCCCTGTTCTGGCAGGATTTCTAGACTTAGGTACGCTCTTTGCCTTCTACACATGGAGTCTGATATAGATTCCTGACAAACTATTTTTTTCTTTCTCTAGAGGAACCGGATTAGCATCTCCCAGTGGGTTCCAGTATGCAGCCGATTGCTACTTGTGTCTCATACACAGGGACAGTGGGGCAGGGCTCTGTCTGGTACTTCCCAGGTAAGATTTGTTATTCCTTTGCTTGGTATGAAAAAACCTTAGTGTTTATGTGCAAATGTCATGTATTTATAGATTAGCCAACCAAATTGTGTGATGGAAAAACCTCATGAGACCACTTCTGGGTCTCTGTGGTGCCAGCTCAGGACTGATTCCTACTGTATGGTGTCTAGGGCGTTGCTTCTAAATACCCCAGCAGTGGAACTTAGCCTAGGATACCATGCTACAGTCTGATGATTTTTACTGTTGGGAGTGTTTCCAGATATTCATCTCAGAGTTAACTTTTCTTCAGTTTTCTTTTTGTAGCCACTTTGTGCCGCTTTTATTTGGGGTAAGAAATGTTTCTTCATTTTTTTCCTTTTTATGAACATAAAAATCCAAGGAACAATTATTTCAGGCCTTAGTTTACCACTGATCACATGATTCTTTATAAAGTAGTTTACTTTGGACCCTCCTTGAGAGTTTTTTCTCCTGATTTTTGTTAATTGTACAAATAATTTAGTAATAAAGGAAATAAAAATCACCCATGACTTCAAACCTGAAAACATCTGCTGGTTCTTTTCCAGTCCTTAAGTATGTATGTGTGTACTAATTTTTTCCCTCGGTACCTTAACAAATATCCACAGAATTTTATGTTCTGGTGCTTTTTCACTTATTAGAGCAGACATTATTCACGTTGTTAGATAGATCTCATAATTAATTTTTTAAATGGCTACATGTTATTTATTTAACCTTTGTTTATATTAAAATTATCTACAGATTTTTTTGTAGACTTTAATGTGGTTACCATTTTATTGTTATATAGTATTTCTTATTTTTAATTATTTATTAAAGATGAACTTCTAGGAGGGTGTACCCTAGGTCAAAGGGTATAAGCAGTTTTCCTCTCCAAAAAGTTGTTTTAATTTATACTGCCACCAGCAAGTTTATATAACTAGTTTTTCATCATTACCTCCCCTAAATTGGGTGTTTTAAAAAAATTTAAACTAATTGGGTAGAAAATGTTACCTCGTTTTGCTTTGCATTTCTTTATCAGGGTTAAACATTTTTCTGTTTATCAGTTATATTCTGGTTTGTAAAAATTACATATTTACATCATTTCTCTGTTTATCTACTGGGAATTTATTTTCATTACCAATTTATATAAATTCCTTTTATAGCCATTCACTTTCTTTTTCATATTTAATGCAATGAAAAATTATTTTTGATGTATATAATTATATATTATATAATTTAAATAAATAAATAAAATATATTAAAATACTTAAAATATAGAGTAATTCCCTCCAGCTAGTGTATAAGCCTTGCCCTTCTGAGGACATGTCTTATTTTTACCTGTATTTCCTGGGCTTCTCACTAAGTCTGGCACAGAGAAGGCACTAAACGTATGTTGAATGAATGAAAAATATGCTTGTGCAAAAGAGGCATCTACTTTGGGTAGTCATGTAGCTATTTCTTTTCAGAGTTGGGCTAGGTTCTATTTTTATTTCTGTGCACTGGAAAATTTTAGTAGAATTTATCCTATAGTTCTAAATCATTTGTAAATAATGTGTGCAGAGATGGTGGAAGGAGGAACTCATTATATCAATCTCTGAGTTGTGCCTCATTCTTTGAATCAATAAACATTTATTGGGTACCTAATATATACCAGATACTATATTAGGCTCTGGGATGGCATTATAGAGAAGCATCCATGTAAATAACTTAAAATTGTTTATCTCATGCTGACAAGATTATAAATAAACTGGACATTTTGTCATATTGATGTTACCTCACTGGTACATCTTCCCATCTTTGAGTTCTCCTGGTTGGAAAACTCTGCTTCAGAATGACATCCTTAGGTACATATCTGACAGGGAGGCAGATTTGGCTTAGAATGAGGAAGAACTTTGTGTTAACTAGAATTGTGGTGTAATGGGATGTGTTGGCTGTATTTTAATAAAGTAAATTTACTTTTACTGGAAATATTCAAGCAATGATTGGAAGGCTATGTTAGGGGCTTGACATAAAAGTATCCTCCATTGGATGAGTGGTAGTATCAGATGATCTCTAAGGTAATGTCCAATGCTATAATCCTATTATCATTTTCGAAAGACTAGGGACATTGGACTCTAATCTGTCTTTTCTAAGTAACCTCTTGAAGTTCTGTCATACTTTGATGAGTCTACTTAAAAAGTTTTTTTTAGGGCTTCCCTGGTGGCGCAGTGGTTGAGAGTCCGCCTGCCGATGCAGGGGACACGGGTTCGTGCCCCGGTCCAGGAAGATCCCACATTCCGCGGAGCGGCTGGGCCCGTGAGCCATGGCCGCTAAGCCTGCGCGTCCGGAGCCTGTGCTCTGCAACAGGAGAGGCCACAACAGTGAGAGGCCCGCGTACCGCAAAAAAAAAAAAAAAAAAGTTTTTTTAAATTTTTGAAATAATTTAAACTTACAGAAAAGTTATAAAAATGGTAGTGTTCCCTTATACCCTTCATCTAGCTTCCTCTAATGTTAGCATCTTATAGCAATTATTGAAACCAGGAAGTGAACATTGATGTGATACTATTAACTAATCTATACACCTTATTCCAATTTTACTTTTTTTCCCCATTAATGTCCTTTTTTTGGTCTCTCAATTGGGGTTCATCTAATATTTTCTTAAAATTAGATTGAGGCTATGCATTTTTGGCAAAAGTGATATTGTTTCCTTCTCAGTGGGTCACATCAGGGGATACATGATGCCAGTTATTACTGGTGATGTTAACTTTGATGACTTGGTTATTAAATTGGTGTCTGTCAGCTTCCTCTACTATAAAGTACTATTTTCCCCTTTGTAATTAGTAGGTGTCTTGTGAGAAGATACTTTGAGATTATGCAAATATCCTGTTTCTCATCATACTTTCTTTTTTTGAAGTTTTAAAAATAATTTTTATTGAAATATAGTTGATTTACAATGTTGTGGGGTTTTTTTTGGTTTTTTTGGCTGCATTGGGTCTTTGTGGTGCACGGGCTTCTCATTTTGGTGGCTTCTCTTGTTGTGGCTCGCAGGCTCTAGAGCCCAGGCTCAGTAGTTGCAGCTCACAGGCTTAGTTGCTCCGCAGCATGTGGGATCTTCCCGGACCAGGGATCGAACCCGTGTCCCCTGCATTGGCAGGCGGATTCTTAACCACTGTGCCACTAGGGAAGCCCCAGGAGGTGGAGTTTTGATAAAAACGTTTATTTCAACTATTTTGTTCCTTTTTTTTGCATAAATATAAAAATGTTCCAAAACTTCCAAGATCTTAGAAGATAGTGACTGAAAGGATCAATCAGTGATGTTCATCTTAAAGGACTAAGAAAAGGCCCCGAAACTACAAAAGATGAAGCAGCCTAAGCTGAATAATTTATTACAACAACTTGTAAATGTTTGTGTAAAATGTCTTATAAGGGTTTATTGTTGGGTCTGTGGGCACCCAGGGATGAGGGGTGGGAGCAGGATTTCTTTCTTTTTTAAGGCTGTATAATATTCCATTTTATCTATCTATCTATCTATATCTGTATCTATATATCTATGCCACAGTTTCTTTATCCAGTCTTCTGTCAGTGGGCATTTGGGTTACTGCCATATCTTGGCTATTGTGAATAATGCTGCAGTGAACATAAGTGTGCAAGCATCTCTCCAAGATCCTGCTTTGAATTTTTTTGGATATACACCCAGAAGTGGGATTGTGGTATCATGTGGTAATTCTATTTATGGTTCTTGACTGCGACAGTCATTACTCTGGTGTTTGCTTGATGGTCATTTTTGAATTCCATCATTTCCTACTACATTTCTTGATTGGAATTCTACTGTAAGGAAGAGCTGTCACTTTCTCTCCATTTATTTATTTATTCGATTGTTTTGTTTGTATCAGTATGAGCTAATGGATATTTATTCTTTGAGTTATAATACATTATTCTCATTATTTTGTTGATCAAATTGTTCCATGTTTGGCTGTTGAGAACTCCTTCAAGTTTCTTTCTACGTGCCTTCATTTTTTGAACACTTCCTTTTTCTTGGCACCACAAGATGTTTCAGGTTCATGTTGTATTTTCTTTGCTCTAGCCCTAGAGTTAACAGTTTCCCCCCGGGAGCCCTGGTTCCTTTTATTGGAGAATGATATTTGGAATATTTAGAAATTAAGATCTGGGTGCTAAGTGTACATGAGCCAGTGTTGTTGAACTCTACGCAGGTTTTTGAAATCAGTTAGATATAGGGCAAAGAAGATAGCTCCGAATACATGTTTTACCCCTTAATGAACTTTACTTCTTTGAGCCTTAGTGTTCTTATTTCTAAAATGGGAAAAAATAGTATCAACTTTTCAAGGTTGTTGTGAGATAACATAAGTAAAACAGCAAGCGTACAGGTGCTGGGCATATGGGAGATCTTCAGTAACTTGTAACTGCTATTTTTGTTGCTATTTATGTTCATGCTGCTTGGGTAAATGTTCTCCTCACCTTGTAAATTGAAACTTAAAAAAAAATTTTTTTTTTTAATCCTAAAACTACCTTAAGCAAGTTGCACCCTCTCCCTGTGTCTTAGTTTCCTCATCTGTGAAAGGAAAAGGTTGGACTTAGAAGATCTCTGAGATTCCTTCCAGAAGATCTCTGAGATTCCTTCCAGCTCAAGTGTTGTTATTCTAAGTTACTCCTTAGTTCTTCAGTTGCTTTTTCTCCAAGCTAAACAGCTTCAATTTATTTTAACCTTTCCACTAGGACCTTTTATTCATCTCTTTGATCATTCCTGTGGTTCTTTTCTGGACCTTCTCCAGATTGTCCTTCTATTTGGAAAAAAAAAAACCCACCTAGTTTTTATTGAGTGCCTACTCCATGCCCAGAATGGTGTTGAGCAATGGGACAGAAAATAAAAGAAGTATAAGATAGACTGTCTTCTGGTGGAGCTTATAGCTTTGCTGAAAGGACCAGATACATATAGTGTTGAAGAATTGCTTGAGTCCTGCCCTCCTTTTTCCTTTCCTTTCCTTTCTCTTTTCCTTTCCCTTTTTCTTTCTTTCTTTTTTCTTTCCCTTTCTTTCTTTCTTCCTTTCTTTTCTTTCTTTCTTTCTTTCTTTTTCTTTTCTTTTCTTTCCTTCCTTCCTTTCTTCTTTCCTTCCTTCCTTCCTTCCTTCTCTCTCTCTTTCTTTCTCTCTCTCTCTCTCTCTCTTTCTGTCTCTTTCCCTCTCTCTCTCCCCCCCTCTCCCTCTCTCTATCGGGGAGGTCTTTTCATTTTTAGAACCTTTCAGGAAGCAAAAAATGAAAGCAAACTCTTAATATGTCTTTTTTTTAAAAAAATAAATTTATTTATTTTCGGCTGTGTTGGGTCTTCATTGCTGCACACGGGCTTTTCTCTGGTTGTGGCGAGTGGGGGCTACTCTTTGTTGCGGCACGCGGGCTTCTCATTGCAGTGGCTTCTCGTTGCGGAGCATGGGCTCTAGGAGCACAGGCTTCAGTAGTTATGGCATGTGGGCTCAGTGGTTGTGGCTTGTGGACTCTAGAGTGCAGGCTCACTAGTTGTGGCACACGGACTTAGTTGCTCCGTGGCATTCAGGATCTTCCCGGACCGAGGCTTGAACCCATGTCACCTGCATTGACAGGCGGATTCTTAACCACTGCACCACCAGGGAAGCCCAAGGGAACCTTCTTGTACTGTTGGTGGGAATGTAAATTGATACAGCCACTATGGAGAACAGTATGGAGGTTCCTTAAAAAACTAAAAATAGAACTACTGTATGACCCAGCAATCCCACTACTGGGCATATACCCAGAGAAAACCATAATTCAAAAAGACACATGTACCCCAATGTTCATTGCAGCACTATTTACAATAGCCAAGATATGGAAGCAACCTAAATGTCCATCAACAGAGGAATGCATAAAGAAGATGTGGTATATATATACAATGGCATATTAGCCATAAAAAGGAACAAATTTGGGTCATTTGTAGAGACGTGGGTGAACCTAGAGACTGTCATACAGACTGAAGTAAGAAAGAGAAAAGCAAACATCATATATTAACGCATGTATGTGGAATCTAGAAAAATGGTGTAGATGATCTTATTTGCAAAACAAATAGAGACACAGACGTAGAGAACAAACGTATGGACACCAAGGGGGAAGGGGGGTGGGGTGAATTGGGAGATTGGGACTGACATATATACACTATTGATACTATGTATAAAATAGATAACTAATGAGAACCTACTGTGTAGCTGAGGGAACACTACTTAGTGCGCTGTGGTGACCTAAATGGGAAGGAAATCCCAAAATGAGGGGATATATGTACATGTATAGCTGATTCACTTTGCCATATAGTAGAAAGTTGGTGTCCATACGTTTGTTCTCTACGTCTGTCTCTATTTCTGTTTTGCAGATAAGATCATCTATACCAGTTTTCTAGATTCCACATATATGCATTAATATATGATATTTGTTTTTCTCTTTATGACCTGCTTCACTCTATATGACATTTATTTATTGATGGATATTTAGATTGCTTCCAGTTGGGCTTTTATTGATAGTGCTTTTATGAACATTCTTGTACATGTTTTTTTGTGAATATATGTACACATTTCTGTTGGGATATACACTTAGGAATGAAATTGTTGAATCTTACAGAATGTATACATTCAGCTTCATAGATACTGCCAAATAATTTTCCAAAGTGATTGTACCATTTTACACTACCATCGGCAGAGTATGAGAGTTCTAGTTGCTCTGTATCCTTTCTAGCACTTTGTGTGTGTGTGTGTGCGTGTGTGTGTGTTTGGTGGGTGGTCTTTAAACATTTTTAAATGTGATATTCGGTTCTCTTTCTTGTGTAGTGAGTTTTCTTTCTCTTCTCCACAACATTATGAGCTCCATAGGATAGTAATTGTTTTATCTTAAAAACTGGCACAAGGGCTGGCATATTGTGGGTATTTAATAAAGGTTTGATAAATGAAACATGTATGCATGGCATGTGTGTGGATAAGAACAAGAAGGATATAATAAGAAATAACCATACAGGTGGTTGGGTTTGTTCATTCAACAAATGTTTGAGGGTTTCCTGTGTATAATACACTGTACTTGATTCTGGTACTACACCTAGCTCCTACCCTCATGGATATTTTTGGTGGTGGTGATAGAAAATAAGAGTGTATAATAAATATATAATTGTACATTGTAATGAGTACTATGAGTAAAGTGAACAGGGTACTGCTATGATAGAGAATAATGGGATGATAAGAAACTATTTTAGATAAAGTGGTCAGAAAAGGCCTCTTTGAAAAAGTGACATTTGAGTATTTTGGGGTATTTTTTCTCTTTCACAGAAAGTTACTTGATATCTTTTTGGTTTAAACAGAGGAAAAATTAATGTTTTTAAAGGTCAAGGGAATCTTTTCGGGGGGCAAGGGCAAGAATGGGTAATACAAAAAAGTAAGGAGCTATAGGGGAAGAAAAAGATCATGACATACACCTTGCCCCAAAGCACAGCTTGTTGAAACTGCTGTTAGTTGTGTTCTTTGAGCCTGTTTAAGTGCTTCATGTTCTAGTGGACCATTACACTGATATATGTGATGTAATGGGAGGTGTTCTGTGTTTAGTCTCTGTGTTACAAAGCCTGCTTGATACCTGTGAATTAAAGCATAAGTGTTCTTGGGACTGACCAGAAGAATCCTGACTAATCTTTTAATATCCTTGTTTGGAAAGAAAAGTAAATAGTAACTCTCCACATTTAGAAATTCTATTTTTTTCCTTCATTAGGATTAAAGAAAAAATCATTTTCATTTCATGCGTCCCATCTCTTGGAATAAGCCAGAATTGAACCCTCCTGCTGCTCCTTTCCCACCCCTTTATATTGTAAAGGAAATAAAACATTACTGAGAGTTTGGAAACTAGATTCTTAAACTCTTCCGTAATTCTACCAGCATAGCAAAATAACTCTTTCATTTCTGTGTGTTCCTTTTTAGACTTGCCCCTATGCATTCATGTGTTTACCTATAATTTTATACATATTATAAGTGTTTTCATGTTGCTAAAAATAATAATCTCTAATGTAAACTGTGGACTTTAGGTGATAATGTGTCAGTGTAGGTTCATCCATTGTAACAAATGTACCACTCTGTTGGGGGATGTTGATAGTGGAGGATGTTGTGGCTGTGTGGGAGGGGGTATATGGGGGCAGTCTGTACTTTCTGCTCATTTTTGGTGTGAACCTAAAACTGCTTTTAAAAATAAAGCCTATTAAGAATCTGATTATTTGATTTCCCATTGGGTGACTGTACCTTAATTTAATTAACCACCTCCTTTCTTATTGGACTTATTCCCCAGTTTTCACTCTTGTGAACAATGCTACAATGAGGATCTCTTGCATATTGTTTTTTTCCTTAGGAATTTATTTTCAAAACTATGTTTACTCGTCTTGATTATAATAATACCAACCTGGTAGGATTGTGGTGAGGATTACATAAGGTAATATATGTGAGGCAAATACATAGTGCCTGGCATATAATTTTAACTAATGTCTATTATATTGCCAAAGTGCTTTCAAATGCAGTGTGAACATTGGAGGAAGACAGTTCTGATCTGAATGACAATGATGTTGATAACGATGGTGATGATGAAGACTTTTACTGTTTATTGAGTACCTATTTTGTGAAAGGTACTTTACGTTCTTTTACTTATTCAGATATTCAGCAGATGTTTATTGAGCATGTAGTAGGCAACATTAGGAATTGAGTTAAACAAGGCTAGAAAGATTCTGTATTTTTTACTTTGAAGCAACTCTGATCACATTAACCCTCTAAGTGAATGCTCAGTGTTGCTTACCTCTGTTTTTTTTTTTTTAAATCCCCCAGTGGCCCCAGATGAGCCAGGCCCTAGCATGTGGTGGATCAGTAGTAGACATTCAGCTAAGTAGGAAGTATCATACCACAAATAAGGTGAGACTTACAAGTTCTTTCTACGTCTATAGCGTGCTTTCACACAAGTGTTCTTACTTGAAATTCAGCAAAATTGTTAGCTGGATGAGGCAAGAAATTTTATCAAATGCAGAAGGTGAGGCTCAGGGAAGTAAAGTGACTTGCCCGAGGTCACAAGGATGGGAAGAGACAGACCAACTGAATATTGGAACCTAAGGTGTCTGATCCCGTGTCCTATATTTCTTCCATTGTACTCTCTTGCTTAGAAAACACTTTAGAGAAAAAGTGTCGTAGATTTTTTTATATGTTAAAAATAAAGTAATATTTAACTGATGGAGAATTTCTTATTGGATGTATAGCCTGCCTTCATTTAGAGAGGATTAGTATTAGAATAGGTTTTCCTTTGAATTTATTTGCAAACTACAAAACTTATATCTCCTATAGTCATTAATAAAAAATAAAAGTTTAAAAACATTTATTCAGTGCATGCTTCGATTGATTATGACTTTGAATGACTTTTGACTGCTTTCAGACAGTAATTTTCTTTCCTTTTCCCATAATGTCAATAAACATAGAACATGTTTCTCAGAATTGTTCTTTGGGAGGTGGGGGTCAAGATTTCTTTTTTAAAGTACTCTTTTCCATAGAACTTTTATTCTGATACCCCAAATCTATCATTTCCTAGACATGGGTTCATAGACATATGGTCAGTGAGGTGGGTATGTCTGCTCTGGAATTTAGAGGACACCTATTAGGGTTCCAGATATGTTTGTACTGAGTGATAAGGTACCCAGAAAAATGAGAATGAAAAATTCTAGGTAAAAAAAAAAAAAAAATCTAAGCAATAAAAAATGCCCTTAGACCCTAGTGAGAAATAAAAGCATTCTTTTAAAAAAACTTTTTTGCAACTAATTTTGGTTTCCTTCTTTTTGAATAAATAGCTTTCTTCTACCAAGGATTCCCCACAGCCTGTTGAGAAGGTTGGTGCCTTCACAAAGATAATAGAAGCCATGGGATTCACAGGACCTTTGAAATACAGTAAATGGGTAAAGTCTTTTAAGTTGTTTTCATTTTTCTTCTTGAGCTTTGTGCTTTCTGCTCTTCACAGAAGAATTTTTT
The DNA here is from genome assembly GCF_059928025.1 of Delphinapterus leucas. Lineage (NCBI taxonomy): Eukaryota > Metazoa > Chordata > Mammalia > Artiodactyla > Monodontidae > Delphinapterus > Delphinapterus leucas. The sequence goes on along the minus strand of NC_143143.1, from coordinate 65,005,785 downwards.
AAAACTTCTGCTTTGCTTTTTGTGAAATGCTTATATTATTTTGAGAGCTTCAAAATATGTTGTTGTCCCCTTGCCCCCCGTTCCAAGTCAGGTCTATACAGCATGTGGGGCTGAAATAGTCCCTCTACTCCCTTAACCTGATTCCTTAGAAGTATCTCAGTAGCAGGCAATCCAATAACACTGGTCTTTCCAGGTCTTTGCTACATGTTATGCCATATAGATGAGTTCTCAGAAGTTAGATGGGCCAAATGTTTTGATGGGCACTGCTCTTAAGGAAACACTCTCTGTGATTCATAAGTGATTTTCCCTAGGTCATTGTAATGACTTCCTTTAAAATTTTACTAATAAGCATTTTTAAAATTAATCAATTCTATGATTTATTGTAATTCATATTATGAGGGCTGTTTGCTAACTGTGTCATTCCTAATCAGGTCTTGGCCTAGCATGTTATCTGTTTTATGGTACTTGCTATAAATGAATGAATGTCTCTCTACATCAGGTGCTACTGCCCCTGGACTTTTATAGCAATGCCTCTAACCAATTAAAATAATAAAACACAAGTCATTGGGTTTTTCTCAGCCCAGTTATCTCCTAGTACTACTGTTTCTCTCTACAGTTATGGCAAAAGTACCTTTTAATACTTTTCAAGGTTGGTAGAATGTTGGATAAGCCTAATCAGTCATAAGTTATATATTAAAGCAAACCAACACAAAGCAGTAGGGAAGACTTTTCTAGAAAACATCATAACTTTGCCCAAAATGACTAAATTATTCCAGTTACACCATTTTAACAAGTTGGAGTAAAATTAGAATTTCAATTTTGTTGTGAACTTTACTTTTAGTTTCTTCTTATAATATCTGGCTCTCTTCCTAACAATTCTCACTGTAGCAAATATAGGCTTCTCTCTATAATCTCCATTTTACATAAATTGAACAGTGATTCCACAAGCATTTTGTTTGTAAGGGGCTTTGAAAAGTATAGAAGATAGCACACACATAACTAGGTTATAATGATGTCCTTGAGACCCTAAGGTTATGAAGTGTCTTCTTAATCATTAATGAAGTATTAGTTATGCTCATTAAAGTTATCTTTTTTTACATCATAATTCTTGACAAATGATAATCACTGGTATATTTGGTAATATTATTAACCAGGATCTTTTCCTTTATTAAAAAAATATTTGCGATAATACATTTGGATTGAAAAACTTAAAATGTGTGTTTTGTTTGAAAGTAAGAAATTAAAAGAAAAGGGAAATGAGAGCAGAAAGAAAGAAAGAAAAGAGAAAAAATTTACTGTTTTATTCATTTCTTGATGGTTGAGTTCCACTTGGTTGCTTCCGTATGCTTTGTCTCGTCCGTATTTTTATGATTCCAGGGGCAAAGTTGGCTACCATTTGGAGGATTACTAACTCATCAGGAAAATTTCTTCACTGTTTAAGTTAGTCTCTGATTTTTCTTGGTTCCCTTGTGACCTCAACTAAGTCCCTAATATTTGCATTTAAAAACTCTTTTGTGATGTGGCAGTGTCTACTTCCTGTAACCTTCGTTTTTTAAATTTGTAACATCAAAACATCAAAGTATGACATTCTAGTATATTTTGGGTGGGAAGATGTAGGTATAATTTTCCATATTGAAGGATTGAGAGCCCTTTGCAGCAAATGTTGACTCAGAAATCTGTGGCAGACACGTGTATTGGGTTGCACTGGCAAGAATCTTTGAATTTTGTGTTTTCTCATGTCTTTCATTAGGGAGTAAAATGTCTGCTTGTCTCTGCATCAGCAGTATCAGCCAGCTTTCCTCCATCTTTTTATGTAATGTTTTCATGTGTAGTTCCATTTTTCTTCTAGATCCATATTTAGGAATTTAAATGTGGCTTTTCCTTACCTATTTGATTATCCTGAAATAACCATTCTTTTTCATTATCTTTATGGAGCAATATCAGATAAGATAAGGATAACATTTAACAGATTGAGCCACATGTCATTGAATAGGCGGTTTTCAGATTAGCATTAAGCCAAAAAGTTATTCCTGTTCTGAAGGACACTGACAAACTGGAATGCATTCAGAAGTGGGCAGTGAGCCTTGTGAAGGCTTCAGAAACTGTTGAATGCAGAGTGGTTGAAGGAAATAGGGATACTTTGCCTGGAAAAGAGAAGACATAATGGTTCTTCTCAGGTGTTTGAGGGGCAAATGTAAAAAAAATGGAGACTTAATCTGAGGTATTCCAGTGTGCAGATAATGTTTACTGAATGTTACATGAAGCAGATTTATGTTCAATATAACAAAACTTTAGCAAGAGTTGTCCTCCAGGGGGATAGGTAGCCTCACAAGGTCATTGGACTTGTTTGAACAGGGGCCCAGATAGTTGACCATGAATCAAGAATGCTGTAGAAGGAATTCCAGTACAGAATAGAAAGTTCAAATGACTTCAAAGCCCCTTCCAACTCTCACACAGTTGTTTTAGTGTAAGCCTTTTACTAGATTCGTTTTTTTATCTTGTAGGATGGTACAAAATGCATCAGTTAGTGGGAGAGCTGATTTTCATTTCCTAAACCTGTCTTAGGTGCTTGTGTTTTAGTCAAGTAGACTGATGAAGTCTTCCAAAGTTAGAATGAAGTCATCTGAGGACCAGAACAATTTGTATTGACTGGATGGAAATTTAGTCCACCTACTTCTTTAACTTATATTAATGCATGAATCTTGAAGAGGTTCTTTCCCCGAGTTGTTATTTCCAGTCCCTGTGTGATGGTCTTAAGGGACTTGCTTTAGAGATTTGTCCAGGAAAATGGCTCACCCAAGTATAAAGGTTTGGCCTCGCTGCAGGAAAAGTGAGGAACTGTAAAGTGCTCCTGATTGCTGCAGTATGAGCACTGTATACATACACTGGCCAATCTGGTGAGGTCTTCATTATTTGTAATGAATGCTTGCTTCATGAACATGCTGTGGGGAAAAACCTCTTTCTCATGGAACGATTTGGGCCTTGGAGGCAAGTGTGCTTTTCCTTAGGCAGAGTGATTAATTATGAACCAGAATCAGAAGGAAACTGCCGAGTTAAAAAAAAAAATCAAGACACAGGCCATTAGGAATTTTACTTAAAATTATAAATGTATTGATAGTTGAACTAGGCCTTAAGTTCCATGAAAAGAGTTTTTAACTGCTTTGTTTACTGCTGTATTCCTAGTGTCCAAATCAGTTTTAGGCACTGAGTTCGGTGCTCAATAAATTATTTGTTGACTGGAACAAAAGCTTATAGATGTCCTAAACTCTCTGTTTCAAGGATAGGAATAGGCCTGTCAAGGCCAAAGCATTAGGATAACGATATCATTAGGATATCATTAGTTTGGTGATGGTACAAACCAGTGCTTCCCAAAATGTGTTCTATGTCACATACTTCCCAGAACCTCAGGTGTTAAAAAGTTAAACATGCTTCTTTTTTAGACTGCTGATACGGTGAATTACACTTATTGATTTGTGAATGTTGAATCAACTTGGCATTCCTGGGATAAATCCCAGTTGATCATGATATGATCTCCTTTTAAAATATTGATGTTAGTATTTTGTTAAGGAGTTTTGGATCTATGCTTATGAAGGCTATGGTTTTGTAGTTTTGTTTTCTTCTGATGACTGGTTTTGACACCAGGGTAATGTTGGCTCATAGAATGAGCTGGGAAGTGTTCTTTCCTCTTTTTTTCTGGAAGAGTTTGTGTAGATTTGGTATCATTTCTTTAGATAGTCAATAGAATTCTCTAGTGATGCCATCAAGCCTGGAGTTTTCTTTGGGGAAAGGTTTTTAGCCACAAATCCAATTTCTAAAATAGAGATAGGGCTATTCATGTTATTTATTTATTCTAGTGAGCTTTGGTAGTTTGTATCTTTCAATGAATTTGTCCATTTCATCTGAGTAGTCACATTTATTGGCCTAAAGTTGTTCAAAATATTCCCTTATTATCCTATTAATATCTTTAGGATATGTAGTGATGTTCCTCTCCTCTCTGATTCCTGATGTTGGTAATTTGTATCTTCTCTGTTTTTCCTTTTTTTCCCCCCTAGATCAGTTCTACTAAATTTTTGTCAATTTTATTGATATTTCCAGAGAACCAACTTTGGCCTCTTTTGATTTTCTGTGTTATTTTTCTGTCTTCAATTTCACTGATTTCTGCTCTTATCTTTATATATCATTCTTTCTGCTTGCTTTTAGGTTTAATTTGCTTTCTTTTTTAGTGTCTCACCATTTGTTTAAATGTGGACTTCCAATGCTGATTTACTGCTCATATAAGTATATCTGATTTCCATTTGTTATATGTTCTGTTCTGTTTTCCCCCATATGAACTTTAGACTAAAATCATTGGAAACTTAACATTAGCAAATGAAAAAATCTTAATTGCAATCAAAGACATAATACTTTAATTTATTATAGGTATTTCTGCCCATCAGAAACTGAAATATGAATATCATATAGTATTGGATATAGTATATCCTTGGTGACTTTGAACCTTAATAACCAAACAGCTCTGCTAAAATTCTAGGTTGGTTTTTCTTCAGTTGCTATGCCATTCTCTTTGCATATACATATTTTTTAGTCTGTGTGTATTTGAGTAATTTTCTCTGTCATTTTAAGGAAAAATAAGCTTCTACGAGCCTTTTGTTGATGGACTAATTTAATTGTATCCTGAAGGAAATATTTTGAAAGCCCTTAGAAATTCTTCTTTTAGCACTGAGTTGGTCTTCAGACCTACAGTTCAACCCTCACAAGAATTTATTTTTCATTTTTAGGTTTTTGTGAAGGCATAATGTACATACAGTAAAATATACAAATCTTAAGTATACAGCTCAGTGAATAAATTAAAACCACCACCCAGATCAAGATTCTAAGAGAATTCTTAGTGCTTTGGGGAATAGTAAAAGGTTGATCCTTTTACTATATTTTACATTCATTAGAAACTCTTATTTATAAACATAGTATTCTGTTAATCAGCAAACTATAAAACTAGGGAAAACATTAAAAAAAGTGACCCCCTCCCTTCAGGGAAAAAAAAGACAGAATAGTTAATAGGGCTTCTGAGGAAAGATCAAAGGATGGAGGGTTTTGTTTGTTTGATTTTGGTCAGGAGAATGGGTAATTTTTTTAATATAAAGGGTTTCAGATTATAAAGAATTAATGTGGATGGTTCTGAATGGTGGTTTAGAGGCTGAAACGTGGTGAAATGGGTTTGAATTAAAGGAGAGAGTTCGTCTAATATTGGAAAAACCTTTTTGACATTTTGATGCCAAAATCGTAAAATTGTGTGAAGTCTGTGAATGGCTAGAGACAGGTTTGGACCCATCCTTCTAGTTGAAAAGCATATAAGATTCTGTGACCTACATCTAATGGCACTAGAACATTCACTTGGTCATGTCTTGAGTTTGGTTTTATTTTCTTTGTCTAGAAGATTAAGATTGCGGCCCTGCGCATGTATACTAGCTGTGTGGAGAAAACTGACTTCGAGGAATTCTTTCGAAGTAAGTTACTGTTTTTGATAGTTGTGAAAAGGAAAATAAATCTACTTTTCATTTTTATGATTGTGTCTTGGTAGGATCGGTTTTTTTTTTAAGTTACTAGTAAAACAGTTTTTCCTGAACAAAATGTATAATAAAAGCTGCTTATTTTTCTCTTTTAATAGAATAAACAAAGGCCAAAAGAGCCCTATAAATAAGACATTTTAACAAGTTTGAAAAAAGACCTAAAAATTTGTCCAGTACTTTGACATCATCATTCCCCCTTGTCCACACACGCATCTTTTTACGTAAGAGTGTACTCAGCGTAAACACATCCTGTTTTACGTTCTGGATGTTTTACTCAGTATTTTTGACATGAACTTCTGCCCAATCATTCCTCTTTTATTTCTAGTTTATAATTGTTTTAGTTAACCCTGGAATATGCCTCATGATTTTTCTTCTTTCTGTAGAACGACTGTTGAGTCAAAAGGCACATATAATTTTATTTTTATCCCATTGATAAATTGCTTTCCAAAAGTGTTTTACTGGTTTATATCATCATCACTAGCAGTTGATTATATCAATACAGTATTCATTTTGTTAATGTAAACTGTTGTAGTTATAAACATGTCATTTAAAGCAGATACTTATAAAGTCATTGGGAAAGTTTAAGCTGTTTCCAGTTCCACAGATTTTGGAAGGAAATGTGTTCTGTGCACATCTGTGGTAACAGTCATTATCCTCAAAGCAACAAACACTTAACTAAATATACTTGATATTTTTCATGGACAGCCAATAATTATATATAATTACGTTAACAACAATGAAGAAAGAGATGAAGTTTTGATTATTTAATAACTTTTGTTTTTTTTAAATTAAATGCAAGTTTTGTCATTTTTACTATTTCAGCAGATTGGTACAATATTTCATTGGAAACTTAAAATACTGTGCTGAGTTGTAATCCTAATTTAGTATCCACCTTCCATTTCTTATTTACTCATAGTCAGGAAAGAAAACTTTCCTCCTTCTTTTTTAATCTCTAACAATTTCTTACTTTAGGAGAAATTAGTCTGAAAGGAGAAAATAATCTTTCTCTACCTGATGAAGAGACTACTAATATTAGAAGCTGAATTTTTCTTAAGTGGTTTCTTGAATCCATGTGCTCAAGTATTTTTCATCACATCTTTTTAAAACCTCATCCTACACATCTATTTAATATTAAATAACTCATAAACTTTTTATAATTATTTTGAAAGGATGTTTACTAGCTATCTTTGTTTAGCTAATCCTCATTATTGAAGATTCTTGAATAATGAGACTATTATTACATATTTAAATTAATATATCATGCTTCAATTTATAATCTGTTGTAAACTACTTATAAAAATAAAAGTTTATTAAAATTATTAACTATTATATTTTAATAATTCACACTTACATGGTATGCTTTTACTTTTGTCTCATTTAGGAATTACAAAACATGTGAGACCGGAAGGGCTTGTATTCTTATTTTCATTTTTCTTTTGTTTTCATAAACAATTGAAACTTATAAAAAGGCTAAGTGATTTGCCCAAGGTTGCTTAGTCAAGCCTTGATCCTGTGTCATCTGTCTTAAAATCCAGGAATTTTTCTACTATAACATATTGCCTGTGAATGAAAATAACTGCAAAATAGAAATTGTAATCCATTTTAATATTTTTGTGTTTTATAATTTTTTGTATTTTACAGTTTTTTTTTTACTTTAAAAAATTTTTATTTATTATTATTTTTGGCTGCGTTGGGTCTTCGTTGCTGCACACGGGCTTTCTCTAGCTGCGGCGAGTGGGGGCTACTCTTCGTTGCGGCGCGCAGCCTTCTCATTGTGGTGGCTTCTCTTGTTGTGGAGCACGGGCTCTAGGCGCGCGGGCTTCAGTAGTTGTGGCACGCAGGCTCAGTAGTTGTGGCACGCGAGCTCTAGAGCACAGGCTCAGTAGTTACGGTGCACGGGCTTAGTTGCTCCGTGGCATGTGGGATCTTCCTGGACCAGGGCTCGAACCTGTGTCCCCTGCATTGGCAGGCGGATTCTTAACCACTGCACCACCAGGGAAGCCCTATTTTATAGTTTTTAAATGAGACCTACCTCTGTGAGATGTTCTGTTAGTATTGTGAGCTGATGTTTATGTATATTAGAGTGTGTACATCTCAGTGAGCTTTGTCCTAGCCTTGCCCTTTGAAGTAGTTATTTGATGTCACATTTTTCAGTGACACCACTCTTACTTCAGGTTTTCTAAGACTCACTTTGAGAATTACCTTTTAGACCTATATCATGTTCCTTTGTATTATGCTCCATTGTGGTCCATCTTTGTCATTTGTGGTTAGATTAAATTTCAGAATCAAACCAAAGTGGTTCCAAACTGTGGCCAGTGAATAAAAAAGGGAGCAAGTCTGAAAAGTACCATTTAGAGGCAGATAAAGAATATCTGTAAAATAATGAGACTGACTTTCTTGCACCTTGGATTCTAAAGAGTAGGCCGGACAGGTTTGGGGTAAAAGAAGAGAATGTGTATAGATATATTGCTTTCTAAGATTACATCTTTAAAGTGGCTATTGCTCCCTTGGATTTTTGGTCTTTTAGGGCTTGACTTTTAGAGTCCTGAGAATTCAGTAGCTTTTTAAAAGGATAGAGAGTCCCAGGTAGCTGGTCAGTGTCATTCTCACTCTTCCAACAAAAGTGAGACCAGTTATATTTCATGAAGACTGAGTTTCTTTACTCAGTAAACAATATGCCTATCAGCCTCTTGGACAGGCCCTCACAAAATGCCAAAGTTATAATACTCTGTCATCTCAGAGCCAAAGTGTTCAGACGTCTTGATCCAGAGACCTAGATATTGGGGATTCTGACTGGTGAGATACCTTAAGAGCCAACTCTTGTTTCCAAGATGTTCTGATGATGTCATTGTGTCATAAATGAGTGTACCCTCTGTGAGCACACAGTGTTTGCTAACTGGTCTTTTGGAGATCATTTCTGTTATAAAGAGCACTTAGGGGCAGAGGCGTCCAGCCAATCAGTAAAGCTTGTGTTTAATACCACACTGTTGTCTGCAGACTGCTTTGTTTTTAGCCCTTAAGAGTTCATACTTTGGAGAGGAGGCTCCTTAGTGAATAAATTTTGGGTTAATAAAATTGAGGTTCTACCTTTCTTTCTGCTACTAATACTCAGGTATCAAATATATCAATTTTGTGTAAGTATATGATAAATATATTTTTTAAAACTTGAAGAAAAAAAAGATTGAGGTTCATCATTTTATTGATGCAGTCTTAAATAGTGAGTTTTTTCAAAGATAATTTAAACCATAGTGTTTAAACAATTAACTAAAAATCAACAGTGAATATTTATTGAGTACCTATTAAATACTAACTACTTTGTTAAATGTTCTACAGGCCTTATCTCATTTAATCCTCACAAGAATCCTGTAAGGTAGGTTCTCTTGTTTTCCCATTTTTACAGAGAAGAAAACTGAGGCACTGAGAGGTAAAGTAACTTTACCCAGAGTCATATACCAAGTAAGAGGTAGAGTTAAAGTTTTTTTTTTGTTTGTTTGTTTTTGCGGTACGCAGGCCTCTCACTGTTGTGGCCTCTCCTGTTGCGGAGCACAGGCTCCGGATGCGCAGGCTCAGCGGCCATGGCTCACGTGCCCAGCTGCTCCGCGGCATGTGGGATTTTCCCAGACCGGGGCACGAACCCGTGTCCCCTGCATCGGCAGGCGGATTCCCAAACACTGCGCCACCAGGGAAGCCCTAGAGTTAAGGTTTTGAATCAGGATATCTGACCCTGGTGTCTGCGTTAAACAAACAACTATGTTAATACTGCTGCCCCATAATAGTAATGAATTATTTAATTTTATCCAACTTGATGTTGAGGAGGAAAGTACCTAGCTTCAGAAAATAGTGCACTGACTGTGTACTGGAGCAAGAGTGTGATCATGGCAAGACCCTATAGCAGGTTTTAACTTTGAAGTGTTTAAAGACATTTCATGAAGCTAAAGAGTCTGCTGTGTTGTTGAGTTGCTCACAGTCAAACTTTCAGCGGTCTTGTTTTTTAGGGCTTTACCCCGTGGGTTTCTGTTCTGACCCCAGTGGGTACAGGGAGTCAGTCATATGCCAGCTTTTTTCCCATCCTCAGCCCTGAGCTGACCCCCAGAGGGAAAATTGTGACCCAAGTCCAGTTGCTGGCCTGTGTGTCTGTCTGTGCTTTCCAGCCGAAGAACTGATTCCCTCTTTGAGAAAATTGGAAAGGCTCCTGGAGGCTGCTGGGAAGCTTTGATGTAGAGGTAGCAACTGAACAGATTGTCCTTTAGAAGCAGCCAAATTTCATTTTCCAGATTGAAAGACAGACTTCCAAGAAAACTTTTCTTTTTAATGTTTTGTTCTAGCATCCAAAAAAGACCCAACTTTAGATCCGGGCTTGAGAGTTTCTCATGGCTATTCTTGTTCTAGGTGGAGGGTGGTTGGCCCACTCTCAGATGGCATGTGTCTTAATAGCTGAATGGCTAGCCAGGCTAGCCTTCACCTCCCTCCTGCTGGGCTCCAAGAGGAAGTCCACTTGACAGCTGCTGGGCACCTCCCAGTAAGCTCACCAGCGTATTTTGGTGTCATTTTGTGACAGACCTGGACTGAAATCCCAGCCCAGCCACTAGCTTGTTAATATTGTGGCTGCCTGCAAGTTACTTAGCCTTTTCGAGCCCTGTTTCTTTATCTCTGGAATGAGGCTTATAATGCCTTCCTTCAGGGTTAAAGTGAGGATTAAGTGAGATAATGTATTGACATGACTAACGGTGGACCTGACAGGAAGTATGGACCCTTAGTGAATGTTAGTTTCTGATACTAGTATTAGAGAGGCAGTTAGCGATTAAGCCAACAGTGTATGGAATCAAGCAGATCTGAATTTGATCCCAGATGTCTCATTTCATAGCTGTGTGACCTTGGGCAATTGTCATGATCTCTCTAAGTCAGTTTTCTCACCTGTCAAATGCGGATAATATCAATACCCACCTCTTAGGAATGTTAGGAGGAGTCATTGAACTAATGCTTGTAAGGTACCTATTATTTCTGACACATAGTAAGCACACAATGAATTACAGCTCTTTATTATTATTGGCATTGTTAGTGTACCTCACAGGGGTCCTGCTTTGTGTTTTCTATCTTAGTGGCCCCTATTTGTTATCATTTAGTACATTGTATACTTCGTTTGCTGAAAGGCAGAAGATACTACTTCCTTCTTGAGTCATTACTCCAAAGGACAGATTCTACTCTAAGGGCCCAAGTTTCCCACTGATTCTCTTATTTATTGATATAAATTTATTTGTTTTTATTTATTTTTGGCTCCGTTGGGTTTTCATTGCTGCACGCGGGCTTTCTCTAGTTGCGGCGAGCGGGGGCTACTCTTCATTGTGGTGCGTGGGCTTCTCATTGCGGTGGCTTCTCTTGTTGTGGAGCACGGGCTCTAGGCTTGCAGGCTTCAGTAGTTGCGGCACGCGGGCTCAGTAGTTGTGGCTCGCGGGCTCTAGAGTGCAGGCTCAGTAGTTGTGGTGCACGGGCTTAGTTGCTCCGTGGCATGTGGGATCTTCCCGGACCAGGGCTCGAACCCATGTCCCCTGCATTGGCAGGCGGATTCCTAACCACTGCACCACCAGGGAAGCCCTCTCTTTTTTCTTTATCCTCTTGCTCCAGCTTTTCTCCCTGCCGTGTAATAAGGAGGGCATATTCTGAGGGGGACCCCTCATCCAGCCAGAGGCATTTCTTAGAGATCTGAGAATTGAGACGCTTGGATGTCTAAGCCCTGAGCTGATTTTTGGTTTCTTAAACCAAGGAGAAACCCTACCAGGTTTGTCATTCCTGGGGATGATGAACAACCTTTCATTAGATATTATCTGCTTTCTTATTCAACTGTAGCTCCCTAGAGTCCTGCTTCTTTCTTCTGATCATTTATTTTGGTTGAATCATTTAGCATACCCACTGGGTCACCTTAGAGAAAGAAAACAGGAGAGGGAGATGGACAAGAAGAACTTAGATTTCTCAGCAGGGCTCAAGTGAAAAAAAGCCTCTAGTTAAGTGGGGTAGGTAAGGTGGTGTCTGCCTAGCTTTCCAGAAGAATTGGAGACCAGGAGGGGAAAATAACATTGAATCAGAGTTGGAAGGAATTATAAAGATCGTCCAGGCCACATTATACAAAGTGAGAAAACTGAGGCTCAGAGAAGAGAAGTGACTTTCCCAAGTCCACACAGCAAGGTGGTAACAGGGCTGTAACTAGAAGCCTGTTTGTCTGACTGCATTCAGTGCTTTATCAACCCATGGGCTTGCCTTGTGGTTCCATTGGCCTCCTCTATGATAGCATAATGAGAGAGCACTGTGATTACCATATATTTTAGTTGAACAAATTCCTACCGATATTTCAAATATAGTCCATATGCCTCTTCTAAACCTTCACATATTTATACTTTATTGTTATTTTCTAGGGTGTCAGATGCCTGATACATTCAATTCATGGTTTCTTATAACTCTTCTTCATGTCTGGTAAGTGAGCAATTTAAGTGAAGTCACCAAATGTTTTTTTTTTTTTTTTTTAAAATACTGCTAACTTGTTAAGGTATAGCCTTCAGCAGGGCTGATTATATGAAATCGCAGTTGTTCAGGCATTAAAAGCTGTTCCTTTCATTTTAATAACTGGTATCTTGTAGCACATTTTTTTATTAAAGGTCAAAGCATAGTCCCAGAAAGAAACTAATATTTGTAGGATTTTCTCAAAGAACACCTAACCCAGTGAACAATGCTATCAGTATCTGTAAGAGACCCTATGAGCTTGGGTGGAAAGTTCTTTCCCTTCGCTGTTTTAGGAAAGTTCACATTTACGTAAAAGTGGTTTGAATTGTGAGCATCCGTGGTCATTTTCATTGCTGGTCATCAGAAACCTATAACAAATTATAGCACTGACATTTACGCCTGTACCTCTAAAATGTGCATACAGGTTAGATTCATGCCAGTTTCGTTGCATGTAAAAATATTTAACACCTTAAACAGTGTATTTTTTCTTCAGCTGCAAATTAAGTAGCCAAAAAAATCAATTTTTCATCTAATGTTACACAGTATTAAAGGTCAGAAGGATATAGGAGAGACGTTGAAGTGGGGGCTGGGGACTATTTATTGAACTGCCAGATCTTGGGAAAGTAAATTCTGGAGAACTAAGTTTACTACTTTGACCGTAGTATCTGAGGAACGTGGGGAATGGTTGCCCTGTCAAAAGGACCCTTGTTTGAGACTGCCTTCAGCTGAGCTTTGCATCACAGGACTGACTACTATATAAAGACTTTTTGGTTTTGATCACCTCTGAAATATTTCTTCTGAACTCACATAGTCAGTGAGATTGGCTAAGGGGCCTAAGGTGGCAGTTCATGTTGTTTTTTCCTAAGCCGGTAGTTTGTTGAGTGTACACTGTGTCCTGGGCAGTTAGTAAGCTATGTCAGGAGGCTCACAGTCTAGTGAGGGAGATAAGACATATATAATAGTCAGTTATAAATTGGACTGGCTAAGTTCTATAATAAATCTGAGTAAGTAGTGCCTGTAGGATCACAGAGGAAGCTGCAACTATCAAAACCCTTGAAATGTGCCATGTCTTTTAGTCAGGCAGCTAAGAAGGCTAACCACCTTCTGTCTGAATGGTGATGGTTAGGAAAAGGTTCAGGGAGGGCAGCTGGATGTACTGAGAGGAAAACTACTTTTTCAAGAGGAGAGGATTGCAGAGGTGGCCCTGTGGAATTACTCACTGGAAAGGTGGGAGGGATGAGAGGAGGCTAGGCTGTTCCCAGAGGAGCTCAAAGATAATATTCAGAGTCAGAATGAAAGACTCTTTATTGCCCAATAGCCAGAGGTATCAGAGTGTTAGAGGGAGTGGATGGCAAAATAAAAAATATAATCCTTGTGACCACATCCCAACGTCAATACCTGACTACTAGCAGCTGGGAGAACCTTGAAACTACTTGTAGTTCTTTCCAGTTAGCCACCATTTCCAAATGTGACTGCTGAGCCTTCCTTGCTGAGGTTGGTTTAATTTCTCAGAGGAGTGGGGAGTACCACTACCAGTTAAGTAGGGGGAGGGAGGCCTGTCTATGCTTGGTGTCCCCTCCATCCTTCCTCCTTGGTTCTCATGATCTGCGGGCTTCGGTGGGATGAATCAGCAAACTCGTATTGTGTTAAGGACTGGGGGGCACTGGAGAGTAGGATATGACGTGGTGTGCACCTTCAAGAAAATTAGTCGAGTGGAAAACAGGCACAGTACAATTGCCTGTAATGGATGACAATGAAAAAAGTGCTGTGCCCAAGGCATAAGCAGATACTATGGAAGGATAAGGAGGTGTGACTAAATCCAAATTTGGTGGATGAGGGAGTATGTATTGTATAAAGAGTTGCTCTGTGGTAGAGGTGACATTTGAGATGTACCATGAAGGGTGAGTAGAATTTCTGTCAGAGAAAAGGGCATTTGAGTTGAGGGAATTATTAGGAGCAAAACATAGAACATGTACAAGAACATGGAGTATTTGAGGGCAGCCAAGTTGTCTGAAGCACTCAGGGCTGGTTTGTGGAGGAATGTAGTGGAAAGGGTCACCAGGAAGTTACTTTAGTGTCCAATTGTGCTATGATCCTCCAAGAAGAATTGGGGAAACTCTCTTCCAGGGGATAGGATTCTTAGAGGGAATAAGGGATCCACCCCGAGTCTGCAGAAAAGCTATGCTCTTCTAAGTCCTGTTTTCCTAGCCCGAAGCTCCAGGAGGGTAACTGAGGGATCACCAAATCCAGTATTACAGGGCTCAGTGGACTTGCTAGGGATGTGCAGGGTTGAAATACCTCCTGTGGGTGGTAGTGTGAGGGAGAGGTGGGGAGGCTTAGAAAGCAGTCATAAAAGTAGAATCCCCACCCCCCACCGTGAAAAAAAAAAACCCCACAAAACTAGAATACCCTGGCAGTGGACTTTACAGAAAGCTTGCTTAGGTTCCCAAGGGTGATGACTCCCTGTTGGCTCTCAGAATAGAGACAGGATTTCTCATATCCTGTTAGTTCCCTGGAAGAGGTGTTGATGTTTCCCTTATCCTGTCTGCTTTCTCTGGTTCCCAAGTTTTTATGTGTATTGGGATTTAGGACTGGGACCCCTCCAGTTCCTAGAAGGCCCTTATCAGCTGTGTATTCTTGTGAGCTTGCAGCTTCGGTGACTATGTGTCCTTTGTCTTTGCTGAACAAGATTAGTATTCACAATGGCTACTGAAAAAATGCTGAGAGAGGTTGCTGTGTGGGGTTTCCAGCATTCCCATGTGGACTTGATAAAAGCCAGCCTCCTCCTTTGTTCCCTGTCTGGGACAGTGGCATTGTGATCCATTCAGGTACCCACACCAGAAACCTGGGAAGCCTCCTTGACTTTTCCCTCACTCCCTTCATCTGGTCAGGCACCAGTTTCACCATCTGAAACTTTTTTGACCATGACCCATAGTAACAAATGCATTTTACCTTGCAATCCACACACACATGCATCTGACACAAAAGTTTTATAAAACTTATCCTTACAATGTCAGATGATCTCTGATATTTTCTACTCCATTTGAATTCATTTAAAACAGAAATTCAAGATGTCACCCGCTAAATTGATTTCACTGGGTTACAAGTAACAGTACCTGAAAACTGGTGTTTGGCCTCCAACTTCCCTCTTCCTGTGCCATTGGTCTTCTCAATACAAATTGGATTAGTATACACACACTCTCTCCTTAATATTCTCCATTGTTCTCAGGATAAAGTATGTTTCCTAGCATGGCATTCATATCCCACCAAATATGCCACCTTTACCACTCTCGTCTGGTGCCGTTCTAGGTACCACTACCACTGTCACTCCCTCCCCTGCAAGAAAAAATTAAACTATGTAATAGCAATTTCAGGTCTTCTGCACAAAGCTTTCTTCTGCCTAGAAAGTCCTTCTCCTTCCTCTCCACCTGACAAACGCCTATTTTTTGTTCAATATCCAACTCAGATATCTCTGCTTTGAAGCCTTCCCTTCCCTCTGAAGGCAGAGTTAGTTCCTCTTCTGAGCTCCTTTAATATTTTGGATACCTCTCTTATAGCACTCGTCACATAACATTTTTATATTTTATCGTATATGTATCAATCTTCCTTGTGGATGGTGAATTTATTGAGGCCAAGAATTATATTTATTTTCCTTTTGGAGAGATATGAAAATGAGGTATTTCTTCAGCTCAATAAATGTCGATTAAATAATTTATGGCCTCAGATCTGACTTGGCTCCTATGGCAGTTGGAAGGTTCGGGGCCACTGCCTGTTAGTGGCAAAAGCTCTGCACCTACTTAAGTTTCCCTGGGGGGTAAGATATATGTAGGTAGAATTTGTGTTGGTGTTCTAAGTATTAATAGATTTGCAGAGACCCTCATTTTAAAATTTGTCATGAACACTAGTACGTTATAGATACAGAAATTAATTTTAGAAAATGGAATGGAACAAATAAAATTAGAATATGCCTATGATGGAGGTAGAGTGGAGAGGAAAATGCAGTTTGTATTTTTAAAAATTATTTAAAGTCAGGTATATCATAAATATAATAACTACTGGGTCCCTTACAGTACTATTTTAAAAATTATTTACTTATATTATCTCACACATTCTTATAACTGCTTTATTCCTGTTTACATGAGAGATCAAAGACTGAGAGCCGTCAGAGAGCTTGGCCACAGATAGTTAGTGCATGGTAGAGAGGAAATTCCAGTATGGGTCTGGCTAACTTCGAGTTGCTTTAGGTTGCTTTCCTCATTGGTAACTAAAACTACTGACGTATCTAATTAAATAATTATTTATTAGCATGAATAATATTTAATATTAGTAATACTATTTATTACTTAGTTAAGTACCTGCTTATTCTTAAACATAAATCCATAAAATTACAGCATTTGTTTTCTAATTGAACCTATGGTATGCAGCAGATTTGTTCCCTGCCCTCATAGGGCTGAGGGTGTGGGAGAAAAACCTGGAAGAAATCGTTAATAAAATACAACTGGGATGGGTGCTGTGAGAGTAAGTGACAGGGCTCTGTGGGGGAAGAGGGATACATAACTTAGTTGAGGGGGTGTGGCTCACTCAGGGAGGGCTTCACTGAAGAGATGACATTTAAACTGACCCCTGAATAATGAGTAGAAGTTAGCAAGTCAAAGAGTGGAAGAAAAAACATTGCAGGCAGTGGGACCTCATGGTTTTCCATCTTTTTACCAGCAGAGCCCTTTTTACAGATGAGCTTTTATGCTCAGCCACAGTGTATGAATAGATAAAAGCATTGCTAATTGGGTTGAAGAAGTGGGAATGACCTCACTTCAGGTCTTCCCAACACGCCCACTGGTAAGGGACCCTTACGTAGCTCCCTGGAAACTCAGAGCACAGTTTAAAAACCGCAGATCTAGTCCAGCTCCCTCATTTTACAAATGGGGAGATGACCTTGGCAATTTTAAAGGAATTTTCACAGGCCTCTTTATCAGTAATGGAGGATCCGAGACCCAAATCCAAAACTGACTCTGCGAACTTCTCCTTCTGCAACACTTTGCTTCCTGTGTGATTGTCCCCTTTCGGTGGTTGTGGGATGGGAGTCTGTGGCCTTGAATTTGAACTGCATACCACCGACCAGCAACTGTGTTTCTTAGCACTCACTGTCTGTGTCCTGGGAGAGGCAACAAGTAAACCTGAAAATAGTACAGGGTGCCAAGGGCCGTGTTTGATAAGCAGACATACAGATCTTATGGAGCACAGGGAAGGCAGGCAGCCTGGGGATAGTCAAAGAAAGTAGTTGCATTGGCCCTCTGGGGTCTAGAACTAGAGGACATGGGGTCTTGAGGAGTTATTAGGAGAGGAAGAATTAATTGTAAACTACTTTTTAAGATGTCCCAAGTGAGAAAGAAAGATGAGAGGATGATCACTAGAGGAAGAAACAGGATGGAGTGGGGAAGCATTTTGTTATTTGTTTTTTGTTTTAAGATGGGGAAACACTAGAACATTTTTATAAGCCTAAGGGAAGAAGCCTCTGGGAACGAAGAGAAAGAAGTAAAGTGTGGAGACGGAAGGGGTTGGAAAACAGACTGGGTCCAGTCTCAGTCCAGCCAGAGAACTGCCCTGGCAGACACTCCTGGCCTTTTCAAGAGGGCTCTTTAACACCACCACAGCAGTTCTGATGTAGCTGTAGGGCTTTCGAGCTCATGCTGGATTCCAGCAGCTCCAGACCTGCTGTATATGGTGAGCCCGGGCCATGTGCACATCCTCTCTCTGCCTCCTCCAGCCAGAGTCGCTCTCTTTAAACCACACACACACACACACGTAGCTTTTTTCCCAAACCAAAGGCCTATGCAGCATCATTTTACCAACATTGCACAACCTAAGAGCACTGGTACCTGCTCCCCAGGAGCTTGTTCGTTATATTGGATCTGACAGGCAGGCCACAGGCCAGGTGTAGCTCTTGGAGGAGGCTCTCTGTCAGGTGAGATGGCTTAGGGAAGTGCCTTGCCCCACTTGTCTGTTTGCCCACAGACTGTCCTGTGGCCCCCATGCTCCCCACATAAAGGGTAGGCTTGGTGGGGAGGGAGTTTAGGAAACCATGTGGAGATAGCCATGCACACAGCCCCAGGAAAGGGTCAGCGTGCCAGCTCACAAATAAATAAACTCATTCATTAGCACACCGCTGAGACTTGAGTGTGGCCATGTCAGCTCTGCTTTCTTGGCCCCAGCCGGTGGCCGAGTAAGGCAAACAAGCTATGTGAGTGTCCCTTTGGGATTCCTTCATAGCAGCCAGAGTGACAAACCTGCCCAAGTGCCCACTAGTCTTCACTGAATTCAAAATCAGATCCTCTCTGAGCGGCTTATAAACTACCATGAGGGAGAAACAAGGCCAAAACACAACTGGCATTGTCAGAAGGCCCAAGCAGAGCAAGTGAGACAGGATGCTGAGAGCTGCCAGGACATGGCAGGAGGTCAGAGTCAGGAATAACAAGAATTCTTCCTTCCCAGATTTAGGCAGAGAGGAGGAAAGCGTGGCTAGGAAACTCTCCTTCCTTTGAACTCTGCAGGCAGTGTTGTCTTCCTCCGAGTCTGACCTAGCAGGAAGAGGCCCTTGGAGCTGTGCTGTCACAGGATGGGGGAGCAGTCAATACTGACACTGCCCTGGGAGGCACTGTGGCTTGAGGGAGAGAGGGGGAGCCCAGGCTTCACTCCAGCTCCCCTCTCCTTCACTGAGCAACCTTTAGGTACTTAACCTCCTCAGAGTGTCAGTTTTCTTTCCTGTGAAATGGGGACAGTTATACTTAGATGGGGATGTACGTTGAAAGAGATGGTGAATGAAAATGCATCTTACAGTGACAAGTCTCATATTAGAGGACTTAATAGACGGTAATAATCATTATTACTATTTGCCATAAGGCAAAATTTAAATCTTAGCCCTTTATATTTTGAGACTCCTAGTGAATGAGTCTTTCTTCCCTTTCCCCCTGTATTTTAGATATTAGAGAACCATCAGACTAGGGTTTGAACACTCCTTTTTTTCTTTACTTTGCTAACTGGGTTATTTGCTTTCCTTATATGTAAAAGAGATCAGTATTATTTATGAGGCACTGGAATCACTGAGAGACAAGGATAGTACTGTGAAGCTCAAAACCTCAATAATAAATTGTGGGTTAAGAACATCATCAGACTCGGGAGGGGCAACTGGAATTGCTCCTAAACAGAGGGTAGTTGATGCATAGATTAAGTCTATACTCGGAGTAGGTACTAAGTAGATACTTGTTAATGAATGATTAAATTAATTATTTAATACAAGAATTTAAAAAGTACTAGATTGTTTCTTTCTAAAAAGACTAAAAACTGGACTTTATTTTTTAGAGCAGTTTTACGTTTGAGTGGAATATTGTCTCTTTTTAAAGTTTCTTTTGCATTCTTAAGGGCATTTTTTTTTTTTTTACGCGGACCTCTCACTGTTGTGGCCTCTCCCGTTGCGGAGCACAGGCTCCGGACGCGCAGGCTCAGCGGCCATGGCTCACGGGCCCAGCCACTCTGCGGCACGTGGGATCCTCCTGGACCGGGGCACGAACCCGTGTCCCCTGCATCGGCAGGCGGGCTCTCAACCACTGCGCCACCAGGGAAGCCCAAGGGCAATTTTTATTATGTTTTAGCATTGAAGTCTCCCCTCTCCCCCTTCCTCTTCCCCCCCAGAACAGCTCTGAAATTATGAAGTTTAATCAGTAGCAAAATGTAATTTGACCCCTCAACATTTAATTTAAGCATTTATTATGAGGAATACATCCGTGATGTAAATTGAAGTAAAGCTGTCCTGATCTTTTATTTAAACCCAGTATTCTCAATTGTGGAATAGTTTACTTAATGGCTCAAATATTATTGTATGGTCAGAGCCTGTGACACGTGTTGGCTTTGTTTTGTAGGGGGTACCAGGACCATCAAATCTTTTTGGTTTACCATTTTGAACTTGTTTTACTCATTTTCTTTTCACCTTCCAACATACTTTAACCTATTCTGGATCATTCAGGAGGTCCTGATAACTCTTTTTCTAAAAAAAAAAAAAAAAAAAATTTATTTATTTTTTTGGCTGTGCTGGATCTTAGTTGCTGCATGCCGGATCTAGTTCCCTGACCAGGGATCGAACCCGGGCCCCATGCATTTGGAGCACAGAGTCTTAACCACTGGACCACCAGGGAAGTCCCAGTTCTGATAACTCTCAACTGTATTTTGCCAGGCTGCCTTCTTTGAGTGTACTCGTAGCTATAGCCTCCATGTTGAACTGCTGTTGTGTTTATTTTAAATACATTTTTAGGTTCTTTCCTTTTAGTCTGCCAGCAGTTACTTTTTGCTGTTGTAGGTGTGTTTGCCTCAGGTTAGCCAGTCTTTTCCCTTCTGGTATTTTATTTCTAATATGATGTTAGTTTTGAAACTTAAATTATTGCCCTTGTGAGGATTAAATGAAAAAGTAAATGGATTCTGGAAGGTTCGTTCTAGTCATTAAAAGAGGCAGAAAAACAGTCTGACTCTGGGATCAGATTATCAGGGTTCAGATCCCAGCTTTGACACTTAACAAGTTTTGTAACTCTGGGCACGTTACTTCTGTAAGACTCAGTTTCCTCAACTGTAAGGTGGGGACAGGAAGAATACCAACCTCCGATAGTTGTTGTAAGGATTAAATGAAATAATGTATCTGAATCACTTAGCACAGTGCCTGGCACATAGTTGTGTTAGCTGTTAATTACAGCACTTGTCCATTTTTGCTATTAAAGGGTTTTTTTTTTTGCTTTTTTCCTATTTCTTAGTCTTATTAGAATAGGAAAAAATTGCCAGATAAGCTGAATTCAGCCTGGATCAGATGTTACCCTAACAACTGCTAAATAAATTACTACAACTCTATTATCCTAAAAAGGGTTTCACTGGGGTGACTGTAGTATCTGTGGATGGAGCACAGAGTTGGAGTTGAGATTTCTTCACCACCATCCTTCTGTAACAGATTGTTTTTTCAACGTAAGAAAAGTGTGTGTAGAATGCTACCATTGTGGAAAATGGGGAGAAAAGGGAAGCTACTATTTATGTAAAAAGAGTACATATACACTAAGTTGGTATATATATAGATTACATGTGGAAGGTTTCCTAAGAAGCTGCTAACTGTGGTTGCCTTAGGGAGAGGAACCTGGTGATTGGGAGATGTGGGTAGGAAGGGGACTTAACTTTTTTTTTAACATGTGCATGTATTATCTATTCAAAACATTTACTAAACAAAGAAAGGAGTAGACTGAACTTGTAGGCTTCAAGGTTAGGTACCCTAAGAATTGACCTTCAGCTTGATCTGGACATTCCAGGCAGCTGACTGTCTAAGATGTGGGCCCCAGCCTTCAGCTATGCTTTTTCCTTGAAGAGGACAAACACAAAAGTTCTTCACAACAAGATGACTTTTCTGTCCTTAACTACCTAGAGAATTTGATTCACAAATTCAGGACAAAAATAAGTTGAGCCTTTAGTTAGCTGAGTTTGGTGATGGTGGATGAATGGGCAGCCGTGTGGATCAGAATCTTATTTTCCCAGTAGAACTCATGGTCATCTTCACTACACTTCCTGTTGATGAGAAGACTGATTGTTTTGATTTTATAACTTTAACTATGTGAGATGAAATTTACTGTAGAACTTTATATTTGATAGTGTTTTCAAATTGTCATCAATTGTCTACAGAACTAATTAGGTACGGTGTTTTAGGAATAATTAGAATTTGCCCTTCTTTCATGTATCAGGCTTGAATCTATATTTTTTAAACTCTTAGTATCAGCAAAATTAGGCGCAGGTTGCAGCAAACTTTGCTGTTGCATTTCTCTCAAAAGGTAGATGTACACTTAATTTAAATTTCTGGATCAGACAATTGTAAATACCATAGTTCTACTGAAGTAAATATTCACCAAATTTGTCATTTTTCAGCCTTGGAAAGAAAGGGTTTCCAGCTGGGAAGAAAGAAAGGGTTAACTTCTGAGAGACTTATCTGTTCTTAAAGCCAAGGTCTTATTACACCCCTAATCTTATTACACCCCTTCTTCCTGAAAAACATTCAGTGGCTCTCCTTTGTCTGCTGAGTGAAGTCCAGACTTTTCAGCATGACATTTAAAAGCCCTTCATGACCTTTCTGGCACATTTTTCTGTTTCCTGTACTTCCCTTCCACAAAATCTAGGTATTGTCCCTGTCCATGTGCTGAGCTTTCCATGGCCCTGTCTTTGTTCATAATGTTCCATCTGCTGGAAATTCTCTTTATCTTTTATCTGTCCACCTGCAGCTCACCTTTCCAAGCCCCAGGTACAATGTTTCATTTTCCGTGAAGCTTTCCCTGATCCCACTCAGCCAAGAGTAATCCTCTCAAACTCCATTGCACTTTGTGTTCCTCTCGGGACACTTACTGCATTCTCTCTTAGGGCTCTTGTCTCCCCTAAGGAGACTAACTGCTCCTTGGGCTCTTGTTAACCATCACTCTAATCTCCACACAGTAGGAACTCAATTTATGTCCATTGAGTGAATTAAGTGTCAGTCAGCATCTTGAAAGTATCTTCAATTTGCTTTACTTTTTCAACCCAGATAACCATTTGACTGTAAGGGCTATAAAACAAACTGCTCTGAAACAAAAAACACTTCACTCCATGTTGATATAGTTAGTAAGTTTATGGTCTGAGAAAATCTGTGCCTTTTAAACCTCAGAGGGCAGGTGTATTAACAAACTACAGAATTTTCATATAAATGAAGAATTCCATTACCTCACTATTGCTGTTGATGAATTGGCCTCTGACGACACTTAAGCATCAAAACACACAGCGTCTTTTCAGGTGGAGAGGCTAACTTTGGTTAACTTTTAAGAAAAATGTTATGAAAAAGGACTGTTGAACTTTCCCCAGTTTGTTTCTGCCTTGGAATATGCTCTATATCATATAAAGTGGCCAAGTCTTTTTCCATGACCTGTTTTTATTGTCACAAAGTGTTATTTCTTAGGCACTAACTGGGTTCAGAGGTTACAAATTTAGAATCACAGCATCAGCAAATCCCGAGGTTGGAAGGGACTTTAGAGATCGTATAGTCAGCCTTCCATCAGATAGATAGCCGAGTTGCAAATTCTCTACTTTTTGAGGTCATCCATTACATTATTCAAATCTTCAGAAACTCCCCTATTAGAAAGTTTTTACTTTCAGCATTCAATGTTGAGTAGTTTTTCTCCCTCTGTGACCCACCCATTCGTTCTGATTCTACCTTTTGGATAAACAGTCTAATCACTTTTCTGCAATATTTAAGGCAACTGTCCTGTTTTTCTCCAGGTTAAATATCTTCTGATCTTACAACTCTTCCTCTTGTCTCTTAAAATATAATGTTCAAAACTGTCGACAGTATTCCAAGTAGAGTCTGACGTGTGCTGAATAGAACAAAAATCTCACTTTGTACATGAAGATATTATATTTGCATTACTGTTTCTAAAATCACATTAATTTGGGGGGCAACCATATCATCTTCTTGACTCCCCTTCAGTGTATACTGTCAACGTAAGCCAGTAAGGCTTTTTCACACATAGGTGGGCATGACTCACCAATCCTGTACCTCTACAGCTGTTCTTTTAGACCCAAGTGCAGGGTCTAGATTTATCCCTGTTAGATTTAGCCCATTGAAACAGTCTGTTGAAGTATTTTTGGTTCATGGTTGGGTCATCCAACATATTTGTCTTCCTGCCCAGCTTCTTGCAATCTACAAATTTGATAAGTATGTTTTCTTTTCTCCATCTTAGTCATTAACAGAGATGTTGAGGCAGGCCAGGCTGGAATCATTCCATTGGACCTTACTATTGCTAGTAGATTTAAGTGGGCAGGATTAATTGTGTATGGAGATAGAATTGTCGGTTTAGACTGAATACTCCATAATTATAGTAGGAGTTGTCTTTTAGGTGAGTAGTCCTATTGTAGCTGCTTAATAACTATTTAACAAGAGATAATAGAAATACGTGTGGTCATAAGAATGAGATGAGGAGCTATCTTGGAAAGTTGGTGACCCTGTTTATATTCTTATATTCTTATGTAAGGTCTTAAGCAGAGAGCATTCTGGACTGTTTAGAGGCAATGTGGTATAGGGGAAAGAGCCCTAAACTTGGCCCTGAGATGTTTTATTCATTTATTTATTCAGAAAATATATATTGAGTGCATACTATACTTAAGCCCTAGATATACAGTGATTTTTAAAAAACCCAAAAAAACCCAGACTTGATGTCTGCCTTCAATGGAACTTACATTCTAATGGGGGAAACAATTTGATAATTACACAGATGAAATCATAATACTTTCTGTCATCTATATTCTGGACGGGTACTATCCAACAGAAATATAATGCAAGTCACACATTTAAAAGTTGCTAGTAGCTCCATTTAAAAAAGTGAAAAGAAAAAAAATGAAACTAATTTTAATAATAGGTTTTCTTTAACTCAATATACCTGATAATATTTCAACATGTAAGCAATGTAAAAAATTTGAGATATTTACATTCTTTTTTCCTGAACTAGATCTTTGACATCTTAAACTTATACCACATCTCAGTTTGAACTAGCCATATTTAAGGTGTTCAGTAGCCACATGTAGCTAGTGGCGTCCATATGGGACAGCTCAGTACTATACCCACCTTTATAGACTGCTCTGTGGTGTTGGGCACATCATTTTCCTTCTTTAGAACTCCTGTTTTCGTCAGTAAAATGAAGGATTCAGACTTATCTTTAAACAACTAAAAGTGGTCCCTTTCATGTATGAGGGAGCCTTCTGAGGTGCTCTAAATAATCTATGTCTTGATGTGAGTGGTACTTACATGGGTGTATATTATATGTAAAAATTCATCAAGCTGTACACCTAAGATTTATGTACTTTTCAGTGTCTATGTTATAGCTCAATAAAAGATTTTTTTTAATCACTTCTAGTTTTTTGATTCTGTGCCCTTTGATAAAATGACTCAGATGAGCTGACCTTCCGTGGAAATGAGTGATGTGAAAAATGCAAACAGCCAGTGACTCTTTATGTCTTCTTCCCACCCAGGATGTGTCTAGTCCGAATGAAGCAGGAAGGCCGGAGTGGGAAATACATGTGTCGTATCATAGTTCATTTTATGTGGGAGGATGTTGAGCAGCGTGGCAGAATCATGGGGGTAAGTGAATGCTATCAGATTCTGGTCCTGGAAAACTCCAATGAGGGGTTGCCTGACTGGAGTTGAAGTTTTATCTGTTCTAGAATGGCCTGATGTCAAGTGGTAATTCACCTAGAGTCACTTCTGCCTCTATGAAGACTGGCATGCTACAGACACTTTATTTATGTATTTGCCCACATTACCATGGTTTGTCAGTGTGAGTACATCCTATGTACGGAGATGGGATTATTAAGTCCAAATCATGGTGATAGGAGGGATGGATTTGGTGAACAGATAAAATCAAATAATAATAATCCAGTTTTAGGACACTTTGCCTTTGATACCAGTTCAGTGTGTCAGTTCACAATTAGTTTGGATGGAAAGACCCTGGCATGGGGCCTGCACCGTGCTCAAGAACTTAAAAACAAGCTTCTTGATCACTGACAACCTAGAATACTTTGGCAAGGTATCTACTGAAAAGGTACATTAGTATATTTAATAACCTGAGAAAGGAGAATATGTAGTATGTATATAACAGAATATGATGACAATAGAAAGCCAAAACCAAAACATTAGGATACAATTGGTTATATAAATAGTAATCTCTTCCTTTGTGTATATTGTGTATTTTGTGTATCTAGACCGTGTTTTAGTAGATTGTAGTTCCTTGTTTTTTTCCCATATCATTGCCTCCTAGCTTGGGAGCATCTAAAGCCAAACCATCAGACAGGGTCACAAAATGGGTTAATTTGGTTTCTTTCATTACAGCACAAAGTTCTGTGGTTTTGCGTGTATATATTTTATCATATATGATATCATCCTCTATGCACTTAAATGCAACTTTTTTTTTTACTCAACAATATATCTTAGAGATCTTTCCATGCTGCATGGGAATTAAGTGGGAGATCTCCCATGTCTTACTTTTATCTACTATAATTATTTTCACACACTTCCTATGTTATTGTCTGATGGTATCATGTGCTCACTCTATGTGTGAAATTATAGTCTTTGAGACTAAATCATGGAAATGATGGTTGCCTACTGAGAATCTGGATTGAGGGTATTTTCAGATTCTCATGACTTTGGAGGAAATGCATGTATAGAAAGCACAGTAGACATGGGTTCATCTTTTTATTTATTTTTTTAAATTGCTTAGTAATTTATTATTATTATATTTTTTTACATCTTTATTGGAGTATAATTGCTTTACAATGGTGTGTTAGTTTCTGCTTTATAACAAAGTGAATCAGTTATACATATGTTCCCATATCTCTTCCCTCTTGCGTCTCCCTCCCTCCCATCCTCCCTATCCCACCCCTCCAGGCGGTCACAAAGCACCGAGCTGATCTCCCTGTGCTATGGGGCTGCTTCCCACTAGCTATCTACCTTACGTTTGGTAGTGTATATATGTCCATGCCTCTCTCTCGCTTTGTCACAGCTTACCCTTCCCCCTCCCCATATCCTCAAGTCCATTCTCTAGTAGGTCTGTGTCTTTATTCCTGTCTTACCCCTAGGTTCTTCATGACATTTTTTTTCCTTAAATTCCATATATATGTGTTAGCATACGGTATTTATCGTTCTCTTTCTGACTTCACTCTGTGTGACAGACTCTAGGTCTATCCACCTCATTACAAATAGCTCGATTTTGTTTCGGGCTCATCTTTAGATAGCTTCACTGACATTTACATGCCTTTCTCTGGGACAGCAGACCATTAGCATTTCTGTTCATTCTAAGAAGATGATAGCGTATTTCAGAGTTTTAGCTGCTATCTTCATCATCTTCGTCATCATAATCATTATAGTCATCTGTTTTGGAGTCAGTATTCACCTGTGTTTGTAACTACACTCTTTGCTTCCTTCTTCATTTTTCTCACTGTCATACCTTACTGCTGTTCAGCTGCCCAGAGTGGGATCAGCAGTCTTTAAGCTCTTCAGCCAGCTGAGTGTTCCGCATGCCCTCAAGTACTTACTACTCAACTCTGTGGCAGCTCACGGTGGATATACAGTAGTGCTGGCAGTCTCAAATCATCCCATTTAATGATGACCAGTGATACCCCCTGGCCAGCCAAAGCCTCGGCTGACTGCCATGCAGTTACACAGTAGTTCTTCTGTGAGTTAGCCTGTTTTCTTATCACTGTTGATTAAACTCTGCTGGAAGTGGGACCACTAGAGCCATGTGGACCACAGCTGTCCCCAACTGAATAGCTTAATGAGTCATAGGTTGCCAATTCCTGGACCACAGGAACCTTTTACTCTACCCCACCTCCACCCCCAGATGGATTTCCTTTGGGACCTACATATATATATCTCCATCACAAGGTTCAGCAATTCGAACCTTCTCCCATGTTACTTTATAATGTCCCTTCTGCTTGACTGTATGCTATATAAAGGCACGAAACCTGTCTTATCCAGTTTTTTGTTTACACAGTAAACATTGGATAAATAAATACTTGTTGAATGAATGAATAAATTGAACTTCAGCCTCTGAAATTCTGTTTTAAAGCCAACTTATTTGTCAGATAGATCATACTCGGTTTATTAGTCTCTGGTCCAGGTGTACGTCAATGCAGTCCTGCAGAAATTAGCCTTTCTTTTTTTTTTCTCCCATTTTATCCAACCATTTTTTTCTATCTCAATTGTTCTACATATGATGCTGTTCTATAGAGAAGTGTGTTAGACCACCATTTCTCAAACTTTAATGAGCCTACAGTTCACCTGGGGATCTTGTTAAAATACAAATTCTGATTCAGTAGGTTTTCGGTGAGGCCATAGAGTCTACATTTCTAAAAAGCTTTGGGTGATGCCAGTTCCACTGGTGGGGCTGGGTGGGGGGAGGGGCAACCACACGTTGAATAGCAGGGTTTCAGATGATCCATAATGCTCCCCAAGTATAGACTCTTAAATTTGTCTTCATGAACAGAAATGCCAAGCTCAAGTTTAGTTACAAAGACTATAAATAAAAGATGATTTAAAAATAATAGAGGGACTTCCCTGGTGGCGCAGTGGTTAAGAATCTGCCTGCCAATGCAGGGGACACGGGTTTGATCCCTGATCTGGGAAGATCCCACATGCCGTGGAGCAACTAAGCTGGTGCACCACAACTTCTGAGCCTGCACGCCTAGAGCCCGTGCTCCGCGAGCAACAAGAGAAGCCACCACAGTGAGAAGCCCGCACACTGCAACAGAGTAGCCTCCGCTCGCCGCAACTAGAGAAACCCCGCACGCAGCAATGAAGACCCAACACAGCCAATAAATAAATAAATAAATTTATAAAAAATAATAGAGATTTCAAAGAGTTGGGGAATTAATATTATTACGTTTCTGTTATAACTGATTTGCTCCTCCCTTTCCAACCTTATGCTATAAACAGACACCCTTTTCACAGGCAAGAAAATTATATATTAGCCACTTCTCAGTTGTTAGTGTGACTGTGTGTGTGTAGAGGGGACATCAGTCTTTGGCGTTTGTACAACCTAAAGAAATGAGAAGGTTAGGCTGGAGAAGAATGGCATGTGGCTGGAGAAAAGTAGCAGCCAGAGGGAGCCAGTCTGGCCTGGTTCTGACCCTGGCTGGCAAGTCTTTTCTTTTCTCCTTGCTTCAGTTTCTTGGTTAAAAAAGAAAAAACTTGGGGGGTGGGTGACTACATGATTTTCAAGTTTCTTTTCAGCTTTGAAAACCTATGATGTGAAGGTGGTAATTTGCAAATCTATTTCTGTGTTACTTGGCATCTTTAAGAAAACTCATATAAAAAGTAGAATTTATAAGACTGATCAATGTAGTGGTGATTTTTCTTATGCCAAAGAATTCTTAGAGGCCATTACTTTACTTGAGTAGATTTGTGTGGGGAAGATTGAGAATGTGAATTAATGACACATTAGAAATTTGGATCAAGAAATCCTTTGAAATTAGAGTTCCAGTCTCATTTGGTGAGAAAATTTTCACTTTCCAAAAATTTGCTTTTTACCAGCTTTTTAGGAGCCCAACTATTGTGAAAAATATGGCAGCCTCATATATCATCAGTGAAGCTGGTATAAAAAGTAAGTGTTAAATTTGAGGTTACAAAAATCACATCAATAATTTAGAGTGTTCTGACTTAAAAAAAAACATTATTTGGGATTTAAACATATAAATTAGCTGTGGAAATAAAGTTCATTATATCACCTCATCTGGTCTTGTTTTATTTCATTAACTGGTTCTTAAAAACCTTTGTGAGCTGAGTTGCAGCTGAAGAGGTTGGAGACCATTTTTCCTTGGGCCCTTGCCTCACTCCTGAGTGTTGGTAAGAGTAGAGAACTAAGACTTGACACAGCTGTAAAAACAGACAGCGCCTTTGGCCTCAGCACTTTCTCCTGGTGCAGGCAGATTTCAGATGTAAATTTCACTTTCTACCTCTCCTACTAATGAAGTAAGTTTTCTTTTGCTGGGTTTGCAGCCAGGTGTGTCCAGTCTTGTGGCTAACTGGAGCACTTTACTTAATTTTTCCATTTGTGACATTTCAACCAAACTTAAAAAACAAACATAAAAATTAGCTCAAGGCAGTGGCTCAAAGTGTTAATGGTAACTTTAGGCTGGCTAAACGACTTCCTTTCAGTTCTGCCCTGCCAGACATCTCCACCTTGTGGCTTACAATAAGCAGGTTTAAGCTTTCCAAACTGTGGAGACAAGGTAGGAGTGGGTGGGGATGGGCTTTAGTTAAGAAATTGCAAGTTTATCTCTGTCAGTGGTCCCTGGCATGACAGTTGGCTTCAGCAGGATGTCAGGTGATTTCTTGCTCGCTGCTTTTCTGAATAAGGATGAACCTCCTGTCAGCTCATGGTCTCCTGCTCTCTCTGTAGCAGAGCTGCTTGATGAAATGGTGCAGAGGGCCTGGAAAGAGGTGGAGGAGCTGTGGGCTGAATTGGACTCCTTTGTAAAATTCTACTTTGCTTTTCAGAACTAGCATTTTGCTTTGTAAAGTCCTCTGATCATACTCCAGACTACCTTTCCAAACTCATTTCCCCAACTCTTCTTGAACCTTAAATATGAGAAACCTCTACCCATGTGTCTGGTACATAGGAAGCACTCGGTGAACATCACATTCCATCTTTGCCTCACATACTTTTATTTATTTATTTATTATTTTGCGGTATGTGGGCCTCTCACCGCCGTGGCCTCTCCCGTTGCAGAGCACAGGCTCCAGACACGCAGGCTCAGCGGCCGTGGCCCACGGGTCCAACCGCTCCGCGGCATGTGGGATCTTCCTGGACTGGGGCATGAACCCGCATCCCCTGCATCAGCAGGCGGACTCTCAACCACTGCGCCACCAGGGAAGCCCGCCTCACGTACTTTTCACTGCAGCCAAGCTGGATGTTTTGCTCTTCCTGTCTTGTGTCTTTTCTCATGTGGTACATATACCTGGATTGCCCTAACATGCCAGCCGCAATTCCTTCATGTCCCTCCACTTCAAATTGGAAGCCAATCCCGGTTTCCCCTAGCTGTTAGTACCTTAATAATTTATCTTTACCCTTCTTTTGGCTTTTACTGTTTCTATTTTGCATCAGTGTCATTCATGTATTGACTGCCTTCTGGGTGGATTCCTGGGGGGCGGGATCACATGCATCCCTCTTTGTATTCTCCAAAGTGCCAGTCATTGCTCCTTGGCTGAACGTATGCCTGGTAAATATCTGATGAAATGAGGTGGTTCTGGAAGCCCACTATAAGTGTTGGGAAAAGTAGGGTGAGGAGGTATCCTTTTTATTCTGAGGATATTTGTTTGCTCATTAGTCTTAAATATTGGAAGAAAAAGGAATGAGAAGTTGTCTCCACTCTCAATTTTTCTTTTTCTTTGTCCATGATTTCTCATCTTCTAGTGGCATTATTTGATTAAAAAGAAACAATTTGTAAATAAGGTACATTATATTTCTAAACCAGAAAAGCCTTAAATCTATAAAAGGTAGTAGAAATAAGAATTACATTTACTTTAGATTTCTGGAAATTTCCTTCCAGACCTTTAATTCCATTCCCATCTCTTCCTTCCCCCCACAAAAATCTTCAATCAAACTCCTTTGTTTTACCATGAGGTAAAAATTTTGCTATACTTTGCATCTCTAGGTCAGAATTAAAACTCGCTGCCAAAGGTATTGTTTTAAAAGGCAAGGACCACTTTAAAGGTATAGTTTTTGTGGCCAGTAATATGAATGGTGGAGTGTAAATACAGAGCAATCCCATGGGCTCGAAGCTTGTAAAGTAAGAATACATGTTTGTTTTCCAATAGCAATCGTTCTTTTGAACATTTTTTAAATGTCCTAAGATGTTGGAGTGGATACTTATTTATTAGGGGAGAGAAGACTAAATTCTTAGAAGGTAGAGCAATTCCATTTTGGAATTGGCCCATGAATTTGAGCCAGCTGAAGATGTACTTCTAATAGACGCGTTCCTTTCTGTACGCAAGTTTCTTATCCTCAGGCCTTAACAGGTAGCAAGAGTGCATGGAGTGTATGCTTTAGGTGGTTTTCTAACTGACTGGATGCCTGGGTGCATGCACAACCAGAATGCCAGTCTGATGGCTCAGGTCATGTGACCTTCTGAGTGGCGTACTGGATTCACTCCACTTCAGGGAGTGTCCCTAAAAGAAGTTATAAACGTTTCTGTATTTGAAATTAAATAAAGCGTGAAACTGCTGTCTATGCACATGGTCATTTATCTCTCTCATGGCCATTTTTACGTTCAGTTGTAGATTGTGAGTTTCCTGAGGTCTAATTCTTACTTGTTTTTCTTTGTATTCCTATGGTGCCTTAGTGGAGCTTTGTGTTTAGTAGGCATTCAGTAAATGTTTCTTGACTGAATAAATAAGTGAATTTCATCCACTTTTTTATCTTCAGTTTGCCTCCTGGAATTTCTGTAGGAGAAACAGTGACCTAAATCCATTTTACAAAGCCCTGGCTGACTCAGTGCATGTTTAGTTCTGCCTTCCCCTAATACCTTCTTAAGTACCCCTCATGCTAAGTACTCCCAGTTCAGCTCATCACTGCAGAACTGTTTACCTCTCCAATGCATCACATTTCTTTTACCTCCAATCTCTCTGGGTGCCCGGTTGCATTTGGTATCTTTTGTACCATAGTCAGAATACTGCTTAGAGCTGTGTGCATCGGGCACAGCTAAAGCCATTTTCCACACCTCTCTTTCAGGGGTCACTAGTGCTACTCCTAAATAAATCTCACTCAGGAGATGGGATAAAGAGCTCCACGAACCTGTTCTTCCTGTGTTTTCCTGTCTCACATCTAAGGTCATCACCACCAGTCCAGCCCCCCAAGCTAGAATTCTTAGAATGTCCTCAACTCCTGCTTCATCCTCTGCATCGAGTTGTCTTGTCACTTTTCTGCCCCAAATATCTCTGGATTTTATCCTCTCCTCTGTTCCATTGCGTCATGTCTGTTCGTCATCATCCGTCCTTTATTGGACATGGCCTCCTAACTAGTTCCTGGACCTTCCCCTTTAGTGAACCTGCCACCATTTAAGCTGCCAGAGGTATTCTTTTTAAATCCCACATCTGATCATATCCCTCCTGTCTAGAAATCTCTGAGGGACAAAATTCAAACTATTTAGCAATGGCATAAAGAGCCCTTCACAGTTATATCGGAGAACCTTCTTGGTTGTAATACAACAACCTTTTGTTGTAATAATCTTACACCTTAAAAAAAATAATAAGTTTGAAGCTTTACAAAGTGAAAAATTGGGGGAGAGGCCTTCACATTCTGGCCCCAGCCTACCTTTCTAGTATAATTTCCAGCAAACCTCTCCTACATGCAAATGTTCATACTTGAGCGTGTGCACACACACACTCTAACACATGTTCCACTCATGCCTCGTTTTCACTGGTGCTATAGTAGTCCATGTTCCTTTATGCTTCTGAGCCTTCTTTCATGCAGTTCCCTCTGTCTGAAGTGGTCTTAACCCTGTCTCCTCTGCTCATGGCACTGTAAGACACAGCTGGATAGTACCTCTTCCAAGGAGCTTTTCCCAGCACCCCCCAGTAATATTAGTATATTTGGCCACTCCCTTGTCTGTATTCCTCCAGCACTTCGCACAAACTTCTGAGATAGGACTTACCATGCTGTACTGTAATTACGGGTTTGTGTAGGTCATGCCCATTAGATGGGATAAGGATCCTAGGATTCCTAGTGCTTAACACAGAGTGCCTAATGTAGTCACCCCTCAGATACTTGTTGGGCGTATGTATGTTCTTCTATTATTAATGTCTGGCTAGCACTATCTCCCAAATACTGACTTAATGATCTCTTATGGCACCTGGATTCAATTTCTCTGACCCATCCCCCTACCCCCCCAAAAAAGTTCATTTTTCTCTCTGTGACCTGCCTCATGGATTCCCTGGCTCTCTCATCATTTATACTTTTAATCCACTTTATAGGATAGATGAACCTTAGAACATTAGACTGGGAGCCTCAGAGATTCTCTGGGTCTGAAGGTGCTCAGGTGTGTGTATTTTGAAAAACTTCCCCAGAAGATTTCTGATGCCCATCTCAGGTTAAGGACTATAGATTTGTTCCCACCCTCTCACTTCTGTGGTGAGGAAATGGAGTCCCAGAGAAGTTAATTGATTTGCCCAAGGTCATGCAGCTAGAAAACAGCAAAATGAGGACCAAAAACTTAGGGTATGCTGATTCCCAGTCCAGTGTCTGCTTTACTGTACGATGATACCTCTGGGGGTGAGGGGGAAGTGGAAATCAACTTCATGGCAGGTTCCTTCTCCCCTGTCTTGTTACCAGAGACTTCCAAAGACCAAGAGGACAGCTTTTCTTGAATCTAGAGCTGTTCCATTTCTTCAGTGCAGTCCCAAGCCTGAGTCCCCTTTATTCAGAATTTCTAACCCAATACGGCAGAGGTTTCCTACTCAACAGGACAGATAGAGATTAAGGGGGGAAAAAAAGACAGATGAGAATGCTAACAATGTTCTGAATTTGTTTCTTTTTCCAGCATTTAGAGTCTGAATATCTCCACATCGTCTGAATTCGCCTTAGTTGATTTTACAATTATTTTTCAGAGACTCCTCGGTTATGTTTTTTTAGGAGTAGAGGAACACCGAGACTGAACACTGTGCTTGGAGAGGCTGGGCTGAGAGACTAACAAAGGTGGTATTATACTGTGCAAAGCCAATAAATGTATTCAGGAGACACCTAGGTGTGTTTCTAGAGGAGGGCATGAGGGGGAGGGGTCTGGTGAAAAGGAAGAAGGGTGGGATTAAGATAAATTAAAATGGGGCCAGCACGTTGGATAAGGGGACAGCCTCTTCCTGTTCCCACCATTGCTTAAGATTTTTCATTCTACTTCGTTCAAAAATTAAAAGCAGTCTTTACCATATAACCTCATACCCTCCTGTCCCCCACGGGGAAAAGAACTTAGTTTAAAGGCTATTTCAGCCTGATACAGCTGTGTTTATTACTGGAGTGCTACATCTATGGGATGTTCCTGGAGAATCTCAGACTTAAAACTGGAAAAGAACCTTGAAATAATCTAATCCAGAGATTCTCAAAGTGGTCCCCACACCAGCAGCTTCAACATCACTTAGGAACTTGCTGAATGAGAAACTCTGGAGGTGAGGCCCAGCAATCTGTATTTTAACAAAGCCTCCAGTTTGAGGGCCACTGCTCTAGTCTGATCCTGTCATTTAAGTGATGGAGAAACTGGCTCTGGGAGAGCTGAGTAAGCTTATGTTAGAAACCAACCGAAGAACGGAACTCAGGTTTCCTGATGGCCAGCTCTTACTGCTCCCCCTGCTAAGAGGAGCAGGGTCTGGCATGGACTAGTGACATGTGAAAGTTGAGGATTTCAGCATAATACAGAAACAGAGGTCAGCAATAGTAATAGCTAACAATTATTGAGCACTTTCTCTTTGCTGTGCACTTTATAAGCACCATTTCAGTTTTATGTTTTACAGCAATCTTACCCATGAAATCCTACCCTCATTTTACAGATGGAGAAACTAAGGATCAGAGAAGTTAGTATATTAGTTTCCTATAGCTGCTGTAACAACTTAGCACAAACTTGGTGACTTAAAACAATAGAACTTTATTCTCATACTTCTGGAGGCTAGAAGTCATTTTCACTAGGCTGAAATCAAGATGTTAACAGGGCCATGCTCTAGGGAAGAACCTGTTCTTTGCCCCTTTCTAGCTTTAGGTGGCTGCTGGCATTCCTTGGCTTGTGGCCACATCACTCCAATCTCTGCCTCTGTGGGCACATTGCATTCTCCTCTTCTATCTGGGTCTAAGCACCCTCTTCCACCCTCTTATAAGGGTGCATGTGATTACAATTAGGGCCCACCTGGAAATCCAGGATAATCTTCCCATCTGAAGATCCTTAATCTAATCACAGCTGTAAAGTCCTTTTTTGCTACATAAGGTAACATTCACAGGCCAGGAATTAGGATGTAGATATCTTTTGGGAGACCGTTATTTAGCTTACCAGTTAGGTAACTGAACCAAACTTACACAGTAAATATGAGAGCCTGGATTGGAACCCAAACTTGCCAGACTCTAGAGCCCATGCTCTTAATCACTACTCTGTACTGCCTGAATAGGTCGTTGCTAAAAACTGTGGTTCTAGCATTAGCATTAAGATTTTAAAAGTGTTTACTTCTTCCCCAAACTTGCATTATATTACTGTCATATAACTCAGAACCTGTGAGTCCTTAAGCATCCCTGGTTCTGACTCCTTCAGTTAAATTACTAGAAGGAAGAGATTGTATTTTTTTTCCATTAAAAAAATGGTGATATAATTCATATACCATAAAATTCAGCATTTTGAATGTGCTTTTTTAGTCAATGCACAATGTTATGCAGCCGTCTCCACTATCTAATTCTGGGACATTTTCATCACCTCAGAAAGAAAGCCCATGGCCGTTAGCAGTCATTCCCCATTCCCCTTTCCCCCAGCCCTTGGTAACCACTATTCTACTTTCTGTCTCTGTGGATTTACCTATTCTGGGCATTCCATATAAATGGAATCATATAATATGTGGTCTTTCGTGTCTGGTTTCTTTTACTTAGCATAATGTTTTCAAGGTTCATCCATGTTGTAGCATGTTTCAGTACTTCATACTTTTTATGGATAATCTATCGTATGGATATACCCCATATTATTATCCATTCATCAGTTGATTGACATTTGGGCTGTTTCCATTTTTGGCTTTTTTGAATAATGCTGCTGTGAATATTCATGTACAAGTTTTTATCTGAACATATGTTTTCAGTTCTCTTGGGTATATACCTAAGAGTGGAATTGCTGGGTCATATGGTATGCTATGTTTAGCTTTTTAAGCAACTCAGATATTGTAATTTATATAAAGTTATTTGAATTCCTACTGTGACATCCATTGTTCATTTGTTTATAATGAAATAACATTCTCGTAATTTGTAGTCTTAATCATATTTCTCATCTTATTGCCAAATAAATATTTATACCTGCAATTTTTGACAGTAAAGAGAAAGGATGGTGTGGTATAATGGAAGGAGTTCTGGCCAGCCTGGCCACTCTCTGGGTGAGCTTGAGTAAGTCAAATCACCTCACCTCTCTGGGGAGGAGAGCTTGATGATTTCTAAATTCTCTTCCAGACTTAACATTTGCAACTCTGTGGAAGTCTGAAAAGCTAGCCTTGTGTTAAATCCCAGAGCTTGTGTTCTATTTTTTTAGCAGTTAATCATTCTCTGTCTGATTTCTGTTCCCAGACACAAACAAGGTTTTACCCATCTATCCAACCATTTTATTGTGGTCTGCTAGTTTCCAGGTACTCTGCTAGGCACTGGAGATACAAAGATGACAAAGATATTGTCCCTGACTCCCCAGTCTAGTAGGAGAAGACAAACATATAAACAGGTAATTATAATATTAAGAGATTATGATATTTAAAAATTGCTCTGCCCAGAGGAGAAAAGCTTGGGGTAGATGACATTTGGTTTGTATCTTTTTGGATGAGTGTTTGCTAGACAGGAACATTCTGGGCAGAGGAATGGCGTGGGTAAAGGCAGTGTTCTGTGAGAGGACAAGAGCATGTTTGCCTTTGTTTGGTGGCTTTTTTCCTGTTTCTCCTGCAGTGGTGAAAACAGACTGTCCAGACTAGCTCCATTTTGAGATCCTTCTGTGTGTCCAGTATTCACAGGCTCATCGACTCAAAAGTCTGCAAAATAACACATTTTGTCAAAGTCCTGGCCACCTATAGGTCTTCTTCCCTGTTTTTTAAGGGCACTTCAGACTCAGTTTCTGAGTCAGGAGATTTCACTGAATGGCTAAGGAGCCTTGATCAAGATTTGGGTTTTCTCCATAGTAGCAGCTTAGTTCGGGCTCTTGAAAATGCCCTTTTGTCCCCCTAAGGGTTTTAGTTACATAAAAATACTAGGAACGTGAAATTCTACAATATGATCAGCACAGCAAAAACTAAATTTCTAACCTTTGACTAGAAACATATATGGAAGGCTTTGTGTTTTAAACTGCCCCCTTCCTAGCCTCCTAGGCTTCATGAGAGGTCATTGTACAGCTCTTTCCATGGTCCCTGTTCTCTTCCTTTTTACTGGAGGGCAAAACTAGGGCAGAGAAATAATTTTTATTCACTTCTGAAAGGTTACAGTAATAAAGAAACTCTTGTTAACATCAGAGAACGTTGCAGCCAAGAGTTTTCACAGTCTGGCATTGTTTATTTTACTTGTAATTTGGAACCTTCTGCACTCTTAAAATATTGGCACAAAAATGTTTTAACTGTTGAAGTGCTTCATTGCATGCAGTGGTAGTGTGGTGTGAGAGAGGCAGCAGGGCTCTGGAGAGCGGCTTGCCCTGTTCCTTGGAAAGAGAAATGGGGTAAGTGTATGTGTATGTGTGCAGATACACATTCGCTTGTGTATATATGAGTCTCTCTGCACTGAGAATTAATAACTTTCTCTGCCCTGATGAACTTCTATGCTTCCCTTGACTTAACAATGAGAATGATGTAACAATCCTGCTTTCCTATTGCCATGGCTGCCAGAAAGTATAGAGCTTCCCTTATCTGGATATTTTGATATAATTATTCATTATCCCCTTTCTCTCACACACACTTTGTTAACACTTTTCTTTTACTTTTATCCATCAAAGGATTTTCGTTGTTGTCTTGTTAGGTCGAAATTAAGATTTGAAAACAATTGCAGAAGGATCACACGTGTTAAATGGGAAGACTGCTAGGCTGGCGACTGGGCTTCCTTAGTTCCAGGCCCAACTTTCCTTCCAGAGTTTGGAGGACCTGCTCCTTCCGCCATCTCTTTCTTGTCCTGGAGCCTTAATATAGAGCTATATATTAACCTGACCCTTGCTAAGACCCAGGGATTCCCCAGGGCTGACTATGCACTCTAACCTGTCTGGTCTGGGGACAGTAGCCTGGTGCCCCATAAGCTCTTCTTCCTCCAAATCTGACACTTTGTTCCTTAGCCTCCAAAATGGAGCCTTAGCAAACGAGGCAGAGGTTACCCCCACCAGGTGAGCTCTGCAGAGCTATCTCCAGGCCAGGCCCTTCTCTAGGGACCTCCAGCAGGGGGCTCCTTCCCTTGCAGGAGTTCCACTCCAGCTCTGAGAAAAGGATGCTCTGCTGGTACGTGTACCATGACCACCAGGTACACCATGCCCTGCTCGCACAGGCTGTAGACTTTCTGTCACAGCCAGCCAGGGGATCCCACACCCTCTGGCCTGGATCCACTTTCAGTGCCCACCAACAGAAGATGAAGTGCTCAGGACCTTGCAGTCTTTCTTTGCTCAGAGAGATCTCTGTTCCCTTTCGGAAGACCCTTGCCTTTGGCTTCTTGATCCACGAGAGCAGTCCCTGTGGTGGAGGATCCGGATGAGTACATGCATATGCAATTTGGGGTTGAGGAGACAGGCCTTTCCCCAACAACCTAGTGAGGGCCCATGTGTCCTGCTCTTCACCTCTAAGGTATGGGTACTTTGTGCTAAACTCTCCAAAGACCGTTTTCCCAAGCAGTTACCTCCCATCACATGGGCTTTGGAACCAGACAGACCTGGGTGCTAATCCCTGCTTTGCCATAGTGTGGCCTTGAGACCCTGGGCAAGTCTCTTTACCTCGCATTTCTTTCTCTATAAGCCACACATAGTCTGACTTAAACAATATGATGGTAGTGAAGACTTAGCACAGTACTTGGCACATTTTAGTGCCACTTGGTAAAATAAGGCACTGTATTTGGACCTTTTCTACAGGACCTAGCATAGGCTGCCTTATTTCAAAAGGATTTGTGTACGCATCTGTCATGCCCCACTGGATTCTGCCTCGCTGGAGGATGGAGATCATATCTTTTGTCTTTGTATCACCCGTTTGCCTGGCATGGGTCATGTGCATAGCAGGCCCTCAGTCGATGTTAGCTGAACCTGTTAGGATGACTTGGACAGATAGGGCAGGCATGAATGTTTTAGTTTCTCCATCTGAACCTGGGGAAATAGTAACCCCTTATTTTGGAGCCTTTGAGGACAATTTAAAACGATATGTGTGAAGTGTTTGGAGTCCTTTGAAAGGAAGGTACTGGGGAAATCAATGGTGTTTTTGCTGTTCTTAGGAAAGCCTTTGTGGTTCCCAGCGAATAAATTACTTGTAGTGAGTTTTCTAACACCTCCTACTCTGCTCTGTTCACTGAGGCTTTTAAAAAAATAAATAAATAAAATAACTGCTGTAATGCTTCTTTGCTCTGACTTATAAAGACATATAATTTTGGTTTTGGACTTTTGACCCCTTTCTGCTCCCAGGAGAGAAATTTCTATCAGAATAATAAAAGGTGTAAACTGTGTGTGTTGCCCCTTTTCTGGGCCTTGGGTAGTTCAGCTGCTGGGGTTAAGAATCAACGGGCTTGTGGTTTGTACCTGGTTATGGGGCAAGTAGGAGACGATTCCCATTAAGCACTCCATGGCATTCTCAGTGTCTCCCACACTACTTCTTTTCATCCCTGTCCTACGCCCTCTTGCTAAAATTCTTCAAATTTCACACGAACTCTATTTTCTTTGGTATTTTGAGCATACTTGTTTGTGGCTATGCCTCTTCTCTTTCAGAGACAGAAGATGTTTATCATCTGCTGGGCTTTGGGTCCCCAGCTGAGTTGCCTGGCAAAGAGGATCCTCCCTCTAGAGGAAGCAGGATGGGCAAGTTGAAAAACCACTCACTCGTCTTAGAGCTGGAAGAGCAGGGAATTAAAACTTGGTCCTACCATTAATCAGCAGGTTCAGATGAAGAACCTGGACCGGGTTATTCCTAAGGGCCCCTTCCAGCTCAGACAAAAATCTGTGAGATAAGAATTTTCCAACCCTGGGGAGAATTTACAAGAGTGAACAGTAGTTTGCCACACTTCCCACTTGTTCTCCAAGCCTCTCTTGCCTTGTAGCCCTGGATGACTGTCCCTGTCCCTAATATCCTTCGCTCAAAGGCCCATGAGAGACTAGAGTGGTTTGGGGACAGATGTGGGTTCAAACATGCTAGGGTAGTCTGGTTTGAAGCAGTGGGTAGATGTGGATGTCAGAAGACTCCCACTTGGTGATGACCCCTAGGGACTGTGTAAAGGAAGTCCAGACTGCTCTGGCTGGTAGCGGGAAGCCCCAGTCAGGGCTAGCCCTAGCTGATCAGATTTGCAAAGCAATCGGTGTTTATATTTTGTGCCGCTTCAGTGGCTGGCAATCCCCTAGAAGCTTGACAGCCACAAGGATAATCCTAATTCAGCCTTTTCCAATTGAGGACACTAAATCCTGGCAAGGAAAGTGGCTTGTTCAGTGTCACATATTAGTAGCAGGGCAGAGATTAGAACTCACTGCTGGTTCATTTTGTTGCTCTTTTCATTACATCATCCTATCACCTTTGCCATCATCCTGCCACCTTTGCCATTCCCTAGAGCTACCATATACACCTTCCATTTTGTCTTCCTGTCTTAAAGACCTCTTTTGGTCCTTTTAAGGTCAGTGTTCCTGTGTCTAGTGCAGTGCTTCGTACATAATAGGCCTTTATCAGATGTTAGTGAATGAGTGAGTGAACTCAGAGTCTTTTCCTAACTCATTAGAATCAGCTCCCTATTGCTACCTTTCCTAATAAACTGACGCTAAATTGTTGATGGATGTTAATAGGTTAATGTTTTAATGGTCCCTGATAACATTTGCATTTGAATGGGGGGCTTCTTGTAACTAGTGTCTTTGGAAGGAGGAGTGATTGCAGTAGCACTGGGGAGCTCTTGGGGTCAGGGAGGATTAATGATGCCCCCCACACCATGTCCTACCACAGAGTAGGCAGCTGTCTGCTCTTTTCCCCTGTGGGTTTAACCTGGCACTGGGCACTACCAGAGGGCGATGGTTCTCCTAAGATCGGGATACCTACGTGAAAAAAAGTTCTGGAAGCCAAGATGTCAGACCCAGGATACATTAGAGCTATATATTGATTGCAGCTGCCCTGGATGTGCTGTGAGTATTTCTGGATCCATTGGTGAGACAGCTGCAACACTCCTTTTCCCGATCATTTCCCTAAATGCTGGCTGAATGATGCTGTGGGGTTGGTTAGAGCTGAAAGGGCCTAGCTGGAAAGCAAGCACTTCTTTTTCCATGTCGATTGCCATCTATTTAGCTGATCTTTTCTGAGTGTCAGCCATATGTGCCGTAAACGTGACATCTCTGATGCTCAAAGGAGCGGGAAGAACTACAAGGAGCCCTTCATTAAAACAACCACTATCAGGACTTCAGTTGTCTTAACGCTCAGAACAGGTCCTGACCTCTCACCTGAACTCACTGTAGGCTACTTCACTGGTCCCCCTGCCTCTCGACTCTTCATCTCAGTTCCATCCTGCAAATCATTTAACAGCCTGGCTCATCTTCCTGAACACTACTCATGTCAAATACTCATCACACAGAAACCCACAGTGGCTGCCCGGTGCCGGCTAGGTGTGTGCCATCCCCCTTAACCTGTCCTCGAGGCTCCTTGTGGTTCACCATCATTTTCTTTTCTGCCTGCCCCACTTTTCTTCCAGTCTCTGCCTGTCCATAGTCTACTGTCTCCTCTTGAAATCTTCCCTAACTCATCCAGATTTACATTTGTGTGTTATTCTACCAGTGTGATTATAAATTTCTCAAGTGCAAGAATCATGGGGTGTCCTTGAGTTAACCTCCTTAGGGCCCAGCACAGAGCAAGGCACATTGTAAGTACACAGGAAATGCTTCTTGATTTGATTTAAGAAGTAATTTTGTTGCATTGCAAGGGACTCCAAGGGCAATGAAGCCCTTGAAGTAAATGAAGTAAAATAATCCTTTCAGAAATTGACACAGGTATTGAGACATCTGTGCCGGGTAAAGTGTATTGTGAATAATATTTTTTCTTGATTAATATTCCTCAACTATTGCCTTGACCCTTTCTCATCTGGCATGGCGTTGCAGAACATATGGAGGCATGGGGCTTCCCATTTTCCCTTCCTGCAGTCCCCAGATGCCCTGTACCATCATGAAGTGTTCACTCAGTGCCTGCTATGTGCTGGGGACACAGATGGGACCATGTGGCCTTGTCCTTCAGGAATTTGTAGTAAAGCTTCCATCAAACATCCCTGGTTCTGTCCTTGAGTCATTTCCCTACCTTCATGTCAGTGCTTGCCAACTGTTAGCAGCAGCAGGCTCCCACCCTATCCCCACATCTGTACACCAGACACAGGCCCTTCCAATCTTAGGGACCTTGAATGATAGGGTTAGGGTAATAACACTAAATTACTATCTAGCATCCTATATATTTTATTTTGCTTATTGTGACCCTTCCTCCCTCCCAGAATGTAAGCTCTAGGAGTTCAGGAATTACCTCTCATTTTTTGCTGTAGCCTCAACTCCCAGAGCAGTGCTTGGTGCATGGTTAGCATGCATATACATTTGTTGAATGATGAAGGCATTACTGAATTCTTTTTTCCTCGAGGTCCAGCAGCATTATTAATTTGTATGGCGCTATTAAGGATTGTTTTCACTCACGTATTTATTCAAGGAACATTTTGGTCTCTCACCACGTGCTAATCCCTAAATGCTGCTGGTAGAGCATATGCCATAGAGAAATGATCTTACAGGGTTTACAATCTAGTCTTTGCCAAGAAGAGAAATGAAGTTGAATCTTTAATAGATTAAGTTCCAAACTAAATAGATGAACAAGTAAGATAGAGTTCACCTGGTTTTTGTTTCATTTTGTTTTGTTTTAGGTGCAGACTTCCTAGAGAAGCTGGCCCAGAGCAGGGTTGAGAGTGGTGGCAGGATGGCACAGGGAACTAGGCAGCTCCCAGGTGCTGAAGGGAGGGACGGAGACTGCCAGGCCCTCGTCTCAGGTGAAGGAGTGGGTCAGGTTTCTCACCTCCCTTCCAAGGCAATGTCACGGTGTTTGAGAGCACGTGGGCACTGAAGCCAGACTGTTTGGACTCAGGTCCCACCCCAGCTGTGTGACCCTGGGCAAAGTCTTAATCTCTGTGCCTCAGCTTTCTGTCTGTAAAATAGGGATAGCTATGTTACCTACCTCACCTTACAGCTTTGTGGAGAATAAATGAGCTATCATGTGTGAGACTCTCTGAATAGTACCTGGGACCGAGATAGGTGTTTGCTGTATAAACTTTACTACTTATTGTTAAGCGTTTTTATCTCATGTGATAATGTAAAAAGAAAAAAGAAAGGCAATTTTGCATAGTTTGAATGGAAAAACTGAGACTCAGAGATTTGTATTCTAGAGTCACAAGGTGGGGAAATGGAGCTGCTTGGGCCCAGAATTTGCTTAGATTTCAGAGTATTTCTTAGGCTGGAGTGGGACTTGAATACAGATCACTAGAGAGAGCATCTCTTTAACAGATACAGCATTCCAGCAGCAGTTTTCTTTTTCCTTTATAAAATGCTTACCCTTTGGGCTTCCCTGGTGGTGCAGTGGTTAAGAATCCACCTTCCAATACAAGGGACATGGGTTCGAGCCCTGATCCGGGAAGAACCCACATGCCACACAGCAACTAAGCCTGTGTGCCACAACTACTGAGCCTGCACTCTAGAGCCCACAAGCCACAACTACTGAATCCTGAGTGCCTAGAGCCCGTGCTCTGCAACAAGAGAAGCCACCATAGTGAGAAGCCCACGCACTGCAATGAAGAGTAGCCCCCGCTCACTGCAACTAGAGAAAGCCCGTGTGCAGCAGTGAAGACCCAACACAGCCAAAAATAAATAAATTTATGTTTTTTGAAAAATACTTACCCTTTTAAGAACATTGTACGGAAAAAAGAGGACAAAAAAGGATTACCCTATAGAGTTGGGGTCACTCTCAGAGCTCAAGGCCAAGTGTCCATTCCGTTTTCAGGGGGTATTCGGACGTTACTCCTTGGCTTCCTCATGACTTGAGCAGGAGTGATCATATCACTCCTACCCAGAATCCAGGCTCAGCCATTCCCAGGATACTGCTACAAGATTCTATAAGCTATCAGCTGAATGGCAGTTCTGTTTGAGTCGTAAAAGAATGTTGGACTACGAGTCAGAATACCTTGTTTCTGTAAACATCTAGAA
Organism: Delphinapterus leucas; assembly: GCF_059928025.1. NCBI lineage: Eukaryota > Metazoa > Chordata > Mammalia > Artiodactyla > Monodontidae > Delphinapterus > Delphinapterus leucas. The sequence continues at coordinate 64,961,038 of NC_143143.1, read as the reverse complement.
CATTTATGAGCTGAGTGATAATTAGGCAATTCATCTGACCTTTCTGAGCCTTTGTTTCCTCATCTCTACAGCAGGGAACAGCTTCTTTCTCAGATTACCACAGGGTCAGTATTTTGGAAATTGTATGGTGCAGAACAGTAAGCAGTAAGGAAACAGCAGTAAAGGACAAGCATTCTGTGATCCATACAGAACAGTGGAAATAGCCACTTTATTGTTCGGAGCTATAGGTTTTTGTCTGACCTCCTCTGCCCAGCTGGAGTCACCAGTTAACATGTGTGATTCAGTTAATTAGGGTTTCCCATCTCTTTTGCTCCCTATTACTGCAGAGAAGGAGGATTCAGTCTGTTTGATAAAAGGGCTTCCAATCTCAAGATCGGGAAGGGGCTAGATTTTGGATCGTCTGAGAAAATGTTGCCGTCCAGGTAACATGATGTCTGTCTTAAAATCGCTGAGTGGGAAAGGACTCTGGCTGGGGCCTGTGAGCTCAGTGTTGCCTCTAGATCCTCTAGGTTGTTTAGATCCTCAGCACCCAGGAAAAGTGACAGTGCCCAGGCTCCATTCACAAAGAACTCTCAAACTTGTTAATTATCCATTTTCAGCTGTTTGGTTATATGTCTGTGCATCTGAGATAGCCAGCATTGATGGGGAGCAAGCATCCTCTAGTTCTCCACTGTCTGCAGTCTGCCTAAATTTAATAGAAAATCATTAAAAAAGCAAAGTTGTGCCTGCAGCTTTTCTGCACTTATAAATACAGTCATGAGGTCCAGGGTGCAATTGGGAGCCTGCAAGTGTCTCTGGAAACCTAGGTGTGTCAGCATCTTCTTGCTGACAGAAATCAGACCTCATGGCTGCAGGTAGAATGCAGAGGACCCAGAGGAATGACAGCCACTGACACGTGGTGAACAAATTACTAGGAAAGGGGCTCAGGCTCCTAGGCCCTGGTGTGCTATACTGCTGCTCTGCTGGAGACGCCTGCGGGCTCAAGCTAAATACACATCTTGCTCATATTACATCTTGTCCAAGTAAGATTTTCCATTACCACAACACAGGAGACGTTGAGGGCACCGTGACTGCTAAAACCCTACAAGACTGGTTGTCTACACTTAGCGCTGCCAGGGTCAGAAAGTCATCAGCCTATGATTGCGTATAACTGTTGCATTCTTTTTTTCAGCTGGCATTCAGTGAAGTCTGATTAGGTGTGAGTCATGGCCTCACCTTCTGCTCCACATTCACTTCATAATCAAATCCTGTTGATCTTGCTGGACTTTTTCCTCTTTATTCCTTTCGCCACTTACATTAATTCAGTTTCTTACCAACTCTCACCTGAGCCATTGCAGCAGCCTCCTCTGGGATTCCTGCCTCCGATTCTTCCCCCAGCTTTGTGGTTTGTACTTGCCGGGTTACTTTTCTTTTTTTCCCCTTATTTATTTATTTATTTGCTGCGCTGGGTCTTCATTGCTGCGCTCGGGCTTTCTCTAGTTGTGGCAAGCAGGGGCTACTCTTCGTTGCGGTGTGCAGGCTTCTCATTGCGGTGGCTTCTCTTGTTGCGGAGCATGGGCTCTAGGCGCGCGGGCTTCAGTAGTTGCAGCACGAGGGCTCAGTAGTTGCAGTGCATGGGCTCTAGAGCACGCGGGCTTCAGTAGTTGCAGTGCGTGGACTCAGTAGTTGCGGCTCGCAGGCTCCAGAGCACAGGCTCAGTAGTTGTGGCGCACGGGCTTAGTTGCTCCGCGGCATGTGGGATACTCCCAGACCAGGAATTGAACCTGTGTCCCCTGCATTGGCAGGCAGATTCTTAACCACTGGACTACCAGGGAAGTCCCGGGTTACTTTTCAAAAACAAATCTATCCAATAGCACAGGGAACTATATTCAATATCTTGTAATAATATATAATGGAAAAGAATCTGAAAAAGAATATATATATTGTTAATTATCCATATATATATATTCAGTAATATATATATTACTGAATCACTTTTGCTGTACACCTGAAACTAACACAGCTTCGTAAATCAACTATACTTCAGTGAAATAACAGTAACAACAAATCTATCCGTGCATCTTCCCTGTGCTAAGAACTCTTCTTTGTCTTTCCTTCATGTGGCATTCAGGGCCATTTATAGTCAAACGTAAACTGCCTTTCCAGCTCTACCTTCTGCTTCGTCCCATCATGAGCTCTTTGTTACAGATTTTCCTCTGAGGATGCTGTAGTTGTTCCCCTCTCTGTGGCTTTGCACATACTATTTTTTCTGTCTAAAAGGTACAAATCCTCGTCATCCTTTAATAGCCAGTGTAATAAATGTTACCTCATCTCTGAAGCCTTTGAGCCCCCAGACTCACCACTGCCATTTTTTACATACAGTATGTTTTTACAATCATTTGTATGTCATTTCATATGAGATTACAAACTTCTTGAGAACAGGTTCTGTGTTTTATTCATCTTTTATGCCCAGCATGTACCATGATGCCTAGAATATGGTAGGCACTCAATATATACTTATCAAATGCATGCAAGGCAATGTAGTATTCTGCACCCAGACAGCTTTATGGTCTAGCAAGGAATGTAAATTACTTCATGACACTACTGCTCAAAATCGAGAAGTATCATGAGAGGCTTTAATATATACATACATATGGTTAAGTCACAGACTGAAATACTTGTGTGGGAAGAACCATTTGTAATTGGAATCATCTTTTATTGTGGTGAAATATATATAACATAATATTTATCAATTTAGCCATTGTAAGTATACAATTCAGTGGCATTAGATACAGTCACAATGTTGTGTAACCGTCACCACTGTCTATCATAGGATTTTTTTTTTTTTTGGCCACACCCCATGGCATTTGAGATCTTAGCTCCCCAACCAGGGATCGAACCTGCACCCCCTGCATTGGAAGTGTGGAGTTTTAACCACTGGACCACCAGGGAAGTCCCACCACTGTCTATCTGTCGCCCAGATTTCTTCATCATTCCCAGTAAAAACTTTATACCCATTAAATAACTCCCCCATTTCCACTCCCCCCAGACCCTGGTAACCTCTATTCTACTTTATGTCTCTATGAATTTGCCTATCTTAGGTACCTACTATAGGAGGAATCATACAATATTTGTCCTTCTGTGTCTGACTTATTTCATTAGGTATAATGTTTTCAAGGCTCATCCATGTTGTAGCATATATCAAAATTTCATTCCTGGGGCTTCCCTGGTGGCGCAGTGGTAGAGAGTCCGCCTGCCGATGCAGGGGACACGCGTTCTTGCCCCGGTCCGGGAAGATCCCACATGCCGCGGAGCGGCAGGGCCCGTGAGCCATGGCCGCTGAGCCTGCGCATCCAGAGCCTGTGCTCCACAACGGGAGAGGCCACAACAGTGAGAGGCCCACGTACCGCAAAAAAAAAAAAAAAAAAATTCATTCCTTTTTATGGCTGAATAATATTCCATTGTATGTATATACCACATTTTGTTTATCCATTCATTTGTTGATAAACACTTTGTTTCCATCTTTTGACTAGTGTAAATAATGCTGATAGGAACATTCAAATGTCTGTTCCAGTCTCAGCTTTCAATTCTTTTGGATATATACTTAGGAGTGGAATTACTGGGTCATAGGGTAGTTCTGTGTTTAACCTTTTGAGAAATCACCAAGCTGTTTTCCCTAGTGGCTGTACCATTTTCCATTCCCACCAGCAGTGCACGAAGGTTCCAGTTTTTCCACATTCTCATCACTGCTTGTTATTTTTCTTTTCTTTTCTTTTTTTATTTTTTGCGATACACGGGCCTCTCACTGTTGTGGCCTCTCCCGTTGCGGAGCACAGGCTCCGGACGCGCATGCTCAGTGTCCATGGTCCACGGGCCCAGCCGCTCCACGGCATGTGGGATCTTCCCAGACCGGGTCATGAACCCGTGTCCCCTGCATCGGCAGGCAGACTCTCAACCACTGCGCCAACAGGGAAGCCCTCTTTTTTCTTCTTTTTAAAATTGTAGCCATCCTAGTGGATGTGAATGGAATCATCCTTTGCTTATGCTTCAGATAATTGTCTTGCTAATTGGTTCTAATTTGCTTATTGACCATTGGTGACCATTAATAAGTTAGACTGTTTTCACTTTCCAAATCTTGTATTTAACGACAGAAAACCAAATCCTGATCAAAACTTTCATGCATTGGCACTTGTTTGCAGGGCATAAGTCCTTTCTTAAACTTGGAAATATAAGCAGAAAAGCACTTCTTAGTTTCCTAATTATTCTTCCATAGTACTTGTTATAGAGCAGGCAGGGATCAAAGGTCTGTTAATGTTTGATCTGTTCACATCAGAGAGTTAATTGGCTATTATCTTGTTAGAGTGACTAATGAGAGAGGAAAACTCAATTGCCCACTTTGTGTTTTCTTACCCTGGCAATCATGAAGTTCCTTCTCTTTTCAGTCATAAAGTCTCCTTTTTACTTGAAACTGCTTGTGTATGTATTTTGGGGTCTTGTTTGTTTTTTAATTTTTTTTTTTTTTTTTGGCTGCACCATGCGGCTTGTGGGATCTTAGTTCCCTGACCAGGGATTGAACCTGGGCCCTCCCCAGTGAGAGCGTAGAGTCCTAACCACTGGACCACCAGGGAATTCCCTTGTGTATGTATTTTGCCTCCAAATCTAGAACTCTATTAGATGGTAGTAGTGGAACTAGAAGTGGTCTTGAAACTTTTTTCAGTGGAAGAGATTGCTTTGAGAGAGGTGTGGAGTTTCAGAGGCCATGTGAAAACAGACTGAAAGGACAGGAGTTGAACCTCTTCTGGCTAGAGCAGAGTTGTGTTTGAAAACCATGAAAACAGTAGCAGCATGTATACAAAGTTGCTCAACCCCTTACCAAATTCTTGTATTCAGGGAGCTTTCTTAAAATTTGTAAAAAGTACATGGGCATCAATAATACAAGAGGTAATTATGACAGGAAATATTATATCGATTCATTCTACAGACATGTGCTGAGCAGTGTGCCATCTTTGCCCTCAAGGAGCTCACGCTCTAATACAGTGAGGGGGGGGCAACCTGTAAACAGATTATTAAAATAATACAGTGCATCTTCCTGGTGGAAATATTAAACACCATGTGAAGGAAAAAGCAGTAAGCTTTGGGAGCTTGAAAGACTTCACAGAAAACGGAGTGATTCCTTTTCTATAAAATGACAGTAACACCCCCTTTTTAGGATTATTGTGAAAATTAAAGAGATAACACATATAAAGTTTTTAATATAGTTTCTGGCACATGGTAGGCATTCAACAAATGTTAATTGTTAGCTAATGTTATTATTATGGAGAGGTTTTATTGAGTTGATGAATGACAGTATATCCATTGATTGCAAGCAACAGAGACTGCAGCTAATTTAAGCAAACAAAGGAGTTCATTGGGGGCTAGCTAAAGCTCACAGAATGGAAAGGAGAGTTTAACAGCAGGCCTCAGGAAGGAAAGATACAAGGAAGCTCAGGGATCCTAGTTTTAGTAATAGGAATTTAGTAATCTCTTTGGGATGATCCAATTTTAGCTGTCTTTTATCTTTGGATGTTTCTACTCAGAAACAAGTCTCATTAGATTAGCTTGGACTCTGGGCCCCTCTGTGTGATGAAGGGACATGGTTCTGGGATCAGCAGCCTACTAACTCATATGGAGTTGGAGAGGAGTAGGAGGGCTCTAAGGAAGGGATGCTGAGCGAGTGAGTGATTTTCACCTTAGACAGCATCAGAATACTTCCAAGGTCTACTGATCCATTGAGGCTGATGACGTAAGCAAACAGGCCAACCCATGGAACGGCCTCTGGGTGTTTCTGTTGGCCATAGAATCGACTGTCCTGGCTTGTGACCAGTGCCAACCCAATGTGATCATTCCAATCTGACATTCTTCATTGAAATTCCTCTGGTTTCTTCATGTTTATTAAGTACTGTAGCTAAAGCAAAGACTCTTGACTATTACAATAATAGAGGAAGGAAAACTTTCTGAGCTTTGTGTATTGCATTTCTTTTGATGTATTCAATTATGATTACCTTTTCACATTTCTCATTTATCAGCTCATGATCAGGGATTTGCTCTAGGTCTTAATTATGACCACATAGTCAGACCCTTCCTTCATCCTGTTACTTATTTATTTATTTTGGCCTAGACATGCTACTGTGCATCTGACCTTGTTGAATCTCATCTCAGTTTCTAGGATGATTTTTCAACACTTCAGGGTCATTTCCATTTTACTTTTGTTTTCCATCGTACTGAAATTAGCAATTTTTGCTTATGTGATTCTCCATTTCTGATATGACTTATCAGAAGCAGAAAGGTGTGACAGTGTAGAGAAGACACTAGATTTAGGTACCAGCAGAGATAAAAATTCCAACACTGCTAGCACACAAGAAGGGTGTGACTTTGGGGCAAGTAACTTAGCATTTTCGAGCTTCTGTTTCCTTGTTTATAGAATTGGGACAACAGCGCATGAGACTTGTCCTGTGGGATACAATCAAAAACTTCGGAAATCAGAGTAGATTAGAGCTATCCCCCTCTTAGCTGTATGTCTTGGCATGGAAGAAAGTGAACTTGGCGTGATAGTTTGATTTTCCCAGGACCTTAATGTACCTCATCAGCTTCTTTTCAAGGTGATTACAGGCTTACTGGTATGTTTGAATGCCTTATTAAGAGGGTAAGTGACTGTAATTTCCAAGGACAGCCATCTCTTGTTTTGCTATTTTCCAAGCCTGAGGAAAAGGCTCCTGTGCTTTGTAACCATTTAGAAATTAAGGTTGAGAAAGTAACAACCATGTACCTTGTTTTTCAGGACCTTATCAAGCTATGCAGATCTTGAATATTCAGATCCCAAGCAATAAAACTGGGACTTTCAAAACACATAAATAAATAAATAATAAGGAAGAGTATTTTTAAAGGCATTTCAATGTAGCAAGCCTCTCTGGTGCATTAAAAGTTTAAAGTGATTTATTAAAATGAGATGTAAGGATTATCTCATGCCTTGTTTAGGTTGGCTTTTCATCACAGCTGGAACATGCTATACTCATATGTTCACATCATTTTCTAAAAAAAGGAAAAGAAATTGTCCATCTTTTCATATTTTATTATTTTTCCTTTTCTTTCTTCTTGGTACTAACACAGTTTTCTCTGGACCTACCAAATGCACACGCACGCACACACAGAGTTTTATTTGTTGTATTTTGTGATCATTGCTGAAAGAGCCTCAGTAGATCTTTTAGTCATAATGCGAGTGAGTTACATGCACACATGTGTATTTGGTCTCTCCATGTGCCCTTCTCTCTTTCTATCTACTTTCACCCGTTTCTGTGTATTTCATATAATATTGCACAGTGAGCTCATTTCTAACATTAAACTTAAATAGACTGGCTGGGGCTTCCCTGGTGGCGCAGTGGTTGAGAGTCTGCCTGCCGATGCAGGGGACGCAGGTTCATGCCCTAGTCCAGGAAGATCCCACATGCCGCGGAGCGGCTAGGCCCGTTAGCCATGGCCGCTGAGCCTGCGCGTCCGGAGCCTGTGCTCCGCAACGGGAGAGGCCACAACAGTGAGAGGCCCGCATACCGCAAAAAAAAAAAAAAAAAAAAAATAGACTGGCTGATGTTCAGTGCACACTAGTTTATTGCCATGCAGTGACTGTGTAGCCCATGGTGTTGACATTGCAAAGTGTTGCTGATGTCATTACTAACCCCTAGAAAGACAACTAAAACCTGACCTGCCATCTTTTGTGCTGCATTGTAGCCTTATGGTGAATTTGATATATTCCTTATGCTTCAGTCAGCAACTCTAGGCATGCTTTATCGTTCACTCATTGCAACAAATCCTTATTAGCCTGCTACTGTTAGCAGCTTTGCCTCAGTAGCCTTAAAGTTTATTCTTATCTTCATTCTCATCATTTCTTGTGTTACCCATACCAACCTTCTTCCATTTTCCCCTCCTACACCATAATTATACTTTTTTCCCTCCAGTTTACCCAGGAGTGGGGCTTAGCTTATGCTAGAAATGTATGATGTATTAGTAATTGGCCACTGATCACCCATCTCGTAGCCCATCTCTAGCGACCATTGTGATCAGGAGTATCTGCATTGTGTTTACCCAGGACCATAGTAGCATTCGCCCAGCCTCTACAGGTAACCTGAGGTATAGGGCATATGAAAGGGCAGCCACATTATTTATGGTGTTTGTTCCAACATAGATAAGCAATGGAATTGAACTGCTCTGTATTCTAATCTTGACCCACTATTTCCTAGCTGTATAACCTTAACCTTCCCAAACACCAGTTTCCTCTTCTCTAAAGTGGGGACAGTAATAGCACCTATCTCAGAGAGTCACTGGGAAGGATTAAGTGAGCTCATATGTATAAAGCTCTTAGCATAGTTCTTGGCACACGGTAAACAGTGAATTATGGGAACTGTTTCTGAGACACTTTTGTAGACTGGGGAGAGAGGAGGCTTTTCAGAAGATATAATTTGTAAGTTATGTCTTAGAGGTTAAGAAGGAGTTAGCATCCCAGTGGATAAAGAAGGGAGAGGGATTCCTGGCAGCAGTGTGCTTGAGAGCTATAAGACAGCATGACATGTTTGTGGAAATTGCACATAGTTTACTCTGACTGAGGGTGAGATAAAAGTGGGGAGGTGGCAGGAGGTGAGGCAGGAAAGATGACCAAGAACAGATCACGAAAAACCTTACGGAGCTCACAGGGGAGTTTAAACTTGATCCTTCGTCAGACCCTCCGTCCACATAATCTGGTTCCTCTGTTAAGCAGTCACGTAAATGTCTTTAAGAGCAGCAACAGGGAAAAGGGGAAAGAGGGCAGCGAATTGGCCTCAAATGAACTGGCATCTCTTTAAAGCAAATATTCCTCCTTGAGAATACTACATTAGTTAAACATGTGCCTTGCAAGATTCATTATTGCTTTACTTGTGTTCCCCGTTGGTTGTCTCATTCATTAAGCTGCTGATCAGTAACCCTGAACTCTTGTGTGCCCCACTCCCTGACCATTTTTGCGTTCCCTTCTCAATATACTGTGCTGGTCCCCCTGGGATGTAAACTCCAGGACCTGTCCCTGGCCTGCTCATGTTTGTTTCCTTTGCCCCTGGTGCCTGCCTCTGCTATAACATCTGTAGTATGTGTTAAGTAATCCTTAAGGTAACATTTTTATTATGTCATAAAAAGTGCATGGCAAATATATTATAACTTGTGGACTTTGTTTAAAAATGAACGGATAATTTATTGAGTGTGCCACATGAGCCTTGCTCCCCTCCCCATTTCTGCCGAGACTTGCTGCTCGTTTAGCCTCGCCTCCTATTGAGTGCTCCCACCCTGTGACATGCTAGGAAAGCAGACCCATGGTTGGCTAGAAATGACATCATAGTTTATGTACTCAATAAAAATTTAATTAAGTCATTACAGGAATTGCAGTCATCATTTAACCCTCTGATTTCTTCTGTTTAGTTTATTATTAAACATTCAGTAATACCAGTTACTAAATCCTGATGGCTTATAAATACCTGCATGAATTTTAATAGCTTAAATAAATGGGAAAATAGGAGTACCTGATATGCAAGGAACCTTTTCCTTGTGGTGGTGCTATATGTATGGGTTTTGTTTTGTTTTGAATAGATTTTTTAAATTAATTAATTAATTTATGGCTGCATTGGGCTTTTGTTGCTGTGCATGGGCTTTCTCTAGTCGGTGGCGAGTGGGGGCTACTCTTCATTGCGGTGCGAGGGCTTCTCATTGCGATGGCTTCTCTTGTTGCGGAGCACAGGCTCTAGGTACGCAGGCTTCGGTAGTTGTGGCACACGGGCTCAGTAGTTGTGGCTTGCGGGCCCTAGAGCACAGGCTCAGTAGTTGTGGCGCATGGGCTTAGTTGCTCTACGGCATGTGGGATCTTCCTGGACCAGGGCTCGAACCCGTGTCCGCTGCGTTGGCAGGCAGACTCTTAACCACTGCGCCACCAGGGAAGCCCCTTATGTATGGTTTTTTAATAAAAAGCAAAACATTATGGAAAGGATAAGAGTTTAATAAGAGAACAACCCAATGCTAACCGGGGAGAGTTTCTCATCCGGTTTGTCCATCTATGTATTAATGGGCAGGGTGCTCCGTATCGAATTATCTGGCAGTGAGGACACAGAACCTGCACACCAGCAAACAAAAGCTTAAGTGAGGGAATAAGATCCCAACAGAGGTTCACCAGAGGGAATATCCAGCTCCCCTTGGCTGCTGGGCTGGCTAGAAGGGCCCTTCAGGGCGAGTCCAGTAGTTCAGGAAGCTGCTCTCACTTACCCTCACCTGTTGCCTACAGATCATGTGTCTGCACTGATGGAGCTTCCACCCTCTTCCAGGAAGGGCCCTTTTCATGGTCTAATCCAGCCTGGGTGATGATATCTGAAAACCATTTCTAGCTGTGGCAGCTTGCCATCTCTTAGCTAGAGGTGAGGGGGAGAGGCAGCTTATAGGTCACTGGGGTTAGAATATAGGACCAGGAGGCAGAGGATCCTTGCTAATAAGGAATTCTACTCCTGCTCTCCATTCTTTCTGGGCAGTAGGCAGCCAGAATGCAGGTGCATCCCAAGAGGAGAAAGTATGTTTGTATGTAAATGAGCCTTGTTGGAAAGCTGGAATTGAATTTGCAGATTAATGTGTTGGTGATCTCTGGAAGTGCCCTGCAGATGGTGAAATAGGAAAAGCATTCGTCCAGAAACCAGGTTCTTGTGACCTGCAGAACAAGTCCCTTCCCCTTTTGGGTCTCAGTTTACCATTTCCTCAGAGGGATGAGCTAGGTGATATCTGAGGGCCTTTCCAGCTCTAAAGCTTACTGGCTTGATGCAACACATAAGCCAGCTCTGCTGAGCAGGTTCAGTGAACGCTTACCTCTGAGAGATGCTGCCTTTGTGCTTGACTTCTCTGACATTGTCCTTTTGTGGCTCTGGTTCTTCTTGCACAGTTAGGAGAACGACTAGTATGGGAGTAGGGAGAGCCTCAAGATGGGCATCAACAGATCTGGGTTGTAGTCCCATCCTCTCATTACAGAAGGAATTAACTCTAGCTCTGGCTTGTTCCTTGATTCTTCTTTTACCTTAGCCCATTCTGAAAGATGGTGCAGTAAGAAGTTTGGCAGTTCTGAAATTTCAGAAACATGGAAGGTACTCAGCAGTAAAAAAAAGGAAACAAACAAAAGGATATTATTGGATAGAACACACTATGTGTGGTACTCAGGCCTTGTGAGGATTCAGTCATCAGCATGCCAGTCTTAAACCCTGCTCTGGCCAGGCCCTGGCCTAGGTGTCAGGGGTGCTGAGATTCATCAGACAGAGTTTCTTAGGACCTTTGAGCAGCTCACAAACTAGTGGGAGAGACAGGTACAAGAACAACTCTAAGCTGTGTTGTGCCCCCAGGAGAAGTGTAGACAGAAAGCTCTGGGAACACAGAGGATGGATGGCTATTTTGGCCTAGGGTGATGGTGGGGTGGGAAAGGTCATGCATTTCATAAACAGCTGCATCCAATCTCACATTTTCCAGTCTTGAGCTTCACAGTTCTCTTTCCCTTTTTGAAAATTGTCCATGACTATAAAGTATTGGAGCTGGTTTTAGTTTTATATAAACAAACCAGAAGGTATTACTCATAATTCCTTGCATTTGCAGAGCACTTTGCAGCTTACCAAGGCTTTCGGTGTACATTGTGGAGTGAATGAATGAATGAGTGAATGAAGTACATGCTAATTCATTTGCTCTACAAACCAGCTCCCTGTATAGGGCATTTAAAAGACAAGGACAGGGCTTTCCTGGTGGCGCAGTGGTTGAGAGTCCGCCTGCCGATGCAGGGGACACGGGTTCGTGCCCTGGTCCGGGAAGATCCCACATGCCGCGGAGTGGCTGGGCCCGTGAGCCGTGGCCGCTGAGCCTGCACATCTGGAGCCTGTGCTCCACAACGGGAGAGGCCACAACAGTGAGAGGCCCGCGTACCACACACACACAAAAAAGACAAGGACATAGACTCAGAGTGGTTACTTGACTTGCCCAAGATCACGTCCTATGTATACAGCAGAATTATGACTTGAACCCAGTTTTCTGACTAAATCCAGATCCTTTCACTACTCCTTTCTGCCCTCCTTCAGAGACCAGTTATGAACCACAGGATGAAATCATTCAGTATTTGATTTATTATCCAAAGTAAAATTATCTTCCTGCAGGCAGGAACCTGATGGAATGTCAGGCACATGGACTTTGGATTCAGACTGACCTGGAGGATTTATCACTAATTTTCTGTGGGATCTAGAGCAAGTCATTTCACCTGTTTGAGTCTCAGTTTTCTGTGTCTTTAAAAGCATGACTATAGCATATCTGCCTCTGAGCCCCGGTGACAGTTAGAGGAGATGATGTCTATAAAGCATCTGGCCCATAACAGGTGCTCAGTAAATGGAGGAGATGATGGTGGGCAATGGTCATGGTTGTTAAGCACAAATCTTATTCTCCATGTAAAGTTCCAGATGACTTCGGGGTGTTTCTAAAACTTGTCAGTTTAAATAGTCAACGAGTCCTTTCTATGTATTACACATTACACCAGCTTTTCTGCTGGGATCCCAGAGAGGAATGAAATACGGTACCCTTTCCTTTCGCATATTCCCGGAGGTCAAAGTTTTATCCTATTGAAGAGATTCCGTGAACTGCACTCTAGGTTCTGAAGGCTCACTGGCTATTCTCTGAGAGGAGTTCTACCTGAGTCTCCACGGTCTCACTGGCATTGCATTTCTAAAACAGTCCATTCACATTAACAGTCTTACTTCTCCAGCCCGTCTTATTCTACCCTCCTGTCCACAGCCTCAGGTGCCCACCTTTCTCCTCAGCATCTCACTCACAGCTCTGCCTCTCTTCCTCCTCTTCCCACCTCTGACCACTTGCTTCTTTTGTCCTTTCACTACAACAGGCTCCTTTGAGTAACCCTTAAGACATTTCCTAAGCTGGTCCCAACCTACCTTTCCAGTGTTCCTGCCCGTTCACCCTCCCTGGCACTCCCCATTTTCTTTCCTGCCCCTGCACTCTGTACAGCTTATTCCCTGTGTCTAGAATGTCCTCTTTCCTCCCCCCAACCCTCTCTTGTCAGACTCCTCCTCCTCTGAGGTCCACTTAAACATTACCTCCTAGAGAATTCTTCCCAGCCCCACCAAGTGGAGACCATTGTACTGAAATGTATTTATCACTCACCACCTTTGGGATAGAATTTGAGGCAGTACGTTGCAGTGTGATTATTTTCTACATGTCTGTGTTTACTAGACTGTGTGCTCCTCCAGTCAAGAAACGTTTCTTTTAACTTGTGTTCATAGTATCTAGCACAAAGCCCGACGCGTAGTTGGGGCTCAGTTCATAAAACTGAGTTACTGCTTTGTATAATTTGGGACCAGCATCTAAAAGAAGCTGTCAAGTTGGGGAGAATCCTGACAGATCAGGGAAATGAGGATGGACTGGCAGTTTGACCTGTTAGGGGCCCTCTTTCTCTGTTCTGCTAAGAGCCAAAAATCATACTTTTTGGTTTTTTCCTTTCTTTCATACTTTTGTTTTTGCCATTTTGTTTCTGTAGGTTAATTCCTATATCCTGAAGAAGAACATGATGCTTATGACAAATAATTTCTATGTGGCAATCTTGGGATATGATGAGGTAAGCTTATTTACCAAGCCTTAGGCAGAACAGTGGCCTCCCCCAACAAAGGCATTTGATGAGAGCCTCTGAGAGAAGCTTCAGGGGCCACCATCACTGCCTGCCATTATGGCTTAGTATTTTACTGTTTCCTCACCTTCACTGACTCAGCAACTAGAATGAGTATGCCCAGCAGTTTGCCTAGCACTTGAGAAGGAAAGCACTAGGTAATATGGTCAGATCATTCAACTAGTCGGCATTTACTGAGTGCCTGTGGAGTGCTGGATGGAGGGACAAAGGCAAATCAGTCACAGTCTCAGCCCCAGATGCGTTCAGAGAGAGGAAGACATGCACACATCAACATCACGGTCAAATCACACACTTTTTTGGGGGTTTAATTATAAAAACAATACATACTCATTTAAAAAATTCATAAAACTCTGCATAAATGGTTGAAATAAAAAATAAAAGGGCCCTTTCCTCTCCTGCCCAATTCTCTGTCCCAGAGGAAAACTTTGTTAATAGTTTATTGGGTGTCCTTACAAGTGTTACCTGTGCACACACAAGCACCTATGTATTTATTTTCTTCATGCAAATGTAAGTTACACTGCATATACTACTATTCTGCAAATTGCTTTTTTCACTGAGCAATATATCTTGGGTATCCTTCTACATGAGAACATTTAGATCTATCTCATTTTTTATTGTAAAATTTACATAACATAAAATTTACCATTTTTAAGTGTACATTTTAGTGGCATTAAGTACATTCACATTGTAGAGCAGCCATCACCACCATCCATCTCCAGGACTTTTCCTGATCTTCCCAGATTGAAACTCTGTGCCCGTTAAATACTATTCTCCTATTCTCTCCCCCGCACCAGCCCCTGGGAACCACTCTTCTGCTTTCTGTCTCTATGGTTTTGACTATTCTAAGTACCTCATGTAAGTGGAGTCGTACAGTTTTTGTTCTTTTCTGATCGGCTTATTTCACTTAGCATAATGTCTTCAAGATTCATCCATGTTGTAGCATCTCTCTCATCTTTTTCTCAACTGTTATAGAAATTTCAGACACATGGAAAAGGCAAAAGAATGGTGTAATGAACCTGTATGCATACCACCAGGATTCATCATACCTCATCTTTTTAACAAACCATGTGCTTTTATATTCATTTTGTGGTTACCTTCAGATTTAATGCAAGCATCACCCCTTCTGGGACACAGGCCCAAGAACTTCCCCCAGGCTCAACGCCTTCTGCCCTTCCTGGGCTCCACAGCACTTGCTGCATTAGCATTAACTGTCACCCCACTGGGTGAAGATTTCTCCTGTGTAGTTGCAGTGTCTACTCTGTATTTCTGTTGCCTGGCATGGGGCTTGGCACATGGCAGGTGAAGAGTGAAGAAGGGAAGAAATGCATAAAGGATGAAAGTAAGAAACTAGAGTTCAGGCTGGAGGAAATGTTATCACCCTGTAGATAATAATTAAAGCCAGGACATGAGCTTACAAAAAAATTAAGTTAAATGATTTGCTTAGGGTCATAGGACTAGTTAAAATTGAGGTTTCCCAATTCCCAGTCTACTAAATATCCTCAGTTATTAGAGAGCAATGAAGACTGCATACTGCATACATCATGAATTCAATATGAGCTTTGTGGGGTGGGAATTGAGAAACACTGCTTAAATCTATGCATCAGTTGTTAAATTAGATACATTCTGATTTCAGAAACCTTACAGTATGTAAAAGAACGAGGCTTAGAATTGAAGAAATATAATTTTCTTTCTCTTAACATTTGTTTGCGGTCTTTATTGCAGATGGCTCAGTTGTTTCCTTTCACCCACATTAATAAAGATGTTCTGTCCCCCCATGCCAAATCCATCTTGGCAGAGCCATCTTAGAAACATGCTTGAGTGCAAGAGTCACCTGGGGTGCTTTTAAAATCTGATTATCGAGAACTGCACTAAATATTCCAATTCAGGGCTTCCCTGGTGGCGCAGGTTCGTGCCCCGGTCCGGGAAGATCCCACATGCCGTGGAGCGGCTAGGCCCATGAGCCGTGGCCGCTGGGCCTGCACGTCCGGAGCCTGTGCTCCGCAACAGGAGAGGCCACAACAGTGAGAGGCCTGCGTACCGCAAAAAAAAAAAAAATATATATATATATATATTCCAGTTCAATGGGAGTGGGGCCTGGTGTTTCAACAAGCACACCAGGTGACTTTTCAGAGTGGGAAAGTTTGGGAAATAGACTAATTACCTGGGACACTTTAGAAATACCATTATTTGGGCCCTGTCCCTCAGAAGTTCTGGATTTAACTGTAGGTGGGCATCTGTAGTTTTAAAAGTTCCCCAGGTAATTTAAAGGTATAATTCTGGAACAGTTTTTCTTATATTTTAGTGTGCATGCAGATCATCTGGAGTCCTAGGTAAAATTCAGATTCTGACCCAGCAGGTCTGAGATGAGGCCTGCGATTCTGCGTGGCCCACGAGCTGTAGGGGATGTGCAGCCATTCTGCAGGCCACACTGGGAATCACAACGTTCTAGAGCTGTGCTTTCCAGTACTAGCCACATGTGGCTGTTTTGATTTAAATTCATTAAAATTGAAAATGCAGTTCTTCAGTCACACTGGTTACATTTCAGGTGCTCAGTACTTGTTTGTGGCTAGTAGTGGCTACTGTGTTGGGCAGTGCAGCTGTAGATTGTTTCCATCATCACAGAAAGTTCGACTGGACAAGTGCTGTTCTACAGCACCCTTTTCCTAGAATCTTGCTTGGATTGTGCCCCAACCCTGAACACTTTTGGAACCTTCCTGTTTTCTACTACATTAGGTCCAAATTCCTCCATGGAACTTCCAGGTCTTCTGTGAACTGTCCCCATTTGTGACATGTCCTGTCCACCTTTATCTCCCATGGCCCTCCAGTGTGTAGCCTTCTTTCTGAGTGAGACCATTTGCCTCACTGCTCCACAGATATGCCGTGTCTGATTGAGGCTGTCCTGGACAACCAGGTGTGGGGGGCAGTAGCTGAGGCTGTCAGCTTTGAACCTGAGGATTTCAGGGTCTCACAACTGGTAGGCATTCTCTCTGTAAATGTTCAGTGAACTAATATTATTCTCTCTTGCTTAGAATGTCCTGTAGCTCTCCAAATAGTCTCCATTCTTAAGGTCCCCTTCTCCACAGAGTTCTCCCTGACCTCTCTAGGTCTGTGTTTTTTCACCCTGAATTTCAATATCCATCCATCCATTTAACAGGTATTTATTAAGTGCCTACCATGTGTGATGCACTGGGGATATGCTGGTAAATAAAACAAACATGGTTTGATTCTTTCCTACCAGAGCTTATCTCTTAATGGAGAGACAGGCGGTAAATAAGTAAACAAGCAAATAAATATCTAATTACAAATAGAGCACAGTGATAGAGAATAATAGAGAATACTTAGTGTGGACTGGGAAGGTCTCTGAGGAGTTTTCATAGAAGCTAAGACTGAAGATTGAGGAACCAACCATGTCTTGACTATTCCTCAAAGTCTCCTGTACAGATTAGCATTTGTTCATTCTCCAGGATTTAATTCTGTGCTGCTGTTTGATGTGCTCTAGCTTTGTCCCTTCAACTAGGTGGCAAGCTGCTTGTGAGCTGCGACCGTATCACTGTGACTCTGTGTTCTTACCATCGTGCTAAGCACGTAGTGGTGTCAGATCAGCCCTCACTGAGTGAGGCTCCACCACTTTAAACTCTTAACTATAACCAGGGTCCTCCGGGGCCAGGACAGTCCCTTTGGCTGCCTCTCAGTTACTCTAGGTCTAGGTGTCTCAATTTCCTGAAGGATGCTTTTTTTGTATCGTGAGGGAAAACAAGTAGGCATCCCAGTAGATTGTGGGAAACTTGCTATGCAAACTAATTTTTGCCTCCTAGGCACCCCTTTTTCTTTCCCGCTTCCTCTCTCAGACCAGTTTGTTTTCACTGACTTACTAGAAGTGTGGGGGAAAGAAGGCAGAAGTTGGGTTCGTTGATTTATTCAGCCATTTGTGTTGCACTCCCACTCTGTGCCAGGTACCGCATCCTGACTAGAGCCAGTCAGCATCATCCCTTGACCTCACCAGTGCATTCTGGTTCCAAATCTACCACCAATTAGCTAGAGAGGCTCTAAGCCTCAGTGTACTTACCTTTCCAACGAGGGTAATAGTATCTGTTCTTCCTGGCATACATCGCCATCAGAGCCAGGTGTGTGAAGGAGCTCTGACAGTCTGGAACAGTCAGGTTGCTATCATTGTTAATCTGAGTTCTGAGTCATCCTTTTCCTTCTGACTGATTATGGACTTGGCCTTTCCCAGCCATCTCACCCATCGCCAAGGCTGTCTGTTTGTGGCAGGCCGTGGCTCCCAGGGCTTTTGCTGTCCTGTGCTCTGGGCTCATTTTCTAAGTCCTTATAACACTCGCTCCCACTCGTGTTCCCTCTCGTGTAGCGTATGTGAGTCGCTGCCAGCAGCACTGCGGCATGTGCCCAGGGCACTTCAGACACAGGCAGGCTGTTGTGTTAGCAAATAGCTTGGAGAACAGTGATGTGCCTGAGCTTGTCCTTGGCTCCTGTCCCCCATCTGCCAGAAGAAGCTGGTTTTCCCGACTCAGCCATTGTGCCAGGACAGTCTCTTGGAATTGTAGGGGTGTTTAGCAGAGGGCATTTGGGACAGGTGGACGGTTTTTCCACCAAACTGTCAGTACCCCATACTGGACATGGCCCTTCCTGGCAGCAGGCCTAAAGCCAGACCTCATGTACTGCAGTGCCTCGGGGGCCAGACCACAGCATGACATCGAATAAGTGATCCTGGCTCTTTGTGTAATGATTTATCACTTACAGAGCCTTTCATGGCCATTGTCTCTTAATTCTCACAACTCTGTGGGATAGGTTTTAGTTTGCTTGTTTAGGTTGTGAGAAACTGAGGCTCAGGAAGGGCTAGTGGCTTTCCAAAGGCCACACAGCTATCAAGTGACCGAGCTGCCATTTGAACTCAGGTGGTCCGATCCCCAGATCTCACTGTTGTTTCACCTGTATTCACAGCTGCATGCCAAAACAAGCTCCTAATCTTTGTACCTAGCACAGTGCACTTAGCAAGACACCTGTGTGTTATCTCTTATCAGTCAAAGGTGCTGTAAATAGGGCAGGCATTTTAGTCTCTGTTTAATAGATGAGAAGGTCAAGACTCAGCTTTATTAAATTGCCCACCATCTCTGAGCTTGGTACTGGCAGGGCCAGGACTTGATCCTGTCTTCTACTGACTTCCAAGCCCCAGTCAGCACTTTGTCTGGTTCCGTACACTACCTTGGCACCTGGACAGAGCAACTTCTCAGGGCCTTTCCCTTTAGTCACCCTTGCCCAGGAAGCAAGACCCTCCTCTCTCCCTCCTCAGAGCTCCAAGTTAGAAAATGGCACTAGTCCAGGATGAAGGTCTCTTTGATATTTGGGCTTCCCAACAGAGCTCTCTCTCCTCTGTGCCAGAACCGCCGACGTTAGGCACACACAGGCTCTGAGCATTCCCCTGGGGCCTATGGCTATCCTGCCGAGCAGGCTGTTCCTCTGCTTAGGGAGAGGCTGGGCCAGCCATAGCCAGCCCAGAGCTGGGTGACAGTGAGGCCAAGGTACCTGACTCTCATCGCTAAAGAGCTAGCTGCCTTGCAGATGTGTGTCCTTGGACCAGGGGAGAAGGTGCAACCTACACTCACCTCTGTTCTTGGGAAGAAATATATGCTCACAGTGCTCCATGCCCATTCCTTGTGGGTGGCAGTGGAACCACTGCTGCTCCCATCTCTCTCCCCTGCCTCTCAGGTGTTGCCTGGGCCTGGCCAGGCTGTAGAGGGAGTTGTGGCCTAGGAGGGTCCATCAGACGTGTGCCCCATCTCTGTATCAACCCTATTAGCCAGTCACTTGGCCCCTCTGGGTCCCATGTTCTTCGCCTATATAAAATGAAGGGGTCAGACCAGATGCTCTCTGAAGACCCCTTCCAAGCTCTACCAAGTAGCTGCCCCATTTCTCTCTCATGGTATCTGTAAGGTCCCTCTGAGCTGATTTTGTGTTGCTAGCGTGTTCACAGTATCCGCAGCTTTTGTGTCCTGGCTCTGCCATATGCCCCAGAAGAACAGTTGTGCTGTGTATTCTAGGGGGTCCTTTCAGATGATCGTGGGCTGGCTGCTGCCCTCTGGAGAACCTTCTTTAACCAGAAATGTGAAGACCCTCGACAACTTGAATTGTTGGTGGAGTATGTGAGGAAACAGGTGAGCAGTCCTTCCCCTCCCCTCCAGAGCCTCCTGGACAACAGGTCCTTCCTGAGGTCTGTGGATGTTGGACTTTCAGAGGATCATGAGAGGTTGAGTTCCCAGAGTCCAGTCTGAGGGAATTCTGACCAGATCATGTCAACAGTGGGCACCGATCAAGAACACCTTCTGTGGATCCA
Organism: Delphinapterus leucas; assembly: GCF_059928025.1. Taxonomy (NCBI): domain Eukaryota; kingdom Metazoa; phylum Chordata; class Mammalia; order Artiodactyla; family Monodontidae; genus Delphinapterus; species Delphinapterus leucas. The sequence continues at coordinate 64,940,963 of NC_143143.1, read as the reverse complement.
GCCATGAGCCAGGTCAGGGGTCAGGGCGTAGGAATAGAAGAATAAACGGCGCCGAGAAGTCTGCTGCTTTTATAAACCTGTTGTCTCTCACTCACTGCACATTCGACTGTCTCCTGTGTGCGCAGTGCTATACTGATCCTGGGCACACACAGTCCTCCTGTAAGATAGCAGCACGGGGTGCAGTAAAGCTCCCCTTAGGTACCCACTTTGAGCCCCAGGATTCATGTTTCCAGCTCCTGGCTTCCAACAGGATTGGGCTCCAGGCAGCATTCCACAACATCCTGTAAGCCTTTTCCCACTGGGTGCTATCTGTCATCAAGCAGAGTCCCCCTGCTTCATTCCTCACCCCTCTGGCTGCCCAGGGCTCCCTGACACCAGAGCTTCTCAGAGAAAGCTCCAGGGTGAGGACTGCTTAACTGCATAGTTTTCCTCGAGCCCAGGAAGAATTCACTCCTGTGCTCTCTGCCGCCGGATCCTGTATTGATGGGAAATCCATACATTATAGATGAGGGAGAGCTGAGTGGCAGGGAAGAGGCACATGTAGGCTTTCCCAGGGTCTCCCAGTGAGTCAGGCTGTGCAGCTGGCCTAGAGCCCCCAGCTGGGTGATTCATGCAGCCACTAGAGGCCTCAGCTGCTCCAGACCGCTCATCAGCTCAGGCTGTCCCATGAGTCACACCTTTGCTTCACGGGCCTGGCCCCTGGAGCCAAAGGGGCCTCACCTCACAGTTATTCTCTTATTCACCTGTGTCCACGGCCTTCAAGCCTCCAACAGCCAGGAGAGGGAAGGCCAGGCTCTGGTTCCAAGGAGAAGACAGGGCCAGCAGGCCCAGCTGGTTGATTACTGGAAAACTACATACTAAGGCTCTTCAGAGGGTAGAGAACCCCAGAAGCCAGGACTGCTGTTTGACCGTTCTTCAAATCTGCCAGATCCGGGAAGAAGGCACTGTGGCCAGAGGACCCCACCCACAGAGAATTCTGAGACTCACACTGTTGACTCGACTCGCCCTCAGACAGGAGTAGCAACTGGCAGAGCAAATGCTGTGTTTTCTGAGAGACCAGCCCAACTTTTCCATCTACCGCGGTGGGCTTGTGCCAGGGGCCACAACAAGGGCACAGCTGGGACCTCTCCGAGGGCCCTGAAGGAAGGGGCTGCCACACCAATAAGAAGGCCCAGATTGCCCCAGTGAGAGGCAGTCACTAGGAAAACAGTGATGGAGCTCTTAGGGAAGCAGCGAGCTCTGATGGGGACCCAGTTCTGTCAGCAAACCTTTTGAGCACCTATTCTACCAGCCTCTCTGTTGAGAAAGCAGAAATTAGTAAGACCCAGTCCTGCCCTCAAGGATCCAGCTCATGATTTGGCAAGGAAGCCAGTCAGGCACAAGGCTAACCCTGGAGTAAGTCAGTCTGCGATGTATACAGGCAGGAGCAGAGTCTATGAAAGGCTAAAGAAAGGAGGGACTAAGTCTGACCGAGTGGATCGGGGAAGGCCAGGAGGCTAGTCCTGGGCCATGATGCCAGTTGGTCTGGTAGATGGCCTGAGGCCCAGTCAGAGATCATGCTGAGATTTTCAACCCAGGAGATGGGCATAGTGGTGGCATTAAGGACAGAAATGGAGTAATTGGAAAGAGGAGTTGCTTTTAGATGAGATAACAGGTCAGTTGACCTCCTTGCACTGGAGACATGTGGAAATCCAGACCTGAGGTGTGTGTGAGAGACTGGGGGTGAGTGTGAGGGTCTGCAGCCTAAAAACAAAGCAGCGGGAGTGAAGGAATTCTTGGAAGAGGGAGTCGATGCAAGGCCTAAGATGAGGCCTTTGGACTCCTGCCACCTCTCCTTTCCTCCCAGTTGCTTTCTTACCCTCAAATGGAGCCTCATCTTTCTGAATCCAGTGCTGACTCCTGCTCTGATCCAGCTCTCGCCCTAGAGTTTGCCTGTGCACTTGAAAGCATTTGTCCTTTTTCATCTCCTTACCAGCAGAAGCCTGGGAATCCTCCCAGAGGTGGCCTTTATCGCCTAAGACTTGCCACTTGTTAGAGCACCTGCCTCTTGCAAAACTGCCCGACCACACCTCCCTGCAGCTGCTCCTGTTCTCCATCACAGGTGTCCCCTCTCCGCATTGTTCAGGGGGATAAACTCCCTCAGTCATCCTAGAGGGGTGAAGCTGGGGCCCACTAACCATGGGGTCAGGGCCCACTAGAGGACAGTAGAAGCATACACATTTTTTTTTTAAGTTCCAGTGACTAGCAGTGTCCTTCATCCTGTGTGGTACACGTTACTATTATGGGCCCCTTTCTCAGACAAGGGAACTTAAATCTCAGAGAAGGGAATTGGCTCACCTTGGGTAACATTGCTACCCTGAATGGACAGTCAGACACACAGTTCTGGTCCACAAAGTCAGGGCTTGTGTGTCAGACATTTGTCCATTCAGAGGCACAATGGGGAATTCCCTAAAGCCTGAGAAAGCTTCCTTAGTGACTTGTTTCTTCGAACCCCCTTAAATGAAATAATCCGGGAGATCAGAGACCACTACCCGCACCCCCCCCGCCCCCACCCGCCTCAGGCTTGGGAGCTGGGATGGTCAGTAGCCCCTCGTGCCCCCGCCCCGTTCTCTCCTTTGGGAGGCTGGTTCCTTGTGCCATCTCACGTCCATCCTGCCCTTGTCCCTTTCCTGTTTCCTGTTCTCCTGATTGCAGATACAGTACCTGGACTCCATGAACGGTGAGGATCTGCTTCTGACAGGGGAGGTGAGCTGGCGCCCTCTAGTGGAGAAGAATCCTCAGAGCATCCTGAAGCCCCATTCCCCAACTTACAACGACGAGGGTCTTTGATGGGCTGGTCCCTCCAAACAGCTGGCCAACTAGCTCTGAGGAACTGCCAGAAGAGAGGTGGCTGTTTGGCCCAGGAAGTGGCCTGAACTGACCTTTGAAAAGCATCTGTCAAATACCTGGCCCCATTTGTGTTGATTTTCCTCTTATTATGCCCAGGAGTCTGATTGGGTGGGGTACGGTGCTGGGAGAACCCTTAGCCCTTCTAAGGTGTCCTCTCCCTCAAGAGAAGCCCTGAGAAAGAGCTCCCCTGCCCACACTCCCCAGGTCCCCTCTAGGAAACATGCGATTGACAGCTTTTCCCAAAGGCCACAGAAGGGAATGGGGGTAGGTTAGAAAGGGGACACCCCATCCCCCCCCTAAGGGCCCACTGTGGCCTAGGAGCAGTTTGTAATGCTTCTGAGTCAAGACGGGTAACCATGCTCTGTCCTCCGGCGTTGAGCTGTGGGGTTGAGTTGGCCATTAAAAGAAACAGAGACTTCTCTCTGCCATGGCTCTTTATTCCTGGGTCTTTTAGAAACTTACCTGGGATGGTGGATGCCACGAGCCGAGGAGCACTGCCCAGCTCAGTTAGAGACAGGGAGGCGGAGAGGCTCAGGGGGGTCTCTGCTGCTGCTTCTGCCTCCAGCTCATGGAGATGTCACTGTTCTGGCCAAGGTACAGCCTTCCAGGCCACGACCTTGGGGACCCAGGAGGCCTCTATGGCCAGGGGGCTTGTCACATCCTGAGTCATTTGGAAAGAGGCCTCAAGAGGAAGGTCCCTTTGTCACACACATTCCCATTGAACTGGGTGAGGAACATGCTGCCTTTTCCTCTCTTGGCTCCCCCTTATACGAGGTACTGGGGAGAAGGGGAGAAGAGGAGAACACACTCTTCCTGGCTTCGTTGCTCCGCCCCAGGACCCAGCCCCGTGCCCAGCCTTCCACCCCCTTCCCAACTCGAGGAGCATGTGCTGCAGAGCCACCTTGGTCTGGGCACTTGAGGACCAGTCCCCTCCTCCCTCTGAGTGTGGGTCATCTCTGGGGGAATTTTCTTTAAATTGAAGAAAGGGGGCGGAGAACCATATTGCCCCTCCCCCCATCAAACTTCCTTCATTTAACTTGCTATAAAATGAGTCATATAAAGAAACTCTATAAGGGTGAGGTATATCTCACTTCTGTGAAAACATTACAAATCAAACCACCTTCTCTGAGTTTATTTAAGATGCTTTTGTTGCACAAGGAGCTCTAGAGTGAAGCCTCCTGTGTGTGTGAGATAATAACACCTTGTAACTCATTACAGCTGGGCACTATTTACATAAACCAGAGCTGGGCCAGGCAGGAATTTGCTGATTAATTTATTTTTAATGGAGTGAAGTATACCATGCACCAAAATAAACTTTACAGTGTGTACCTAACTGCTCCTGGAATGGATGGAAAAATTAATGGAACAGATTTGGCTCTCAACTCTACACATTAATTTATATATAAAAGTTATTTGAGCCTTAACCCATTTGCTGCCCAGGGCAGCTCCCCAACCACAGATCCCAGCCTGCAGCACCAGTTCAGCTACCGGGCTTGCTTTAGAATCATGGCATCTCAGATTGGAAGGACCGTTAGCGGTCATTTAGTCCAGCCCTGGTCCAGAACTTGACGCCCTTTCTCAACATCCCAGTTGCCTATGTTCATACGGGCCCTATATGAATACCTCCAGCAGCAGACAGCCCCCACCTGCAGAGCCAAGTCCTGTCTCCATAAGAAGAGTAATCACCAAACACTGCAACTTATGACACGCAGCCATGTTTCAAAGAGCCAGTCGATCTATCATGTCTGTGATGTCCCAAAGCCCTCACTTCCTGCCCGTAGGCGTCTTTCACTGACTACACCCGCCCCCCCAAAATAAAATCCAGGCTCCTTGGAAGCTGCAAGGCTTTTCTTAGTTTGATCCTTGTTTGTCTTTTTGAGTCTCTAACCCATTTCTTTTCTGACCACTTGGGGTTACCTGAGGAGACTACCCTGTATGTTTTCTCTGCCTGGAATCCTGTCCGCTCTTCTGACTAAAGAAATTACACATGTCCCCTAATACCACCCTCTCCTGTTCACCCCAGGCAGTGTTCTCCAGAGGAACTATTTTTAACATACCCACTCTCCATCCTGCACTGTGAACACCTTCAGAGTGGGCATTGGTGTTTGGATCAGTCGCCTTTGTTTCTCCAGCATCCAGCAGCATGGCTGGACCTTAGTAGGCATCAGTGTAAGCTTTGATCAATGAAAGAAGGAATGAATGACTAAATCACAAATCATTATCTATACAAGCCCAACAAAAAGCCCCTTTCTGGACCATTCTCTCAGTCTGTACTACAGTTCAGCTTATTTTAATAATTCAGTACGAAGTACCTCCTTTGGCCTTCGAATAGGAACGAAAGCCAGATGTTCTTTCTCTAGCTAAACGTTTTTCTATTGCAAATTGTTATTATACAGAACAAGTGAAAGACATGTTTTCTTTGCTCTCAGGGAGATTGCTCTCTAGGAATAATTTTGTCCTTTATTTGTACTCTGTGTATGTCCAGAAAGGATCACAGCAAATTAAGAGACACAGGTGTAAAAACTGCAAAACGATTGAAACAAAGTTTAAGAGATAAGGGCTTCCCTGGTGGCGCAATGGTTGAGAGTCTGCCTGCTGATGCAGGGGACGCGGGTTCATGCCCCGGTCCGGGAAGATCCCACATGCCGCGGAGTGGCTGGGCCCGTGAGCCATGGCTGCTGAGCCTGCGCGTCCGGAGCCTGTGCTCTGCAACGGGAGAGGCCACAACAGTGAGAGGCCCGCGTACCGCAAAAAAAAAAAAAAAAGGAGATAAGATGTAAGTATTGGTAGGTTAGAAAACCTAGCCCGCTAATAACCAACTTTCACGTGACTTTTTCAGCAATTTATAAAGTGTGATCTCAGGTGTGCATTGTCTTGCAGCAGTCTTGTAAAACAGGTATTGTTCTCCTGATTCTTATCCCCTTTACACAAGAGACGAGATGGGACTACAGCTCAGAGAGGCCTGGAAGATGAACCAGGGTAAGAAGGGGCCTAGAGTGCCCAGCCCTCATCTTCATCCCTGGAGCCCTTGCTCCCTCCCCACCCCACACTGCTTCCCACAGGTCAGTGAGGAAATCTGCAATTGAGTATAAAACCTTGCTCTGAGCTCCCTGGAAGCCAAAGGCAGAAATGAGACAGGCTGAAGGTTATGTACTTCCCATTGTCACATGAAAGGAATTATACTTATTCATCAGAAGAAACAAATATTTTCCTTACTCTTCCAAGAATATATTATAGGGTCTTAAAATGAGAAACACTGAACAATGTTGTGAAAATACCCCTAAGATTTCAGATTTGCCTAAAATTTTAAAAATTGCAAGTATTGCTTTCTTATGTCAAGCTGAGATTAAAGCCCAGGCTACACTTCAGCCAGTGTTTTTTCTGTTTCTGTTCTGCGCCAGATGCTGCTTGGCGTTTTCAGTTAGTATCTCATTTAATCCTCAGTGACAGTTCTGTGAGGTAAGTGTTATTAATAAGTTCTTGTTACTGCTGAGGGGGACTGAAGCTCAGGGAAGCCCAGATTTACCTTGCATGCAGACTCAGGCGGTTCTGACACCCAAGTCCAATGCTTTTAGTTCTAGAAAAGGAGTACGAGATGGGGAAAGGGTCAGTTGTGCTACATTAAAAAGTAAAAGGAGGGGCTTCCCTGGTGGCGCAATGGTTGAGAGTCCGCCTGCCGATGCAGGGGACACGGGTTCCTGCCCCGGTCCGGGTAGATCCCACATGCCACGGAGCGGCTGGGCCCGTGAGCCGTGGCCGCTGAGCCTGCGCGTCCGGAGCCTGTGCTCTGCAACGGGAGAGGCCACAACAGTGAGAGGCCCGCGTACCGCAAAAAAAAAGAAAAAAGGAAAAGGAAAACTAAAGCAGTATTCCAGCCACGTGGGCTTCTGTGGGCGCATACACATACTAACAGGAAAAGTCAGAACGAGGGAGCTCAGGTTCAAGGTTCAGAAAAGCCTTCGAGGAGTTGGAACATAAAGGATGGGCAAGGTTTAGGTAGGTGGAAAGAAAAATAGGAAGTGAGGATCCGTAGCACGGAGCAGGAAACTTCAGACTCAAGTGGAGCAGCTGAGTCGGTTGCCAGGGAAGAAAAGGTTGCCGAGATCCAGATGGGGCCACGGCTCAGGGAAGCCTGGGTAATGCTGCATCTGGCAGGGACTGTGGCCTGATGGGAGTGCGGGTGCACAGCGGCGTGCAGGGTGGATGGGTGCAGTCAGGAAGGATTCTAGCCATCTAGGCTTGAAGGCCTGGAAGCGATTGTAGAAATTCAGAGGAAGTTCAAACCCCAGAGGCATTGCAGGGGATAAAATCGTTAGGACTTGATGCCTCACTGAACCTGAAGCCTGAAGAAAGCTGTTCAGGGCTCTCCCGGAAGCAGGGAGATGGTGATGTCTAGCAGAAGACAGGAGCATGAAAAGAAGAATCTTCTTTGCATTGTGTTTTTTTTCGGGTGCTAATTACATTATCCTATGAGATGGGGCAGGGATTATTGCCCCCATGATGCACTAGGGAAGCAGGTCCACTGAGGAGAAACCACTTACTGGTGCAAGAAACCACTTACATAGCGAAGCTGACCAGTCTCATGTCTTCAAGCCCCACCCCACCTCTTTGGTGCATTGGTGCATGTTGGTTGTGTCTATGGGGAGCTGGTCTGACGGAAGATGCATCAGGGAGGGCAAGGGCATAGGGCAGGCCTGGACCTTGGGGGATGATGATGACCTCGGGGCCAAGGACTTTGGCCCTGTCTTGGGTATAGAAGGGACACCTGAAGTCATGAAACTGGATGAGTTCCCAGAGACGAAATGTGGAGGGTAGAAAAGGGAGCGGGGTGGGCGTGGGAGAAAGCATCCACCGGGGGAGGGTGGGGACGGGGGTAGGAAGAGATTAGGAACCAGCGTAGGAGGCGGAATCAAAAAGCCAGGCGTGGGCGGTGTGGGTGGAGCCTTCCAGGAGGAGGAGGCTCTTAAGTCTGTGTGCTGCAGAGCATAGGACCGGGGGTAAGTGGGTGGAGCTTAAGGGCTTTAGATTCTCCCAAGAACAAGACTTTTTTTTTTTTTTTTTTTTTGCGGTACGCGGGCCTCTCACTGTTGTGCCTCTCCCCTTGCGGACCACAGGCTCCGGACGCGCAGGCTCAGCGGCCACGGCTCACGGGCCCAGTCGCTCGGCGGCATGTGGGATCCTCCCGAACCGGGGCACGAACCCGTGTCCCCTGCATCGGCAGGCGGACTCTCAACCACTGCGCCACCAGGGAAGCACCAAGAACAAGACTTTTGAGAGCAGGTTATGGCAACAGTTGTGGTATCTTGGGAGGTGCCTAGATGAGAAGAAACGGAGAAGAATCGGGCAGGAGGTAGGAGAGCAGGTGTTTTCAGCACAGGAAAGAACTGAAGATTGCATGGGGGTGCGGAGGAGTCGGATTAAGTGTAAAGCAATGAGTGGAGTAGGAAGCGTCCCTCAAACGTGAGGAATTAGGGTTAGATCCCTCTGGAAGCGGAAGCCTGGTCTAGAGAACAAGGGCCTGGCTTTGGAGGGCAGGAGGGAAGCCTTTCCTGAGACCAGAGATTGGAGGACAGGTTGGGGGCAAGTGATTTCTGAGGTGAGGGCCCAGAGGGAAGGGAGCTCACACTGGTCTCCATGCCCGGGGAACCTAGAGTTTATCAGCGCTTGGGGTGAGGTGGGGAAGGAAGGGGAGTGGGCAGTTTGTGGGCCGAGAACCCGACAGTCCCAAAGTGAACTCTTCCCTTGGGAGCAGCCCTTTACTTGCTACCCTGGTTCTGCCCCCTTCAGCCTTCTCCCACTGCATCCCACTGTGCCCTGACCACTGACACCATGGACTTGGCCTTAGGGAGGATAGGCCAGACCTCAGGCCCCTGGCCATGATCTTCTACCCCCTCACTCTGCCCTGGTGATAACCACCCCTCACAAGTTTTCTGTGGCTTCCAGGGGACTTCCCTCAAGCTATGCTGCTGAGCCCAAGGGCCCAGACCCTGCCCAGGTCAAGGGCCTCCACCCCTCTGAGGAGGCGAGAAAAGGTCCTGGAGATCCTGGCCGGGGATTTCCGGGAAGGGAATCTTCAAGCACTGACCCGTAACGTCAAAAAGTGATAGAACACAATGTGAGCACTAGAAGGGACTTGGAGACCTCCAGCCTCTGAAGCTCTGAGAGGCTCACTCAAGTTTTCACAGTCGGGAACCAGAATCACTGACCTGTGCTGGCTTGCTTCTTCCCTCTTTTTCTCCCTCCCTGTGGCCAGAAACAGTTCCTTCACCTCCCAGTCACCATCTGAGAAAGAGCCTACAACAGGGCTGTACTCTAATTGGGGGTGGAGGGCGGAACATGGTTCCTCTAAGCTTCCAGAATGACTCATGAGCTCTAAACCCCAAGCAACTGGTTTATACCTCAGCTTATTCTGTGGCTTATAATTATTTCTGAGTCTGCCTTCCCCACTAAACTGAGTTCCTCCAGGGCACAGACTAAGTCTTACTCATCTTTGGGACCACAGTGCTGGCCTACAGTTAGCATTAAATATATGTTGGGTGGACTGAATGGGCAGAGGGAGAGGGGATGGGGAGGGAGACGTGGCTGGATCTATAATGTTGGGGGCTTAAGAGATCAATGGCTAATATGCCTTCTTCCCCTCCCAAGTCCAGAATGAACTGAAAAATAAGAGACAGACACATGGACATCAAAATGGGGGCTTTACCAGTATTTCTGATAAAGCGGATTGGAGAATGTAGCTTTTGCTTTTGGGCCAGATGGACTTAATAATATCCTCCCCCAAATAAACACCACGCCCCCCGCCCCCCAAAAAGGGGCAGACCTCTCTCCCTGGCAGGGACAGAACCTCCTGTGGAATTTTGCAGTGTAGATCAATGGAGAATATGCTACTTATGCCTACAGCAGAACCAAGAGTGAGAGAGAGAGAGAGAGAAACCCAGAAATATTTGAGCTCAGCTCTTTCCCTAAGCCACTAATCAGCCAAGCCATTCCCCTCCTCTGGGGAGGATGAAGCCTGTGAGGATTTAGGGAGTGGTCCTCTCACCCTTCCCCTCCAGGAGAGTGGAGTGGGAATTCTCTCCCCTTATGGAAACATGGGGAGTGGGGACAGGTCTCCCACTGTGGGATGGAATACGGTGGACGGATAGGTAGAGGGGGTGGAGGGAAGGACGTGGGGGAAAGGGTGAGACCCCATTGTTACAGTGTTACAGTGTAGACCCAGACACAGTCACCTTTCCAAAGCAGAATGCCAAAATCCTTATTCCTTGTGATCGTACTTGCCCAGTGCTCGTCTGTGTATGCAGAGTGGAGAGAGGACCTTGACTCCTGTGAGCTGGGATGAGAGGCCAAATCTCAGAGCCACACTCCACTGACATGGCCCAAGGCCATGTTCACCTTCAGGGCTGGCCTTTGGTCTGGAAGAGGCCGGAGACGGACCCGAAGGAGCTTCCGTGGTGCTGCTTCGTTTGCCGTCAGGCCTTCACTGAGCCCCTACCCCTTCATGGCTGGAAAAGCTCTAAATTCAGCATGTACTGAGCTCCTCGTTCTCTCAGTCAGGCGCTTGACACAGAGTAGTCCACTTGTTCCTCACAACCACCTGGTGAAGGAGATGGTGTTGGTCCCATTTTACAGATTACGCCACCGTGACTCAGAGTTGTGATTGTTTGGCTCACCCATTAAGTTCCAGAGCCAGTGTGGCCTCCTGAAGGCCTGTGTGGCGCTCAAGAACAGCAAACCACACCATCTGGGTTGTTTCTGGGACTCCTGCTTTGGGCCACTCTGCCCCCGGGGGCCTGCTTCCTAAGTTATCCTAAAATACCGCTCGATGGATCTTGCCAACCTCTGGGCCTCAGCAAGGCCCTCTTCAGGGTGTGGCTCCAGACGGCCTTTCTGGCAGCCCTTTCCCTGCACTGCTGCTTGCAATACCTTCAGTAGGCAGGCCCCCGCCCCTCTAGTCCTCCAGCCTGGAACGCCCAGCCCTCCACCCTGCACGTCTCAAAATCTGTCTCATCCTTTAATACCCAGCTCGAGCCAGTCTCTGGGAATCCTCACGACTTGTGCCTGTGTCAGGCTCTTAGGTCACTTTGCCTTCATTCAAGGGATTTAGGCACACTCTGGCACCCCTACTAGCCCTGACTGCTCCTCCCGGGAATCCTGTCTCCCCTGACCCAGAGGTGCCACAGTAAAGGTGTGTGGCAGTGTTGGCATCAGAGCAGCCTGCAAATGAAGGGCTGCAGCCCGGCTTCTGCTCCCACCAGCCCCACACGACATTCACCTGCCCAGGTGCCACTCAGCTTCTAAGAAAGAACAGACAAGGCTAAATGGCCCCTAGGATAGCAGAATGATGCCAGGCAGGGGCCTGACACACCCCCTGGACAGGAAAATAATTTTCTTCCTCTTAATAACAGTTATTAGGGGGCTATGCCCGACCCACTGCATCCAGGGTCTGGGCTTAGCTATCTGTATGGCTCTCGTCACCCTGGGTCCCCACCCCTAGACTCAGCCCCAAGGCTAGGATATACTTGTCTGCCCTCCCATTGCCCTTTACCCACTCAGCCCATAGGACGGGTGGACAGTCCTGCAGCCCTGGGGGATTTCGTTTGATTTATACGCTTTTATTATCAGGGTATCCGGGATCCCTTGGAGCCCTTTTCAACTCAGTCTTCCCATCCTTGCCCCTCTCAGCTGAGCTCCCTTGTACAGACACTTAGTACCACAGTCCAATGTTAGGGTCAAAGACCACCCCTGCTGCGCAGACATTCATGCACACAGATATGCACCCAGACACATACACGAGAACACACACAGATGCACAAGCAGGTAAATATACACTGATGTGCAGCTAGATACGTAAAGACAGCCAAGCAGACACACAAACGTCACAAATAGACAGTATGTAAAGTACACACACGCCCAGGTATATAGTAATGCGTAGGTATAGTGTACAGGCATACCTCATTTTATTGTACTTCACTATACAGTGCTTTGCAGATACTGTTTTTTTTTTTTTTTACCAACTGAAGGTTTGTAGCAACCCTGAGTTCTCAGATGATGGCTAGCATTTTTTAGCAATAAAGTATTTTTTCATTATGGTATGTACATTGTTTTTTTAGACATAATTCTATTGCACACTTAATAGACTATAGTATAGTGTAAATGTAACTTCTGGATGCACTGGGAAACCAAAAAAATTGTGTGATTCACTTTACTGAGATATCAATATTTGCCTTATTGCGGTGGTCTGGAACTGAACCCATAATATCTCTGAGGTGTTCCTGTCTATGTTGAGTTGAGCCACGTGAAATTGTCAATATTCAGTGTTTTTTTTTTTACTTAAAAAAATGGAATCTAATACAAATGTGGGCATGGAGGGAAATATTAAAAAATACAGAGCCAACTTTGTACACCCATGTTCAAGCAGTATTATTCACAATAGCCAAAAGGTGGAAACAATCCAAGTGACCATCAGTGGATGAATGGATAAACAATGTGGTATATACACACAATGGAATATTATTCAGCCTTAAAAAGGAGGGAAATCCTGTCACATGCTTCAACACGAGTGAACCTGTATGCTAGGTGAAATATGCCAGTCACAAAAAAGACAAAGACTGTATGATTCCACTCACATGAGGTAGCCAGAGTAGTCAAATTCACACTCAGAAAGTACAGTGGTGGCTATCAGGGGGTGAGGAGGGTACTTAGCCTTTCATAGGTACAGAGTTTCAGTTGGGAAAGATGAAAAAGTTCTGGAGATGGATGGTGGTGACGGTTGCACAGCAATATGAGTGTACTTAATACCACGGAACTGCACAGTTAAAAATGGTTAAGATGGTAAACTTTATGTTAATTAAAAATAATTTTTTAAAAGATCCAAAAATATGTACTGTCAGGTAGACGTATACACACTGAGGGATAAACACAGGAACTCAGCAACACAGAAACATGACTCCTCCCCTCCCAGGAGTGCTTCTCTGACCCAGATATGGCCCTGTTCTCCCCCTAAACAAATCCAGAGATAAGGCCCTGCCACCTCGGCTACCCCCGTGGCTTGTTACCCTCCCACAGTCTGGCTCCCCCTGCCCCTCACGCAGCCTCCCCACGCCCAGGGAAGGGCCTCCTTAGAGTACCCGGGGCTCTGATCTCTGCCCCTGCCCCTCCTGGGCCCCTCTAGGATCCTCAAAGACAAAGCCCCATTCGTCTTTAGTCCCAGGGCCCAGCTTGATGCAGGGAGCCCCTAAATCCCCTCGCCAGCACCAGCCCCGCTGTGCATGTATTGGGCCCCAAGTGAAGCTTTGTGGGCATAGAGGAACCTGTGTCTGATCTGGACATGATCACAGATCAGTTAAAGCAAATGCAGCCAGTACTAAACGGGGTCGTTGAGACATGGCATTAGGTCTTCTGCTGTCCCGGCCACCCTCATGGGACCTCGTCCCTCCACAGAAAGGTGGGGCTGGCACCCTTGTGACCACTTCTGCCCGGCCTGCCTTCTCAGCTAGCTGCCATCTGCTGAGTCCCCTTCTCCAGCGCAAAGCCTCACCCTGCTCCTGAGGACTCCGGGACTAAGGCCCTTGATGGAGGCAGAGACCGGAAACTGGCCTGCTGTTTGCCTCCGGACCATGCAGTGTGTCCCCCGATCCTCTCAACCAACTTTCTCACTAACCATTTAATACTCAGCCCCCGAGGAGGGGAGAAAGGCTGGGGTCTGGCGCCACCAGGTCAAGAGCTTCCCCAGAGCTGAGGGTGGTGGAAACGCAGACATCGGGAACAGAATTTTTCAGGGGTGGGACAGCATTTTTCACTGGGACTCCGGAAGGGCAGGGTTTGGAGGAAACTTGCTGGGAGCCTGGTGGGGATGCAGCAGGTGATGCTGGGGTGGCGGAGGGAGTGTGTGCTGAGTAAGGACCTTCCCTTTCCCCGGGCGGCGGGCGGGCGAGTCCCAACAGCAGGCGGACATGTGAGGCTGACCCAACAGGTTCCCGAGGCCGGGGGCAACGGGGTGGAGCGTGGCTCTGACAAAGGGCAGGCGGGCGGGAGACAGTTTCTGCTGGTATCTTCTTCCTGCTGCAGCCAGCCCGGGGTGCAGGCCATGGAGCCTGCTGGAGGGTGAGGGTAGCCGGTGGGCAGGCGTGTTCGGAGGCGCTGGGAGCTCAGGGCATGGCGGGGCCCCTGCGGTGCCGGGTGGAGGAGCTGAAGCGGCAGCGGTGGCGGGAGAGCTCACCGCGGGTTTTCCAGCACAGCGAGGCAGCCCGGCTGGCGGCCGATGCCCTCCTGGAGCGGGGTGAGGCTGCCTACCTGCGGGTCCTCTCCGAGGAGCAGGAGCTGCCCTTCCTGAGCCCTCTGGATGTGGACTACATGACCAGCCATGCGCGCGGGGGCTCTGAGCTAGGCGAGGCCGTGGGGCCAGGGGCTGCCGGGCCTGACCCCCTCAGCCTGCTCTCCGAAATCACCTCCGGCACTTACTTCCCCCTGGCCTCCGACGTAGACCCCCCGGACCTGGACTTGGGCTGGCCCGAGGTGCCACGGGCCACGGGCTTCAGGCCCACGCAGGCTGTGATCCACTTACAGCGGAACAAAGCCAAGAGAATCAAGGACCTTCTGCATTTCCTCTTCAGCCAGGCCCGCACGGTAAGGGCCTCGTCTCTTCAGACATTCATTTCACAGATGTGGAAACTGAGGCCCAGGGAGAGGAAGTGTGGCCACACAGCAGCTTGGGGGCAGCATTGGGACGAGAACCTCTGCCCCCTATCAGATCACAAGCTCCTAGAGTGTGGGCGTGTTTTATTTACCTTGGTAACCTCTTGGCACTCGAGGACATTATGAACAAGCTTAGAACAGGGGATGGGTCTCAGGGACTCCACAAACACCCTGAAAACGCGTGCAAAGTGGTGTTCATTGCAGAGGGGGATCCTCTCTCTTTTGGGGGAGAGGGCCTATGGCCTTCATCAGATTCTCAAAAATGTCTGTGATCCCCAAACTAAGAACCCCAACCTTGGTGAGCATCTGAGCCACCCCCTTGAGTTACAGAGGAGGAAACTGAGGCCAGAAAGGGACTGGGACTTACTCATGAGGTCCAGTCAGTTGGTGAAATGG